>NC_135239.1:28539256-28843347 GCF_051348905.1 Ranitomeya variabilis
GCAACTGGATGCTTCACCTAGGAGCAATCCGACAGATGATACCATGGTGTTTTGCCTATGACAAGGTCAACTATGCCCGATACCTAACCTATTACTATGCCACAATGTCTCGGCTGCCCATAGAACACCCAGAGGTCCATGAATACTTCATGCAAGGTGGCTTTTCGGTCCAGATCGGTAGCAAGAATCCTTTTGGACGAATTCCTGTGGACCAGACCATTGAAGAGACAATCAACAAAGACACCCAGACACCAGGGGGCACAAAAGGCTTCAGCCTCAAAGTTGGAGCTGTTTCCAGGTTCTACCTGACATCAGAGTACCGCAGTATGTACTTGAGGCAGCTGAGGGCCCTGGTAGGCCAACAATATACTGACTTCAGCCATTCAGACCTACAGGTGTCTAGGATTAGAAGAGATGAAGCCGATGTCCAATCTTTCGTTCAACTGCTGGAGACAGGTTGGGTGAACCCCTTCAACAAAGAGCATAATGGTGAACTTATCAGTTTGTCAACAGCGACTGTAGCACCACCAGATGTAGCCAAAGACCTTCAAGGGGCATACAGTATAGGAGAGGATGCATATCAAACATTCAAGGATGAGCGTTTGGGTACCGATAAGCCAACTACATTGTTTCATGACAAGATGACGAAGAACAAACTTAAAACGTTCTCTAACATCCAAATGAAGACACGCAGACAAGGTCTTGGCAAGGAGGTAATTTTGAAGGCTGACAGAAACCTATTTGGCCAGATGATACTTGTAGCTGAGAACAGAAAGCTACAAATGAGTGATGTCTTGACTCATCCCCTGGGTCCATTGCCATGGGCACTTGCCAATGGTGATGGGTCTATCCGCAAGACCAACAAGGCTGCCCTCGCAAGGGAGTTGGAGAGGAATGCTCGTCCTGCAGAAGTGATCCCCGAGCCCTCTGCAACCATCATTGATGGGATGAGCCTGGTTCAGAAACTGAAGGGAAACAATGCAACATTTGGCCAGCTAGCAGGCACAGCAATGAGTCGCGCTATCCATGAGGGTGCTAAGAGCAAGCGCATTGATATTGTCTTTGACGTCTACAAGGAGACATCCATCAAAGATACAGAAAGAGTCAACAGATATGAAGGCACAGGGATCCATTTCAAGAACATTCAACATGGGCACAACATCCAGCAGTGGAAAAAGCTTCTAAGTAGTTCCTCCAACAAGGCAAGTCTCATAAAGTTTCTGGTAGAAGAATGGAAGGCGAAACACCACAGGGAGAAGCTTGAGGAGAAGGAGCTGTATGTCACATGTGAGCAGCTCTGCTTTAAGATCACCAAAGAACAGTGGGAAGAGGCTGCTGACCTTAAGTCAAATCAAGAAGAAGCAGACACACGCCTCCTTCTCCATGCTCTTCATGCAGCAGAATCTGGTTACAAGTCGGTCATCATCACTTCGGAGGATACTGATGTCATGGTCCTGTGTCTGGGCATGTGCCACAAAATCCCATCCCACCTGTTCCAGAAATGCGGTACACAGAACCGGACAAGATTCCTGGATATCACCACTCTGAGCCGAACATTGGGAGGCAGCGTATGTGATTCATTGATTGGTATGCATGCATTTACAGGCTGTGACACCGTCAGTGCATTCGCTGGCCGTGGGAAGATGACGACACTCAAGCAGTTGAAGATGAACAAGACATACCAGGATGCCTTTCAGGAAGTTGGTCGTTCATGGGAAGTGTCTACCGAACTTTTTGAGAAGTTACAGGAAATCACCTGCCACATGTACCTGCCAACTACCCAAACAACTGAGGTAAACAGGCTCCGTTATCAGCTGTTCTGTGCCAGACGTGGAGTGGTAGAGTCAAGTCAACTCCCTCCTTGCCAGGACTGCCTTTTCATGCATGCACTGCGTGCAAACTACCAGGCTGCGATCTGGAGGAGAAGTCTGCAGAGCCAGCCATGGGTTGCAAACCCAACAGACTGCGGTTGGATGATAGATAACGACGGAAAGCTTGTTGTCAAGTGGATGCAAGGGGCACCAGCACCAGAAGCTATTATACAGCTACTGTCCTGCAAGTGTGTGCGGTCATGTGAACTTCCTCAGTGTACTTGCCTCAGCAAGTACACAGACATGTGCAGATTACAGACATGCCAGAACAAGGGTACTGAAGACGAGCCAGTAGAACAACAGTCAGATTCAGAGTCCGATGTTGAAGATATTATGGAGTAACATATATATATATATATATATATATATATATATATATATATATATATATATATGCACATGACATGTTCAGTGTGTATTTACATAACTTGGATTAAATTTTGTTACAAATACTACATCTAGTCACTCCGGGTGGTACCGATATCGTCATATTTGGTTCTTGGCTCATGCTAAAATTCCTGTGGAACACCTAAAGGGTTAACAGTTTTTAAAAATGAGTTTTGAACAGCTTGAGGGGTGTAGTTTGCAAAATGGGGTAATTTATGGGTGGTTTCTGTTATGTAAGCCCCTTAAAGTGACTTCAGAAGTGACTTGGTCCTTTGAAAAGTGGGTTTTGCTGTAAATGTGAAAAATTGCGCATAAAACTATAAGCCCTATTACGTCGTAAAACAATAAGGTTTCATTTTCAAAATGATGCCAATATGAAGTAAACATGTGGGGAGTGTAAATTAATAACTATTATGGGGGGTATCAGTATTTTTGTAAAAAGCAGAGAATTTCAAAGTTAAAAAATTGCCGATTTTTCCAAAATTTCCGAATATTTAGCATTTTTTTATATAGAAAGGTAAAATATATTGACTCCCATTTAGCACTGACGTGAAGTACAATATGTCACGAGAAAACAATCTCAGAATGGCTTGGATAGGTGAAAGCGTTCCAAAGTTATTAGCCCATGAAGTGGCACAGGTCAGATTGGCTTAGGCACTTGGGTACAAATAGGCCTAGGGCTGAAGGGGTTAATAAGCTACGTATATGTAAGGGCTATCATATCAAAAAATAAACTACAGACATGCATCTACCTAAAAATACCAAAGAGAATTAGTCACTCCGCTTGGTACCGATATCGTCAAATTTGGTTCTTGGCTCATGGACTAAATGGCCCCAATGCAAGTCAGTAAGTCACCTATAAGGTTCCCTGTGGTTTCCCTCAGACCTGGGAGCGTATGTGACTGCTTTACTACATCTTATGATTATATCTCTACGCTCACCAGATGAATGGTATCCATTGTGCTATATTCCCCGCAAGTTTACATTTGCGATTGGGGGGGCGACTTCAGTATTTTTCAAAGAGGATGTGTTAGCTCTTCTGGAAGGTCTGCAGTAAAAATATTTTACACTTACGATATATACTTTTTTATTTTACAGTATGGGACTGGTTCATCAAGACTGGAGTTTTGTAGTCCAGTCTTGATGAGCAGTGAGATGCACCAAATTCATTGGGAGACATACACTTCTTATTGAATTTTTGGGCATCTTTCATCTGCCGTTTGCCTCTGCTAGAAATATACGCCGCTCGGGAGGTGTGGTACATTTCTTGTGTAATTTACTCCACTTTTGTGGTGTAAAATTATGATGAATTTGTTGGGCATGCTTGACCATGCCCCATCATGGATGAGCTCCGCCAACTCTTCTAAAAGATGCCAGAGCTCGGACTAGTGGGAAAATGGTAAAACTTTTGCGCAACTTCGAGATGTGCAAATATTTTTACGCCAGAAAAATGGCAAAACCTATAGAATTGGTTCCTATGTTTTGGAAAGTACTGTGCGCAAGTTTTATGCAGATGTGGAAAAGATGGTAAGAATTATTTCAAAAATAGAAGTATTAATAGTTTATCAGAAATGAACAAAATGCAACGTGAACGAACAAAATAGAAATCTAAAAAAAGCTGCAATGTGACCACCCTTTGCACAAGAGCACTAAAAAGAATTAATTCTGTTTTGAAGGCAAAGTCAGGGATTTTGTAGGATAATATTCAGGTGTATGAGTAACCAATTAAATCAAACTGGTGGTAATGATCGTTTTCATATGTAGGTTGAAACAAGCCATTAGCTTAAGTGGAAACAGTTGTGTAGGAGGCTTAAATAAGTTGTCCAGGACTAATTTATTGTTTTCCATTAACTACAAACTAACAGAGGTAACTACCTGCCTGTTGTACCCAGCGCAAGCTCACAATGGTAACGGACCGCTCCTACCAGCAATTCAGCTGCTCCATGTCTGTGATCGCTCTGTGGCTGCAGAGATTGGCGCTGGGCGCAGGTAGTTCGCAACTATCTGCCTGTTAGTTCTTAGGCCCCTGGTGAAAAAATAGTCCTAGATAACACCTTTAAAACTGTTTGAGGAACAGCCAAACTCTGCTATAAAAGGTGATGTTGTGGAAGACAGTTTCATGTCACAGCTCATACACCATGGCAAAACTGATAACAGCATCAAAGCACAAGGTAGTTATACTGCATCAGCAAGGTCTCTCCCCATGATTTCAAAGCAGGCCAGGCTTTCAGGATGTGCAGCTCTTTTGAAGAAGCACCAAGAAATGGGCAACGTTGAAGACTGTAAATTAAGGATATGTAGTGCAGCTGATGAAAGACATAACATGCTTACTTTCCTTTGAAATTGGAAGATGTCCAGCAGTGCCATCAGCTCAGGACTGGCAGCAACCAGTGGGACTCCACTTTCATGAATTGGCCAATTTGTGCCAATCAAGTATATTCTATACAGCAGTAACGCGATTCAAATTTCATATATTCAATCCATGAGCACATCTTAGGGTTTACAGAGTGCTGCTGATTTCTATTGTGTACACACCCAGTACCAGCTGTGACACTCCCTATTTAATAGGGAATACAAGCATCTCAGGAGAGCAAACAGATTCTCTTGAATGCTTTTATTATATCCTTCTCCCCCATGATTGCATATGCCTCATATATACGGTTCTGATTTAGTTTAGTAACCCTTTTAAAGAGTTATTTCTCCTAACACTCAAAGGATATCTGACAAATCAGTGAGGGTCCGACCCCACCCACCAATCTAAAAAAAGGGTTCTGCAGCCCCTGCATATGTGGCACCACTCCTTTTATTCTCACTGTTCCCCCATAGAGAATCAATAACATGGTGGTATGCTAACAGGACATTTTGGAGCCCTGTTGTCGGGATCGGTGCGGATCCCAGCAGTTGGACCTTCACTTATCGGTAAATTATATTGGCTTTGGAGAGGTGATAGCTTTCGTTGTTGGGACTAACCCTTTGAGTGGTGATACAGAGGTGGCGTATGTATTGTGCTGTTATTGTATACCAGCTATTACCTCTGGTCCAGCGGGGCCCGGCAATCCCTGTGGTCCTCGATCTCCAACTTTTCCCTTAAATACAGAAAAAAACTGTTAAAACTTCATGTGCTTTGTTATTTTAAGCGGGTTCTTTCTTCTCTCTAATTGTTTTTCCGTTCATAATATTTGTTAAATCTCATTGTTTGCATAAGCCCAAGTAGAGACGTGCTGCCGAAAATCATTTTGGCAAAACGACGTATGTGTACTAGCAATGAGAGCGGTTGATACACTCATCTGTTAATAAAAAAATAGTTTTTATGAAAAGCAATATTGGATGCAAAAGTTGCCGTGGGTACGTGGGTCTCCAGCCTTTCCAGGCCTGTGGCAGGATGGTGGCTTATCAATGATGGGGAAGGTCAAGAGCTCCTTTCCAACTGTCCCTATAGGAAAGAACGGTATTTTGGCTTGAACTGTTAAACAGCTCCAAGCCTTAAAAGAAGGCAAAATGTGAATCTTACAAATGTTCCAGAAAACAAACCAACAAACAGAAAAAAACCACAAAACAGAAAATTTGTTGTTTGTGGCATGGCAAAAAAAAAATTGTTGGAAAAATGCGCAAGTTAGGTTTTTTTTTAGCTTTCTATTTAGGAAAGTCATGGATTAAGCTCACTGAATTACATAAAGACTAATCTTTTGCATGCATCCACCAGGATATCAGTAAAAATAAGTTGTAGATTTCTGATGTGGAGCCTTCTGGAAAATGCACAGTGGATTTTGCCTTAGGCAAGACCATCCTGAAAGAGTCAATGTACTCAAAAGTGGCAATAGAAGAAAAAGTAATTATTTTGTCACATACAGATGTAGCAAAGGTTATCATGACTCAAAACACATCATCTTGATAACTTGTCACAGTAATGTATCTAACTTAAAAGGATTTAGACTATTTACCATCGCACAAGTTATTAACTGATATCAAGTTAGGTGTCGAATATAATATTTTCTTGGGTCCTGTTACTCCAGTGTCAAGTCAAGGTAACCTTTGCTACATCTGTATGTACATAAAACTTCACAAGTGAGTACTAGTACAACAGATGGTGAGCAGACACATGTACTGTATATGTAGTTGTGACAGTAGCCGTGTATTGTTGCACTGAAGATAAATAGGACTTGTACACAACTAAAATGTACATATCATCCATTTTTAATAATGCAGATGAGTCTACAGAAAAAACCTTGTCAGCCCTGCTCATATCAAACGTTTCATGGAGAGGATGGTGGGACCCATTTAAGCCCCGGTAACTACAACAAAGGGGGGGGGGGGGATGGATTACTAAAGGAAGTATAGGATGGATTGTCCTGATTTTTAATATTGCCAACTGTATCATACCGACACCGAGAGAATTGCTGGAGGTCTTGCTAAGAGCGACCAAAGAACTGGCTTGGCCCAATTGACTAGTTGCTTGTATTAAATATTTATAGGAAATCTTTGTTTTTCTTCACCAGCAATTAATATAAATATAAACTTGTCATCTCAGCAGTTTCATTTGCCCATTTATCATTCCTGTAAAACTACTGCCCTAAATTTCTACATAATTTATTTATTTTACTCCTATGGATCCCATGGAATGTTGGTGAAGTGCTCGTACTTGATATGATGGTCAGTAGACTTTTGTGGTCATGGTACAGTATATAGAGTACATCTGGTTACTGTAGGGTTGAATTATGATAGTATAAACAGCTTGACAAGTCTGATCAGATTGGTGGCGGTTCACTTTTCATTATGTATGGTATTGTTGAACATATTAAATGATGCACCTAGTGTTTTGCCAAAAATCCATCCTTTAGGCATACTCTAGACTGGTATACATTGGCATCCCTTTTTTATTGCATGATCTACTATATAATTGTCTAAGGGTCACTACAGTCTGTCCTTCTGTCTGTCACGGATATTCATTGGTCGCGGCCTCTGTCTGTTATGGAAATCCAAATTGCTGATTGGTCGCGGCAAAACGCCCACGACCATTGCCACGACCAATCAGCGACAGGCACAGTCCGGCGGCAAAATAGCCGCTCCTTCCTCCCCGCAGTCAGTGCCCGCTCCATACTCCCCTCCAGTCAGCCCTCACACAGGGTTAATGGCAGCGTTAATGGACCGCGTTATGCCGCGGTGTAACGCACTCCATTAACGCAGCTATTAACCCTGTGTGACCAACTTTTTACTATTGATGATGCATATGCAGCATCAATAGTAAAAAGATCTAATGTTACAAATAATAATAATTAAAAAAAAAGAGGTTATTCTCACCCTCCGACGTGGCGCGGTGTCCTCGGCAGTGCAAGCGGCAGGTTCCGGTGCCAAGGATCCTAAGCGAGAAGGACCTTCCATGACGTCACGGTCATGTGACCGCGACGTCATCACAGGTCCTGCGCTCATACCAACCCTGGGACCGGAAGCTGCCGCGTGAACCGCACACAGGCGCCAGGACTTCAATTGGCCTACGGAAGGTGAGTATATGTTTATTTTTTATTTTAAGTCGTTTTTAACCATGCATATAGTGCCCAAATTGCAATATACTACGTGGGCTGTGTTACATACTGCGTGGGCTGCGTTATATACTACATGGCTGCTATGTACTACGTGGGCAGTGTTATATACTATGTGGGCACTGTTATATACTGTGTGGGCTGCGTTATATACTGCATGGCTGCTATATACTACGTGGCCAGTGTTATATACTATGTGGGCAATGTTATATACTGCGTGGGCTGTGTTATATACTGTTTGGCCTGTGTTATATACTGCGTGGCCACTGTTATACACTGCGTGGCCTGTATTAACGCATCGGGTATTCAAGAATATGTCGTGGCCTGTGCTATATACTATGTGGCTGCTATGTACATACATATTCTAGAATACCCGATGCGTTAGAATCGGGCCACCATCTAGTATAGCATAATCTTCTATATAAGATGAAGTAGACAACACATTGGAATCAATGGCCAACATTACAATGGGAGTCAGTTGCCAAAATACAGGGAAGTCAATGCCCAAGATAAGCCACGGTATGCCTATACAGCAGCAGATACTGAAGGCTTCTGTCGAAGGCATGCATCAAGGAATACTACTGACATTTTCCACTGATGGGATAAAAATACAAAATGTTAGCAGACTTACATTGCATTTACACTGGCAAATTGTGACTGCTGACTGGCTACATGTAATCCGATCAGCAGTCATCTAATAGCTGGTGACTACAGACTGAGTGCAATTCCCATGCCCACAGAACGATTGTTAATACAGTCTTTTTGTGCACTTTGAATAGCATTGTTCTCGGCAGCACAAGTCCTGTTTCGATGCTGTGATGTGCTGCAGAGAATGATAATTTTTAAGCTTAAAAATAATTTCCCTTGATGAATGAGTGTTTTGAGCGGATAATCAGGGAAGAGTAATACTGGTAAAGCTCATTCCCGATTATCAGTGATAGTAAATGCACACTTACAATGTTCTGATTTTTAGCATAGAACATGTAAACGTTTATTTACTTAGATTGCATTAATCTGGATTGTTTTCTGTTTTGTCCTTTTAAAAGCTACATGTTCATACCTCCTAACATTTAAATCCCAAATCGTAGGACATTTTAATCTTTTATGCCCAGAAATTCCCCCCAAACCACCTTGAAATGCCTCTTCTTCTACAAACTTTCATAACCTGTGGTCATTTTTGACCTCGCGTTCATGAGACAATCCCGCTAAGCGATCTCTGATTGTATTCCACCCGCATTTGACATTCATACACAAGACTGATGATAAACATATTTCAATAGCATTCTATTGTTGATCTTACTTGCAAACTAAAACAGGCTGACATACCGGGGGTCCTTGTTTTCCTTTCAATCCAGGAGGTCCCGGCAAACCCAGAGTACCCTATTAAAATCAAAAGACTGAGTCGCTGAGGGATATTAATGTATACAATACTATCAATAAACTGGTTAAAAACCACCAAAGAAACCATAAAACTAAAACAAAAATAATCCAAAAACATCACAGAAAATTGTATTATAACATGATTGATCAGATAATAAGATGTTTTCTTTTGATCAATTAAAGAGTATGCGATAAAATAAGGTAATAAATGTCATCAATGGACAGGACAGGGATCCTGAGTCTCCCATGTGAGTCGCACATGCAGTCTACCGCTTGACTACAAGCCTATAGGATTCACAAAGATAGCCAAGTACTCTTTCTTTTTGTCACCTGTATTGACTTGCTGTTTCCCAAAGCAGTAAGAAGAAGGAGTTGCGAGACCTCTATTCTTGTGTTTGGTAAGGGTCCGGAATATGAAAAAGGATGGTGATGTAATGATTTTCAGAAGAAATAGGAGTCTCGAGACCTCCATTCTTTGTGTTTGGTAAGGGAACCCAAGAAGATAAAAAAGAATGTGTGATGTAATGTTTCTCAGAAGATAGAGGAGTCTCGAGACCTCCATTCTTGTGTTTTTGTAAGGGTCCCGAAGATGAAAAGGATGTGTGACATAATGTTTCTCGGAAGATATAGGAGGCTCGAGACCTCCATTCTTGTGTTTGGTAAGGGAACCCAAGAAGATAAAAAAAGATGTGTGATGCAATGTTTTTCAGAAGATATATGAGGCTCGGGACCTCCATTTTTGTGTTTGGTAAGGGTTCTGAAGATGAAAAAGGATGTGTGATGTAATGTTTTTTAGAAGATATAGGAAGCTCGAGACCTCCATTCTTGTGTTTGGTAAGGGTCCTGAAGATGAAAAAGGATGTGTGATGTAATGTTTTTTAGAAGATATAGGAAGCTCGAGACCTCCATTCTTGTGTTTGGTAAGGGTCCTGAAGATGAAAAAGGATGTGTGATGTAATGTTTTTTAGAAGATATAGGAAGCTCGAGACCTCCATTCTTGTGTTTGGTAAGGGTCCTGAAGATGAAAAAGGATGTGTGATGTAATGTTTTTTAGAAGATATAGGAAGCTCGAGACCTCCATTCTTGTGTTTGGTAAGGGTTCTGAAGATGAAAAAGGATGTGTGATGTAATGTTTTTTAGAAGATATAGGAAGCTCGAGACCTCCATTCTTGTGTTTGGTAAGGGTCCTGAAGATGAAAAAGGATGTGTGATGTAATGTTTTTTAGAAGATATAGGAAGCTCGAGACCTCCATTCTTGTGTTTGGTAAGGGTCCTGAAGATGAAAAAGGATGTGTGATGTAATGTTTTTTAGAAGATATAGGAAGCTCGAGACCTCCATTCTTGTGTTTGGTAAGGGTCCTGAAGATGAAAAAGGATGTGTGATGTAATGTTTTTTAGAAGATATAGGAAGCTCGAGACCTCCATTCTTGTGTTTGGTAAGGGTCCTGAAGATGAAAAAAGATGTGTGATGTAATGTTTCTCAGAAGATATAGGAGGCTCGAGACCTCCATTCTTGTGCTTGGTAAGGGAACCCAAGAAGATAAAAAAGGATGTGTGATGTATTGTTTTTCAGAAGATATAGGAGGCTCGAGACCTCCATTCTTGTGTTTGGTAAGGGTCCTCAAGATGAAAAGGGATGTGTGATGTAATGTTTTTTAGAAGATATAGGAGGCTCGAGACCTCCATTCTTGTGTTTGGTAAGGGTCCTCAAGATGAAAAGGGATGTGTGATGTAATGTTTCTCAGAAGATATAGGAGGCTCGAGACCTCCATTCTTGTGTTTGGTAAGGGTCCCGAAGATGAAAAAGGATGTGTGATGTAATGTTTCTCAGAAGATATAAGAGGCTCGAGACCTCCATTCTTGTGTTTGGTAAGGGTCCCGAAGATGAAAAGGATGTGTGACGTAATGTTTTTCAGAAGATATAGGAGGCTCGAGACCTCCATTCTTGTGTTTGGTAAGGGTCCTGAAGATGAAAAGGATGTGTGATGTAATGTTTTTCAGAAGATATAGGAGGCTCTAGACCTCCATTCTTGTGTTTGGTAAAGGTCCTGAAGATGAAAAAGGATGTGTGATGTAATGTTTCTCAGAAGATATAGGAAGCTCGAGACCTCCATTCTTGTGTTTGGTAAGGGTCCCGAAGATGAAAAAGGATGTGTGATGTAATGTTTCTCAGAAGATATAGGAAGCTCGAGACCTCCATTCTTGTGTTTGGTAAGGGCCCCAAAGTTGAAAAAGGATGTGTGATGTAATGTTTCTCAGAAGATATAGGAGGCTCGAGACCTCCATTCTTGTGTTTGGTAAGGGCCCCAAAGTTGAAAAAGGATGTGTGATGTAATGTTTCTCAGAAGATACAGGAGGCTCGAGACCTCCATTCTTGTGTTTGGTAAGGGCCCCGAAGATTAAAAAGGATGTGTGATGTAATGTTTCTCAGAAGATATAGGAGGCTCGAGACCTCCATTCTTGTGTTTGGTAAGGGAACCCAAGAAGATAAAAAAGGATGTCTGATGTAATGTCTTTCAGAAGAATTAGGAGGCTCGAGAGCTCCATTCTTGTGTTTGGTAAGGGTCCCGAAGATGAAAAAGGATGTGTGATGTAATGTTTTTCATAAGGAAACCCTTTTTAAAGTCAACAGCATCATCAACATATTCTGTGGCAATGATTTCCAGCCTTATTATCATGGGACAAGCTCTAAAAATTGTTTCCACTCCTGCTCACATCTCTCCCTCCAGGAAGCTAGGTGTAGGAGACCGTAAAGCATTTTACAATAGATCATGGCTGAGATTTATTGATGGCTTTGCCAATCCTCATCATGCTAAGTATTTATGATGCTAAATTTAGTTTGCCATCTATACTTTAGGAGGTAATGCTTACATCTGTTATCTTCTGGGGAACCCAAGACTTGGTTCTAGGGACTCCTGATTAGTAACTGGTTATAGGAGACATACATATCTCCTGCTTTTGTCTTAAAGAGGACCTTTGACTTGCAATAAATATGTAATTTTTTTTAAAATTTGGATTAAAAGCCTCTCTTCTCCTGAATCCGTTGTTGTTTTTCTTTTGCTCCTGCGCCTCTCTGTTTCGGAGATATGGCTCTTTTCTTCCCTGTATATAAATCTATTTTTTTTTTTAGCCAAAGGGGCATTAACCCTCATGACGACGCCCACAGAGAAAAAGTTGAAGAACATTTCCTATTGGCTAAAAAGACTGGATTTATATACAGGGAAGAAAAGGGCCATATCTCCGGAACAGAGAGGCGCAGGAGCAAAAGAAAAATAACGACGGATTCAGGAGAAGAGCGGCTTTTAATCCACATTTTTAAAAAATTATATATTTAGACAGCGCCATATTTCAGGCGCAGGAATAAGAAAAAAAAACAGATTCCAGAGAATAGCTGCATTTATGCCTGATAAAAAATACATATTTACCGTATGTCAAGTAACAGGACCACTTCAGCATTCTCCAAAATATTTTTTATTTTCTTCTGTATCAAATGTATTTCTGCATTTTTTGCGGACAATTATAGGCAAAAATCCTAATTTATATCAACAAATGGTAATAATTAGCTGAAGGACTTTAGTTAGCAAAAATGTGTTTGTATTTAATGATGTTTTTGTAAGCCGTACAAATCAATCTCAGTACAATGGGTCGTGGATTTATGGCCAAGTTGGACAAAGTATCTGCATTAGATACCACCAGCCTCCTGGGATCAAATTTTTATTAATGTGTGGGAATAAATATGATATTCCTATAAAAATGGTGTGAAACATACCTTATCTCCCTGATAGCCCGGCTCGCCCGGTTCCCCTGAGAATCCGACTTCACCCTAAATAATATATTACGATAAGTCATATAATCACAAGGACGCTGAGAAATGTGCAAGGTTCGCTGGCAGCAACAGTTGTATAAATTCTCAGGAATTAAAAAGAATTAAAATTCCTAAATTCTGCCAAGTCGGTAACTTTGTAAGTCAATTATACTTTCAACAAACTTGATTAACTTTACAAGTGCGGATTTTCTATGTGATAATATTCACACTGATAATAGAAATATTTAGATCACCTTATCACCTTTCAGTCCAGGTTGCCCCATAATTCCTGGAAGGCCCTAGAATTGAAAAAAAAAAAACAAAAACAGATATATAGCTTTTAGTTCTTATGGTCACATGAGCTAAAAAGTGATCCAAAATGGATGGTTCACAGAATACCTGAGAACCAGGAATCCCAGGCGGCCCGGATGGTCCCACTGGCCCCACTTCTCCCTATAACGCAAAAAAACCCTACAATTAATAAGAATAATATTATGGGTATACTAGATGCGAAATATATTGCTGGCAACATTAATGGATTTACAGTATTTTTGGACGATTCCATCTCATTTCCGGGACTTTGTAGTTTGATGAGATTGCATTTTTTTGAGTGACCGTGCCAACATTTATGAAGAATCCCTTAAAATAATTTTCTAATATACTTTTATTATATTTTCTTTGGCACTTCAGTAACTTAAAGAAGTCAGGTGACAGATTACCAGGTTCTCAGTCCTCCAAACACGAAACTAGTCGGGTCCCGAAGCTAGCCATAAACTGAGACTAAAGTAGCTGAGGTCAGTCCAGGACAGGAGACCAAAAAGTTTCCAAAACTGAAAAGTAGTCACACGACTTCAAAATCACTCCAAAAGCCAAGGAGCTTCATTAAAATATATTCTGAATATATTTTATTTCAGTACTTAAGTAAAGACCAAGACAACAATTTGGCTTAAAGGGAATTTGTCAGCAGGTTTTTGCTATGTAATTTGAGAGCAGCCCAATGTGGGGGCAGAGATCCTGATTCCTGCGATGTGTCTCTTACTGGGCTGTGTTTTGCTGTTTCAATACAATTCAGTGTTTTATCAGCAGAAGATTATCACTACAGGTCTTGTGCCTCCTAGTCCAACCGCGTCCCCACCACTGATTAGAAGATTTCAGTCAATACACAGTGTACACAGAAAGCGTCCAATCAGTGGTGTGGGCGGGGTTATACAGGGTTCAGCATTCCGAGCTCTGCTATATCTGCAGCAGAGAAATCTGTGATTCCATCATAAATGCTGCACCCAGTAATCTAAGTGATACATCACTGGAATCAGGGTCTATGTCCCCACCTTATGCTGATGTAAAAAAAATCTGGTGAGGGATTCCCTTTCATAAATTCACAAAGCTTAGGGATACTTTAACACTAAATATACCACTTCCCACTGAAAACACAATTTATGTCAATACTAAGTTTTTTTTCAAAATATACTTTATCCCACTAAACACATTTATTAAATCTCCACAGGATAGTTGGAAAATGTGAGATCACTGGGGTCAAACTACCAGTATTCTAACCAGTCTCAAAGGTAGGACCCCCAGTGATCATGCATTTATCATCTATCCTGTGAAGACATAAGACATGTATTTAGTGGGGTAGTTTGGATTTACTTTGGATTATCACTAGTCAAATGCAAGTTTAAGCATTGTATAGGTCAAACTTACAAATGTGTCCTTCATTAACTTCAACATGATATCCTGAGATGTATGGGGTGGGGGTATTTAATGTGAAAAAAATGTATGCGTCTGACTGTCATCCATCAACCCTCTGACAGGCTCTCATGTTCAAAAGAAATGTACGTGCTGTGTATACATTTTTTTACTGTATGGTATAATGACAAATTGTATAAGTTATCTGCCACAAGATTTCACAGTACAAACTACATATATTATTAAATAGATATCTTAGATATGATGATACTGGTATACTTACTTTGAAAATCCATTTAAGAATGTCTGTATAATGCATTTTGGAAGTATAAACTTAAATTTCCACCCACCAAGCCTGATTGATAGCTCCTCAATGTCCCTCCTATCTGCTGTTCAATTTCCACCCACATAGCCTGATTGACAGCTCCTCAGTGTCCCTCCTCCCTGCTGTTCAATTTCCACCCACCAAGCCTGATTGACAGCTCCTCAATATCCCTCCTCCCTGCTGCTCAATTTCCACCCACCAAGCCTGATTGACAGCTCCCTAGTGTCCCCCTCCCTGCTGCTCAATTTCCACCCAGCAAGCCTGATTGACAGCTCCTCAGTGTCCCCCTCCCTGCTGCTCAATTTCCACCCACCAAGCCTGATTGACAGTGCCTCAATGTCCCTCCTCCCTGCTGCTCAATTTCCACCCA
Source organism: Ranitomeya variabilis (assembly GCF_051348905.1). Lineage (NCBI taxonomy): Eukaryota > Metazoa > Chordata > Amphibia > Anura > Dendrobatidae > Ranitomeya > Ranitomeya variabilis. Next base: position 28,554,618 of record NC_135239.1, read on the forward strand.
CCAAGCCTGATTGACAACTCCTCAGTATCCCTCCTCCCAGCTGCTAAATTTCCACCCACCAAGCCTGATTGACAGCTCCTCAGTATCCCTCCTCCCTGCTGCTAAATTTCCACCCACCAAGCCTGATTGACAGCTCCTCAGTATCCCTCCTCCCAGCTGCTAAATTTCCACCCACCAAGCCTGATTGACAGCTCCTCAGTATCCCACCTCCCTGCTGCTCAGTTTCCACCCACCAAGCCTGATTGACAGGTCCTCACTATTCCCCTCCCTGCTCCTCTATTTCCACCCACCAAGCCTGAATGACAGCTCCCCAGTGTCCCTCCTCCCTGCTGCTGAGTTTGTACCCACAGAGCCTGACTGACAGCTCCTCGGTGTCCCTCTTTCCAGCTGCTGAAATCTCACTGCTCAGTACAAGCTGCAGCTGTCACTCAGGCTGGGTGGACAGAGACTGACTACTGTACGCTCTGAGATACATGATGGCTATCTTAATATCAGGATTATACTGTCAATCTAACATGGATTTTAAAAGCAAGTACATCAGACTCATCAAGTTGATCTTTCTGTAAGACCTCCTTTAGAAGTCCATACCTGAAGAAAGGGACTCATTTTTATCAATATTTTGAGTCAGAGCTTTATCGGTGTGTTAATTTTACTTTTTACCATCACTGCTTTATCAGTGATTTTCTCATATGATGAAAAAAAATAAAATTTCCAAAGTTTCTTCTACCCTTTACAATGTAAAAAATAGCAGATGGAGTGTACATAGATGGCATTGACACGGTCCGTACGAAAACAAGGACATGTGAACAGCACCATAGACTATAATGGGTACATGTTCTCTCTGCAAAAAGCATGAATTGTGCAAAGTGTGTGAAAAGCGGATGTCTGAATGAGGCCTAATACAGATGGAACATGGTCCGGTACTGATCAGCCAATAGGTGGCGCTGCTGAGCCTCCTCATTACTCCGCCGCAGCTGCTGACTAAGGCGTTTCTTCCAATGTGTGCGATAGAAACATATGTGATATTTTGGAAAGCTAAGAGTTTTCTTGTGGCACCAGAAAAATAAATAACTGAAGTTTTTACAAGTTTGCATATAAGTGAATGAATGTGAGAGTCCCTGTGCAGATCCATCACACGTGCAGCGGATCCGCACAGGGCTTATCCTTGCTGTGTCCGCTGTACCAGAATATTTTCTGCCATGGCACTAAAAATCAGTGGAAAAAAATGTCATATGCTTGTAAACGGGGTTAAAGAAATCGCATTCACATGCAAGAGATTCTGATTTTGCAATGATTTTGATGCATAATCTAAAATCATCCATTAGGGGGTGATGTAAGAGTAAAACAACAGGTAATTATCGGCTATGTCTGCCCTTGAATCAATCTACATTCATCACAGTAAACTTATCACTATAGAGGTAGGAGTTGCAAGTGGCGGCTGCCCCTGGGGTGGCCCATAGGTCCATCTGTCCCATAAGACACCAGTATTAAAAATGGCACATGGTAAAGAGGAGACCCTGTTACAGATTTAGCCATGGGGCCCAGAAGTTTGCCAAAAATTGAAAGTACGCCAAAGCCTCCAGCTGCCCAGACAAATGTGTATGGCCCTACTGATGTATTCACTGCTGTGCTGTCACACACTATTTTTGCAGTTTTTTTTATTGTTTTATGGCTTTCTTTCCCTATCTCCATTGAACTGTGATGTCCTCTTACTATCCAGATTCACAAGCTGCTGCATTCCCTGCCTCAGCTTTTATACAGGCTATGATAGTCTCTCCTGATGAGCTGTGCAATATTATGTAATGTCATAGCTCCAAAGTATTATGACAAAACCTGCCCGAAGCCATGTGTTCCTTCTCTGGCTGATGCAATCTTCTGAAATGTGTAATTTAGCTGCAGACATTTTTAACGATTAGCAAAAGAGGCGATGTGCAAATTGATAGAATTTTGGCGACGCCAGTGAATTTCTAAAAATTCCACGCAAGTTCGATTTGCATTGATTGGAGTAACTCATCTCTAGTAACCACTAATAAAAGTTACTTTCAAAGAAGATGTCTGGGAGGTGAATATGGGGTTGCGAACAGGATTCTGCTTCAATTATGAATTATTGGGCTCCTGATTTACCAATTCCGGTCAATGACAAGAGAAATAAGACAGACGCTCTGAGATTTCAGAGTCCAAATGGTGATCTAATATTTCTTGCCATTGAAAGAAGAAAAAAGATAGTAAACTTAATGAAATGAGAATGTTTTATTCCTACTTACCCCTAAACGGGGTCTCTGAATCCCCCTGGTGTTATATAAAAGCCTTTACTGAGTGATTCCAAGCACCCCCCCCCTCCCGTTCATCAGATTCTTGGCACTTTGCGGGGTCAATATGGAGATGGAGTATTTATTTCACAAGCCGTTCAGATTCGGTAGCCGAGAACTGTGGCTAACGCTCTACAATAAATCACGGGGCTCTTAAGATCTACAGCTGGGATAGCGGCTTAGTGTTGGCAGCTCGGTAACGCTCTATTGTCTAAAACCAAAATGTTCCAGGCTGATTTGTGTCAATTGTCCAACAAGCGAAAAAGGCGGAATGCCAACTGGCAAGACTCGCTGTAGACAGGAAGAGGGACGTTATTTTGTGAAAGATCTTCTAAGGAGCAGGTGGGACACCAACAATGAGCATTGGAAAGCTTCAGAGAAAGTGTGAAACATTTCAATGTGATGCCTACTACGGGGCGTCAGGTTCGGTTTTCTAGAGGGATTTCTATCAGCTTTCATGTAGGATAGATCTCATAATATGGATAATTTAAAGAGGTTTTCTAGTTTAGGGAAACCCCTGTTTCCCGGCTGCAATTAAGTAAAGCTCCTTTATGGGAAGGACGTTGACCGTAGGTTGCACTGGAAAGAGTTTCCTTCCTCAGATTCATTGATGGTGACCAATAGTCACACAGGAGATAATTTGCACAACTTGAAAAGAGAAAAAGTTATCACCGCACTTAATAAATAAATTATGGCCTTGTCTAGTGCTGCGAACCCACACAAAGCATCCAAAGAAAAAAATGACGTTGAATAGGCACACCTTGATAAAATGTTCAAGCTTTATTTCATATCCAAAAGGTTAAAAGTTCTACATGATGAGCACTCTGAATGTGTCTTATTATTATCATGCGGAACTTTTAACCCTTTGGATATGAAATAAAGCTTGAAAATTTTATTGGGATGCGCCAATCCTACGTCATTTTTTTCTTGATATCGGATAATTTGCATACTTGTATGCATGGAGCATTGGCTGTAAGGCAATAAATCAGCTGCTGTCAATAGCACCTGGCATCCAGAGCACTTGGCTAAGACTTCAGGCAAGTGGCCTGTACATATGGCAAGTTCCACATCCAACTATGTCCACATCTGCAGTGTGCGGACAAACTTTTAAGTGCATGGTGGTTCACAGAGCCAATTTTTGTAGTGTTTGGTGCACCCCCCAGGGCATTATTACCTTCAAATGGGCACACAGGGGAAAGTATTACTTTCAATTAAGCAATGCTTTTCAATGAGAACCAGTCCTGCCAGAACTAGGTGTTCTATGAGTGCACTATACTTGGTGTTAGCTTATCATTTGTGGTCACACACGATGGAAGATCATAACAAAATCTTCCCAGGAATGACAGTGCTTGTACGGAATCTCAGGTCATAGAGAAGACCGACTGGGTGAGAAAAGAGTGAGAGAGGCCGGAGAGCTGAAATTGCAGGGATAAGCCCCCCGCACTGGCAAATCATTTACCTAAAAATTTGCCAATGGATTTCTATAAAAAGATGACATTGACTCATTAAACAAAGATATGGACGGAATCACCATTTGCAGGGACTTTACATAGATGACATTAGTTTGGGGTCTAAAAACCGGCTGAAAGGTTCCCTTTAAAAAGTTGGCAGAAACAACATTTTATTCATTTACATAATAAAATACGGTGCTATAGAGCTGCAAAAAGCTATACTTACTCTCAAGCCTGGAAAGCCAGCAGGTCCCGCACTACCAAGCGTTCCCTGTAAAATAACGTGAGACATCAGAGTGATCATGCAGATTAAGGATACAGTCAGACGGCTGCATAAATCAGACCGAGATCAGACCCCAACGTTCGGACTGGCCGTCGGCTCTCCCGACAAGAGCCTGACAGCTGCATAGAAATACATGAAGCTGTCATGCTTGGGTAGGTATAGCCGCCGGCCAGTCCATGCATTGGTCCGATTTATATGGCCGCCTGACTGCACCGTGCCTATAATTAAGAACTTTATCACATTTATTTTAGTCTTACTTTTCATGGTTTTATTGTGCCGTTTTGCTAAAGAGTTTTCCTCAACATCTTCGAGTTTAAAAGACCCAAACATTTTGGTAAATTATGGCTAGGCTACGTAAATGTATCTGTTCTACAAATATTTCCAAAAGTACATTCTAAAATATTGAATCAATCCCATTGTGATTCCCTTCTCATTATAATATTTATATGGTTATGTGAGCCAAGGAGCACACATATATAGTTTTTTTTTTTTACACAATACAACCCATATAATATATGGAAAACACATATGGACGAACGCAGACAAAAATAAAAATCCAAATAAAAAATAAAAAAGATGTAATAAAAAGTTAATTTTCTAATTGCCAGTAACGTAACAAAATATGCAACCTGCAAAAAAATCCCATCTGTAATGTCAACGATGCGTTAGAAGGGCTCCTGTTAATGAGCACGCAACGCCGTCAGTGCAGAAAAGGATTACATTAGGATGATCACAAGTAAAGCTGCTTTTGATGAACGAGCCTATATTCCATTTCTCTGATTACTGCGCAGTTAACGATTGGGAGGAACATGTACCTTAGGGCTTAAAATCTGCAGGGAAATATGACGTTAAAGTGAACCATATTTTGTTAGAAAGAAACAGCATGGATGATTTACGGGACGCCGGTAACTGTTTGGGTTTATGATGATGACAAGGGTCTGTAATAGGACTGGACCACCGTCACGCTGACGTGATAAATCATTGCGTATTTTCATCTTTTTACATCAGTTTTCAGTGTAATATGCTCACTTTTCCTCTGGACATGTAGTTGTAAAAAAAGAGTTTTGCACACGCTCTTTGACTTTATCATTGCGGTTGATGGTTCTGTACAGCGTTACTTAACCAGTCATTAACTTACTGGACTTCCATCTGGACCGTGAGGACCCCTATCACCAACATCTCCGAGGAAACCCTGTTGCAAATAAAAAACAAAACTTATTAAAAATGTGTGCAGAAAGAAAGACAAGCCCAATAACATAACATATAAGACGTAACGCAAGCAGCGAGTGATTAGTGCACGTCTTTTACACTTTTGGTCCCTTTTTTTTCTCTTTCAACAAAGCATGCTCTGGTTATATTGTTGTTTTCAATGCATTTTTTACAGGTTTCTCTATAGGAAAAAAATAATCAAAAAAGGCATGTCTGTATAACCCCTCCCCCACATTTTTAAAATTCTTTAAAAAAAAAAAGTATAATAATCATGGCGCTTTTACAAAGTCAGAAAGATACTGAGCACTGTATGCGAAGCGAAAAATATTTCACAAGTAATGTTTTAGTCTTCCTTATTCTTGACTGTTGTTTTATGTTTCCAAATGTCAATTTAAGTCATTAGTCGTTTATGAAAACCTCTACAGACGAAGTTTCTTTATGTTTATAAACGTCAATTTAAAGTCATTAGTCGTTTATGAAAACCTCTACAGGCGTTGTGGGGCGTTTTTAAGTTGCATTTGTGCACATCATGCTTTAGACGTGTTTTTTGCCATAGGCTTCCTTTGTCTTCCTTTTTCTTGGCTGGTGTGCCTTAATTTGGCCAGATGTCAATTTAAAGTCTATAGTGCTTAATGAAACTCTATGCAAAGTGATTATGTTTGTTTGTTTACTTTTCAGGGGTGTTTTAAGTTGCATTTGTGCACACCATGCTTTAGGCATGTTTTTTGCCATAGGCTTCCTTTGACGAAAAATGGAAGCGAAACCCTTTGTTTAAAGTGTTAGCACAGGTTCCCACATTGGCAAAATGCAGCTGAATTTCTACTGCATTTTCTTGTGTGGAATATCTGCCTTTTTTTTACAATTCAAGCAAAGTGGATGTAATATCTGCAAACTCATCCATTATGGCTATGTTTCCACGATGAATATTTGATGAGTTGCTATACATGGTAAAAATGCTGTACAGAAAAAAAAAAGGATTAAATAAATGAAAAAGGCAATAAAAAATGCAACAAAATAATGCAATAAACAGTGTGGATTACTAACGGGTATTTTTCATGATGACACCTATGGATAACTTGAGGAAAATGCACATTTTTTTGTTTTTCAATTTGTGGTCTCTCAAGAAAAAAAATGTGTAAAAAAAAAAAAGATACAATTTTTATGCAAAAACCCTCTTATTATACTAGTGGCAGTAAATACGAGACTTTTTTTACTGAAGATTTTTTTCAGATTGTGATTTTCACACAATTCAGAACTTTAGATCAGTCAAGTGTAAACTTTATACTTTTAGCCATATGGAAATTTAATTTAAAGCTTTCCGTAGGCGTTGTCCAGCTTTAAGCTATTAGAGCGGGAAAGATAAGTGGCTGCCAGACACATCTGAAGCTGCTTATCTCTATGCGAAACAACATAATTGGACAAGTAAAAATCTAACTGGCTGCGCGCAGAGATTTTGCCCAATATTGGGGAAATCAGAGGAATTTGGCAAAATAAATGCACGTAAACTCTCAGCAATGAAGGCACGGCGAGTGTCATCGGCAGCATGTGAGTTGCATTCATTTGCTTCCTGTCTCTGGGCTGCACATTGGAGATTACATCACTGTATTTGCTTTGATAGGGCTGAATGTAATGTGCAGCCTGTGAACAGCTGTCGCCGCCATACAAATATACAGAGGAGGTCAGTTTGTCAGATGTGGATAATCGGAGGAATTAGTTGAGGAGACCAGAATTGCTGTATTCACATTAGACCTGAATTACTACTGTAAGTAATGAAAAAAAAGATGAATTAATAAGAAAAATTAATATTAGCATTGCTCAGTTCAGATTGACTTTTATCTTTCCCTACAGCATCTCTACTGGGAAAATAAAGAATTATAGTCCGGGTATAGAAAAAAAAAAGTGAAGTATTTATGTTGAACTTTTGGCAATTATTTTCAAGGGAGGAAAAGATGACAGATTAAGCCTTGGTGATTTTTTTAGGCCACATTATATCAATTCCCCATCCATATTGATAACACTGAAAGACAGATCTATTAGTATATATCTCAATAACCAGGGTAAAGGGATTGTGTGGGATTTTAAGAAAGACAGGACTATTCCAAAGGCACCTCTGGTGGATCCCGCTGACCCTGTATGCCATTCGCATGACCACTGCAGCCCATCACTGTCTGCAGCAGTCATGTGCCGTCCATGATAACATCACTACTGAGGCCAGCGATTAGTGGTCCTGGTCACGTTAATGATTTGCTCTTTAGTCATTTTTGCAGGCGGATTTAGCTGCACAAGTGCTGTGAAAATCCACAACATAAACCATGGTGCTTCGGTTGTCAAATGCGCCACTCCGGTCAGTCTACGCTGAGCTTTGTGGAACCTCATCCACAATGCTGGTCCCTTAATACAATGCAAGTCTTCATCCTCTGGACATCTGGACTTCTGTAAAAATAGATTCTGGACAGTTCCTTTAAGACCTTCGCCTTGGATGAAAATGATTGCACGAAGAACCATAGAACTAGTCTATATCTTTGGCAGGAGGCTTAAATAGCAGAAAGTCTTAACCAGATTACTTTTTTTGTTTCACGTTCTTACAACGATTTCTTCTTCACTTTTAACACAATATTGTCTATTTGACTGTTAATCCCAGATACTCCCAGGGGCCATAACATTAAAACAAGATGTGCACTCCGATGTATAGCCTCAGCCCACAAATTAGCTGCTTCCATTGTGTTTCCGATGACCTAAATGCATTTCTCACACTCCAACAGCCCTGACCTCACCTCCAACTCCTACTTATGTATTTGTATACAGAACAGAGTGATTCAGGGGAGTGACAAGTAACATATTCCTGCAGATGCTGAAATTTGGGCTGGTCGGAGTTGAAGTCCATGCTGTAGCTTCTTGAGGCCGAGATCACTCCAGACAACAACGCAAATGATTTTATAAGAAGAGACAACCATGTCAAACTTGCTAATTGGATTGACCCTTGGCCTCCCTCCCATGCCAATCATGGAATATAGAGTCCTGGACAATGAATTCGGCTACCAAAAGCATTGTTTTGGCTCGTTTAGTTTGCATTACAATTCTCATTTTCATGACCATGGAAAAGGCATTTGGCTCAAGACCCCTTTACAATAAACTATCCCTCTACTGTGATCCCCGGTGATCTACTGTAATTTGCACAAATTTTCTTGGTGTATCAATAACATTTTGCTATTTTAATGCCGGGGATAATTTTATTAATTGCAAGTCCAAACTCCCTCTTTTAGGGGGTGGCATAGATAAGTGGAAGATCAGGTCTACACAGAAGTGCCTAATCTAAAGATGTGCCAACTTTAGCAAACATTGTGAGCCACTCTGATAAATTTGGACAACTGTGTGATGGACAAAAGCACACACACATAGAGGGGTATCACCTGGTAGAGATAGTGAAGGATGCAATCACCTGGCTGGAGGAGGGAATCTTCTTCCAAATTTATAATACTAGATCAGGATGATAGTACATTGTACAGGCTAAATAAGAAGCATTTTATGTTCCAAAATAGTTCTTTATTGTACCAACGCATTTTAGCACCGCACCAACGCATTTTAGCACCGCACCAGCGCCTTTATCAAGGTTAATAATATTTGGTGTCGAAACGCGTTGGACCAATACAGAACCATTTTGCAACACAAAAGGCTTCTTATTTACCGCAGCACAACCTGTACAATGTGATCTTGTCTTCTTCTACTACTATGATAAAATTGGCACAATAAAGGCAAAATAGCCAAAACTGACTTCTACATTTTTTTTCTCGTGATTAATTTTCCTTAAATGTTTGGTCTCATTACATCAACTCTAGAGGGGAAATTTGGTATTACTTTCATACTTTCATAGGTTGTGTGTGTAATTCGGGACAGGACAGGTCCGTCAGAGTGAGAGACACTCTTTGTAAAGAGCTCTGTACTCTGGCCAAGAGACGAGGGTCCTGGACAGAGGAGATCACCACTAATAACTCAGAATTCCCTTAAAATATATATGGAATTGAGCTTTCTAACAGGGTTCTCTGTAAGAGCACAGCCATGACTGCAGTGGTTAGATGCTTTCCATATGGCAGCATCTTGTCTTTTAGGCTTAGTGGTCCTTTAAGTGCTTCACGAGAGGCAGGACAGCTGTGGTCTACAAGCGCTACTGTTGTGCGACACACCTAGATCTGCATTCTTAGTTATAGCTCCTTAAATCTTTTATGTGAAAACAAATCATTGATTTTTGGCAATGTCTGAATCACACTGCTGAGTTCATGAACTAAGGTGAAGCCTTTATATAAACCATGTGTGCCGCTAACTCAAGTTCTGTATTTTTTAATTATGAATGTGTGGGTTTTTTTAGCACAATTTGTATTTGTAAGGACTTGTGTAGTAATTCCACCCACAAGTGGAAATTCTGGATTCGGTGGGATAGCCTCAGTACAAATGGCCTCTAAAGTGTTATATTTGGAAGAACATTGCCAATTTCTCCTCCACCATTGCTCATCTCGCAAGACAATCTTATCTTTTTTTGACAACAATTGGTCTGTAGTACTAAAGGTACCTTCACACTGAACAATTTAACAACGATAACGATAGCGATCCGTGACGTTGCAGCATCCTGGATAGCGATATCGTTGTGTTTGACACGCAGCAGCGATCTGGATCCCGCTGTGATATCGTTGGTCGGAGCTAGAAGGCCAGCACCTTATTTGGTCGTCAGATCGGCGTGTATCGTTGTGTTTGACAGCAAAAGCAACGATGCCTGCAATGCTTTACAATGGTAACCAGGGTAAATATCAGGTTACTAAGCGCAGGGCCACGCTTAGTAACCCGATATTTACCCTGGTTACCATTGTAAAAGTAAAAAAAAAACACTACATACTCACCTTCTGATGTCTGTCACGTCCCCCGGCGTCCGCGTTGCTGCTCAGAGCTTCCTGCACTGAATCAGTGCCGGCCGTAAAGCAGAGCACAGTGGTGATGTCACCGCTCTGCTTTAGGGCCGGCGCTTACACAGTGCAGGGAAGCGGACGCCAGGGGACGCAACAGACACCGTAATGTAAGTATGTAGTGTTTTTTTTTTACATTTACACTGGTAACCAGGGTAAACATCGGGTTTCTAAGCGAGGCCCTGCGCTTAGTAACCCGATGTTTACCCTGGTTACCCGGGGACTTCGGCATCGTTGGTCGCTGGAGAGCTGTCTGTGTGACAGCTCTCCAGCGACGGCACAGCGACGCTGCAGCGATCGGCATCGTTGTCGATATCGCTGCAGCGTCGCTTAATGTGACGGTACCTTTAGGCTGCTCACTGCTAATAGCTTTTTTTGTTTGTGTTTGGGTACTTTCTCACGTGCCATGTTGATGCAGTTTTTAAAGCTGTACAGTGGAGGAGATCTGCTGAAGTTAAGGCTCTTTATGTAACATATGCAGCTCACACAGGGCCGGACTGGCCTTCTGGCAAATGCCAGAAGGGCCTGTCTGGTTGTGGGCTGCACTGTCTGCTACTTAGAATCGGTGTTCTCTAGACACCCATAGTGTTGAGAGTTGTGATGGAGCACAAAGTCGGTGATTCCATCACTTACCCCAGCAGACCTTGGGTATCATTTGAAATATTGGTCTTGTAGTAAATCTTGCTTTCCTCCATCCAGGGTAATATTTGTAATATATACCATCTGGTGCTTGGGCCTGTGTGATTTCAAATGCCAGGGCTGAATTTCAGCCCCAGCCCGTACCTGAGCTCACACATAATATAGACCTCTCATTTTGCTACACCACAGGATTAAAAGTCAATGTAAAAGTTACTAACAGTCTTTAGACATGTATTTAACAGTCCTATGGCAGGCAGTCAGTGGATAACTACATTGGTCTAAAATTCTGTAACAATCTCCGCACCTCTTCTTTACCCCAGGTGCCCGTGTGACTGATTTCTGGACTTTAGTTATAGCAGAGGTCTTTGGTTATGGGCCAGACCCATACATGCCCGAGTTTTATCTGATATTCGGATCTAATTCAAGTCAATGAGTGCCTGGAAATCATCAGACTACACTCGGATGACACAATGGAGAAGATGGAGAAATTTTGTTTTCCATCTTCTCCTCGGTGTGCTCTAATTCTCTCATCAGAGAGAATCGCATCACACTATGCTCACACTCTGATCAGAGTTTGATCAAAGTGTCATTTGCATAATCAGCCCGATTTTCTCAGATGAGAGAGTCTACAGCCGTATGCACCTGCCCTTATCCTTGGGGCCTAACATCTGATTAATTGGACCCAATGGCCACTAATTAGACATTGGTCCTCTAGTTAATTAGGATCTTTGCTTTTAGAATATTTTGATATTATTTATTGGTGAAAGAAATACTTTAGAAACTATTGAAAAACACTTCTCCAGACAATGCTAAGATTATTTTTTTCACTTTATAAGTAGCCCCAAAGTGGTGACCAGAGACCCTGCTACCATTTCAGATGTAGCTGGTAGGAGTCCCGGGCAGAGATGGAGACCTATTGAGAGTGTCAGCCATATGAGAGAGAAGAATCCAATAAGAAATTAGATTATTTAGAAACTTATCAAACATAGTTATTTGTCTTGCCAAAATGCCCATGGGGTACTGAACACTAAACTTACCACAAATTACAGTAGAGGAGCAGTGTTTTGAAGATCATCCAGTTATATAGACTCAAAGCAGACACTTGGGTTCTGCGCCAGCAAAATTACATTACTGATGGAATAACGTGTTCCCACAAATCTTCCAATAACTTGTGCCAGGTAAGAAATTCTTGTCAACCTGTGAACATCTGATCTGTAAAGCCAGTAAATCTGCAGGCATTTCTCCTTGCCCCATAGTTGTCCCTCTTTTTGCCCTGTTGCTCTGACCTCTTGGCGTACAATTACGCAGTGGCCATTTGTATTTGGCTGAAAGAACCTGAGGTTTTTCTTTCAGTCGTCTCTCTCTTTGTAGACCCGAAATGGACAAGTGCTGCTATTCACAGCCTCCATTTATCGCAGATCATTCAATAAAACCTAATGTGTTTGGGATCACATAGCAAACGGGAGGGACGCGGGATACGAAGCCAACGAGTCATTATATTCACAAAAGTAGGCTGAAAAACACATGAAGGCTTCCATCTTTCACATGGAGGTTTTTTTGCACCTTTTTTCTTTTTGGCTTGTAATAAACAGTATGATTTTTATATTTTTTATAAGAATTTTTATGATATTTTTATACATGTGCTTTTTTTTTTTTTTAATACATTTCATTTCTATAGAGAACCATATGGAACAATTCTTCCTCTTTTTTTCATGAGCCATAACTTTTTTTTTTCTAATTTTCCCTCTAAATAGCCAATGGAGGGCTTCTTTTTTTGCAAGATGAGTAGTAGCTGCGAATAAATGGTAGCTTTCATTTCACTATATTATTTGGTAAAACTGTGAAAAAATCCAAGTGGAGTGAAATGGTGCAAAAACAACCAAAAAAACTGTAATTCCGCTTCCGCAATTTGTTCTTACAAAGTCTTTTTCAGGCAGATTCCACCACGGAAACCGTGTGAAAAAAGGTCCAAAAGAATGAACATTTACATTTCTAAGTAAAGGCAACTTGCTGTGCACATGTTCAGGCTTTTGAGTGACTTTTAACCATTATAGGTTTCTAAAACATGACAATCGGTTAATAGAAGTGACTCGACCAGTCTTCTGGCATTTTGCAGATGCTCTGTACTTTACAATGTAAGTCAATGGGAAGGCCCAAAAGACGTCTTTTGGAGCATTTTCCCATCGTAAAAAAAAACGCTTTTAGTTTCTACATTATTCAATGGAGTTAAAAATAATAAATAAACTGAAAATAAGAGTAAAAAAAATACTTTGCAAAAAGTTCCGAAAAAAAAACCCAACTACGGCCAAAACGGTTGGAAAAACGCTCAGGAAACGACTGTAAAAAAAAGTCACAAAAAACTATTCAGGAGAAAAAAAACTACAGTTTACAGAAAGCGTCAGGTTTGCCAGTATTTGGTCTTAAATTTCGGTAATAATAATGCTATAAATTATGTATATGCCCTACAATTACATGCTATTACTTCACCCACAAAATAAATTCTGTATAAGCTGTAGATTTAACAAAATGATTTTTAACTGAAAATTAATTTCTCATATTTTTGCGCCAGAGAAAACTAATTTTTCCAGAAATTCAAAATGAATACTTTAAAAAAAAAATGTTATGGCTTCAGCGGCAGACTTTCTGAATACCATAGTAGTCCATCCACCAAGGGGACCATTTAGTTCTTCTGTGCTTCCTAAACACGTTATCCAGTTACGAGGATCAGGAAAGTGCTGCAATTGGTCGGGTTCCAATTTCATTACACGTCGGAGTTATTTTACCGTGCGTCGCACTACCTATTTCGAGCAGTAAGGCACATGTATGCCTTGTATGACATCATTTGGCCCTGATTATAGAGCTAAGCGCAGGACGCCAGCGGCATAGTAAACATATGGTAATATAAAGTCTCAGAACTTTGCCAAGTTGCAACATTTACAAACTAAATCTTCTTATTGTCCCAGCCAAGTGTCTGACTGTGTGAAAGTAGTAAAGTATAAACTCCCAAGGGCTCATTTTATAAAAGTGTTAGCACAAAATACATGTTCCGCATACCAAGCTGGTCATGAGATTAAAGGGTGAAGAAAAAAAAAATCTGTTTTGAATTCCAGTGCAAAATCTGCATCAAATCCATTGCAAAAATCTGCATGTTTAAGACGTGGTTCACATTAGGCCTTATTTGTGTTCTTTGTTTGCAAATGAGAAAAAAACTGACCCTTTTGCATCATCCGATTTTCATCCTTTTTTTCTCCGTGTGTCCATTTTTACTTTCAGTGTGACGTCCATTTTTCTTGTATGCAAAATAAATACATTTGAAAACTTCTCCTACCGAGATAGCACTGGGAAGACACATGGATGGCACCCGTGAGCTGTCAGTTTTTTTTTTATGTGCCCATTGATTTGAATAGGTGACTTTGCTACGTCACTCGAAACAAAAGTGGACGCCAATGTCTCCAGTTTTGTCCTCAGAAAAGACAGACGTGTGATCAGCACTAGGTCCTCAGAAAACACGGATATGTAATCAGCCCCTTAGATTATAATGGGTGGATGTTCTATCCATGAAAAAAAAACAGAATATGAAAGTGAAAAATGGACGTCTGATTTAGACCTTATGTAAATACCCTGTACTGCAAACTCAGGTTTCCGTCTTTACACACGAGAACAACATTCAGATGAGCCTCGTTGGCGTATCCAGTTATTCCAAAATATGAAACCTTGGACCTCCTTTCTGGCAGCGATTGCCTTTTTTGTTGGACACAATAGCATAGTCTATATCTACCTTGCATTTGTGTCTCACAAAAAGAAACATTCACCGTTGGAAAAGTTTTATCAAAGTCAACAGTTTCATCTTTACAACTCTGTTTGGCTCATTAAAGTGAATGGAGGGGCACGTCTGAATATGGTTTCCTGGTATAAAGATGTAAACCCCCAAGCAGATTGCTTACCAGAGATAATTTACATAATGAGAACCAAGCTTTACAAAGGCTCCTTGTTGGGTTGAAAACATTTTTTTTTTTTTAAAGACCCTATCCAACAAACTTTATTGAAGATCACTCACCGGCCCACCTTTGGGTCCTTTCTTTCCAGCTGGCCCTGGCATACCCTAAGTGGAATAACAAAAATTGCACTTAGGTTTTTATTTTTTTCACTGGTTTTGCAATAAGCTGAAAACTCGAAGACTGCATACCGAGCACCTGTTTAGCGCTCATGTATTTCATTGCACTTTAGATAAGAATAGAACAAACGTACTCGTTCGCCTTCAGGTCCGGGAGGTCCTGGCACCCCAGGTATTCCAATAAAGCCCTAAAATAAATACAGAATTTCTTTTTAAATTACAAGCTTAAACATACAAATATTACACAGTCTACTATCATGGAGCCACTAAAACAACTCCAAATCTTTGAGGGTTGACAACCTGGAGTATGTCAAATCTCCACTGGAAAATACAGAATGGAATACACAGGTCATGTATGAAAATATCCTGGAGGTATAGAAAGAAACATCTGCTGGGCGAGTGGACTTGTTCAATGTGTATTATTCATATGGGAGATATGTCACAAAAAGAATTATTTCACCAGGTAATGTCTGCTGTGGTTTTTTGAAGCTGCCAAGCTCGGGGCAGATATGAAATGTTAATCGTCACTTGTAGACAACTTCCCCCCCATACAAATATGTTACTAAGCCTCTCGATGGAGAATAATCCTTCTCCGTCCACAATGTGATTGTTGTGTTTGTACATGCAGAATCCAGGGCTGCCATAACTTGCTCAGGTTTCCGTTCTTCGTGTAGTGTTAACTAATCCGGTGATTGACAACTCACTTGTGTCGTAAGGGTGGCAAAGTGCGATGTGTAACCGTGATTAATTTGTTGCACTGGAGATTAGTCAGCAAGGTTGAGGTTCTTTATGTGTTCCCGTCTGTGTCTGCTCGGTGACTTGCTCCCTTCTTACTAAGAAAATGACTAACAGTTGGTATTTATGATATAAGAACAAATGTATATTAAAGTACACCTGTCACTTATACCTATTTTTTAGCGACGGGAATGTAGGAGATTCACCAAGATCCAGTGACATCTCCCAGGGTCCATGTTCCTCTGGTGTATTGTAGGATGATATAAAAAATGGTAAATGGGCTAAGAGGTTGAGTTGGGCATATAAAGTGTACCCAGTAGGTACGGGGGTCCACAGAGACCTTAAAAGCAGATAGCACTTACCTAAATTGCACCCAAGAGACTAAACTAATTAATTTCTTAGCTCGCTAATTGCTGGTAGGTTTTTAGAGAGATTAAAGGGGTTTCTAATGGGAATACAATGGCCCATATACTGGTCAAGGGCTCTCTACTTTCTGCATCTGCCCCTGTTAAGTTAATCTGATGCCTGGTTAGGCAATAGAGAGGTGAATCTACAGAGTTCGGGTCCATCCAATGAGGTCACCTTGCCATATGTGGCAATAGCTATAGAAGTCCTGGCCCTGTCCTATGTTTTCTGTATTGCTCTTGCTAAATGGTACAACAATGTGCAAAGGCTTCATAGGGTGCGTTGTATGACCAAGAAGAGGCCTCGAGAACTAAACATCACCAGATCCGAACTGAAATGGGTCAAAGAAGAAAAGTGGAAAAAAATATTTCATAAATCGATCTCCTTCTTCATCTGAAATGTTCTTTTCTCCAACACAATTACGCCCAATACCTGGTGTAGCTACATCAATACAGAACTCCTAACCCATGTCTTCTAAAGGTCCTCTTCAAGTCCACTTGTATAGTAATCACTAAGAAACCTGGGATCAGTAGCCATCTTGCTCCATCTCCAGTGCTAGACCGGAAGTTTTTACAGTTAAAGGGGTATTCCCATCTCCAAGATCCTATCCCAATATGTAGTAGGTGTAATAAAAATAATATTAGCAAAAACCTCCAATTAGAAATGTAGTATAAGTCTTCCGATTCGCTATATCTCTTTCCTCATGTGAAGGCATTGCAGTAGCTTAGGTATCCATGGTTATGACCACTAGCATCTAGCTAACTCACTATATGAGTGGTCGTAACCATGGATACCTAATGCAATGCCTGCACATGAAAGAGATATAGAGAATCAGAAGAACTATACTACATTTTTAATTGGAGGTATTTGCTAATATTATTATTATTACACCTACTACATATTGAGATAGGATCTTGGAGATGGGAATACCCCTTAAAGTATAAACATGATGCTCTGCGCCAGTGTGAATGATATATCTATATTGTAATAACAGTATGGAGATATGGTGGTCTCACGTAAGCACAATGTCCTCCGTTGCACAGAAGGGTCTGAAAACTCTTGACACCTACTTGATGAACAATGTGGTCCGAAGGATTCCCAGCTGTGCAACTACAAATGTATATAAATACTTTATTCACTAAAGGCAATGGACAATTAAATGGGAATCCTTATCTCAGATGACGATATTTCAAGATCCGTATACAGACCACAATACCCGGACTGACCGCAGGACTCTCGACTCGAACTTACCGCTTCATAGGCTTCAGACGAGGCGCATGTATGGTTGGGAGACCTGCAGTCAGTCCAGGTATTGCGGTCTGTATACGGACTGTCAAATACGCCAGTCTGAACCTAAGTCCACATGAAAGAATTTGTGGTCTGAGTGCTGTCCGTGTGCCCAATCTACTGCAAAAGGACAGCACACGGACCGATGTTAGTCCATATGCTAGTGCACATGGGCAATTGTCCACATTGACCTCAGGTCCACGTGGAAAAATTCACAACATCCGCTAGTCTGTTCTGATTTACGAAATAGTAGGCAGCTCCTGCACCTTTTTGACCATGCGGACAAGCACACGGAGCCAGTTGTGGCCGCAATTTGTGGACAAGACTAGTCAGCGAAGTTCAGCCATATGACTACAATTTGCCATCATTTAATGGTCGTTGCAGGGCAATGCTCCTGTTTCAGGAACCAGCAGAAAAAAAAAACACTCTGAAGGCAAAATAGCCTTAAAATAGAATTTGTAGAGGTCGGACCCCCCAGTGATGGCCCATTCTGGATGGGAATACCCATTACTATTGCAATTAAATTGACACTCCAACTGTGGAGCCCCTTTAAATATTTATATAAACTGCAATTCAGTAAAACCATATTGCCATTTATTTTGATCTTTTCTAGCAATACCCTGAAGTGTCATGGAGAATCTATCCGCAGCCAGTATTCTGATGATCGAACGTACCAGTGACATTTCTAATAGGATCTGATTGCTATTGTTCGTGATCTCGAAATCTGGAGATCCACCTTGAGGACATTGGACTGGCCTGGAAAATTTGTTGCATGCGATCAACTAGTTGAAGATACACATATGATTTTCTGAACATACCGTAATCTTCGGAATCTTTCGTCGGCTTTTTACATCCAAAATGTGCCCCAGGCAGAACAATTATTCTTTTAAATCTTTGTTTTTTTACATTCAGAAACGAGATGGCTTACGCTTTGAAGCAAATATCAATCCCCTTCCTCCTGTCTAATTTCCCATTAAAAATCATAGGTATTTGAATGGAAATATTCCCTTCTTTGTGACATTTCCTTAAGTCAACGTTCTGTAGTTATCAGTCAAAAGGCATCACACATGATCATTACATCTAAACACTTCACACATGCCAAAAAATGCAGCAACTTACTCCAATCCCTTTAGGGCCTGGGATTCCTTCTGGTCCTGCTAAGCCCTGTTATAAAAGATACAGTATGTCAGAGCTTCCTATGGAGACAGTTGTGTTATTCCCTCATGTATACAATGAATATGTCGCCTCTAGTGAAAACCACTAACCCACAAATAGTCTCATCGTTATTAGTTACTCTGGTCGGGGAACACTTCCAGGGTAAGAAACTCCCACACATTTTATTAATTGAAAGTTTGTATCTTATAGCAAGAAAGTTATTGTCAGAAATGTATCTAAAGAACACTTGCTAGCAGCGACATCATATTAGAGGGGTTTAGATTGTATACTTAGTCCTACACATCCGCTTTCAGAATTGTATACTAAGTCCTGCACATCCCCTTTAAGCATTGTATACTAAGTCCTGCACATCCCCTTTAAGCATTGTATACTAAGTCCTGGACTTCCCCTTTAAGCATTGTATACTAAGTCCTGCACATCCCCTTTAAGCATTGTATACTAAGTCCTGGACTTCCCCTTTAAGCATTGTATACTAAGTCCTGCACATCCCCTTTAAGCATTGTATACTAAGTCTTGGACTTCCCCTTTAAGCATTGTATACTAAGTCCAGGACATCCCCTTTAACCATTGTATACTGGAATGTTATGCAACCTTTTAGCTTTTGCACCAGAATTTTGGCATAAAAAAGATTTGAAAAGTTGGAAACTGTTTGTGTGAGGCGATATGCTGTACAAATTTGTAGACATCTATATGTAACAACAGCATCTCAATAATTGACCTGTGCTACAAGCCATATATACAAAATCACACAACCCTATGTACATACAAGGGCTTCTCACTAAATTAGAATGTCATCAAAAAGTGAATTTATTTCAGTTCTTCAATACAAAAAGTGAAACTCATATATTATGTAGAGTCATAACAGACAGAGTGATCTATTTCACGTGTTTATTTCTGTTAATGTTGATGATTATGGCCAATGATAACCCAAAAGTCATTATCTCAGTAAATTAGAATAATTAACAAAAAAACACCTGCAGAGGCTTCCTAAGCATTTAGAAAGGTCCTTTAGTCTGTTTCAGTAGCTCCACAATCATGGGGAAGACTGCTGACCTGACAGATATCCAGAAGGCCGTCATTGACACACTCCACAAGGAGTGTAAGCCACAAAAGGTCATTGCTAAAGAATCTGACTGTTCTGAGTGCTGTATCCAAGCATATTAATGGAAAGTGGAGAGAAAGCGAAAAGTGTGGTAGAAACAGGTGCACAAGCAACCGTGATAACCGCAGCTGTGAAAGGATTGTTAAGAAAAGGCCATTCAAAAATTTGGGGAGATTCACAAGGAGTGGACTGCTGCTGGAGTCATTGCTTCAAGAGCCACCACACACAGACGTATCCAGGACATGGGCTACAAGTGTCACATTCCTTGTGTCCGGCCACTCATGACCAATAGACAACGCCAGAAGCGTCTTACCTGGGCCAAGGAGAAAAAGAACTGGACTGTTGTCAGTGGTCCAAGGTGTTGTTTTCAGATGAAAGTAAATTTTGCATTTCATTTGGAAATCGAAGTCCCAGAGTCTGGAGGAAGAGTGGAGAGGCCACAATCCAAGCTGCTGGAGGTCTACTGTGAAGTCTCCACAATCAGTGATGGTTTGTGGAGCCATGTCATCTGCTGGTGTAGGTCCACTGGGTTTTATCAAGACCAAAGTCAGCGCAGCCGTCTACCAGGAAATGTTAGAGCACTTCATGCTTCCCTCTGCCGACAAGCTTTTTGGAGATGGAGATTTCATTCTCCAGCAGGACTTGGCCCCTGTCCACACGGCCAAAAGTACCAATACCTGGTTTACAAACAACAGTATCACTGGGCTTGATTGGCAGCAAACTCACCTGACCTTAACCCAATAGAGAATCTTTGGAGTATTGTCAAGAGGAAGATGAGAGACACCAGAGCCAACAATGCAGACGAGCTGAAGGCTGCTATCAACATAACAGCTCAGCAGTGCCACAGGCTGATCGCCTCCATGCCACACTGCATTATTGCAGTAATTGATGGAAAAGGAGCCCCGACCAAGTATTGAGTGCATTTACTGAACATACACTTCAGTAGGCCAACATTTCGGATTTTAAAATCATTTTTGCAAGCTGGTGGTATTCTAACTTACTGAGATAATGACTTTTGGGTTTTCATTGGCTGTAAGCCATAATCATCAACATTAACAGAAATAAACACCTGAAATAGATCACTCTGTTTGCAATGACTCTATATAATATATGAGCTTCACTTTTTGTATTGAAGAACTGAAATAAATTAACTTTTTGATGATATTCTAATTTTGTGAGAAGCTCTTGTATGCTCGGCCATTCACTGTTCTCTGAAACTTTCTGAATACGATTTTTGCCTGGATTTCTCATTTTGCCCTCATCTCATATAAAAGTCATATTTAACTATTACAACGCTGCCATTTGTCACACTGTATGGCTGTTCATACTCAGCCCATAATGGTTAAGCATAGTTACTGCACCTGCCTGCCAGGGAAACCGTGTGCCCCTATGTTGCCATCCAACCCAGGAATGCCCTAGAAGGAGAATATAAGAAAATCATAATTACCATTAATGACAACAATGGATTCACTTTGTGTGTAATATGTAGCAGACACCTGGAAAGGAAATGCCATGTTGCAATATGAACAGTTACTGCATCCTGGTTACATGTGGGAACACTTGCTCCTTTCACTGTATCCATTTTATACACTGTGCTTCTAATTACATCCTAATAAAGCCCTGATTAATATAAGAATACCACTGCGCTGAGGACTGGTCATGTGCAAACATTAGAAGGCTGGCATAGGAGATTTCCATTGATTTCTACTCATATTACTTTAATTAGCAATTTTAACTACAAGTTTTTTTTTCCATTTTAGCATATAAAAGTTATTCACTGTGTTATGTTGTGCTTTCCAATATAATATAAAGGAACAATACACGTACGCCTGAAATGCACGCCGTGCTACCTTTCCATTCAAAGTCTATGGTACAGACAGAGAATTGAAGAACAGCGCTCAGCTATCTCCATCAGTCATCTAAATACTAAATAGAGAGGCAATGTGCATGCTAGACCACTACTCAAATCAAAGGGGTCACGGGACCCCCACTCTTGTGATAATTAAGAATTGGCAGTTAACAGGAACAGTGGAGGTCAAGATAAAGTCTGGAAGACCAAGCAATATTTCAGTGAGAGCTGTTCGTAAAATTGCTAGAGAGGCAAATCAGAATGCCAGCTTGACTGCAAAATACCTTCAGGAAAATTTATCAGACTCTGGAGTTGTGGTACTTTTTCTACTGTTCAGAGACACCTGCACAAATTTGGCCTTCATGGAAGAGTCATCAGAAGAAAACCTCTCCTGCATCCTCACCATAAAATTCACCATCAGACGTATACAAAAGAACATCTGAACAAGCCTGATGCATTTTGGAAACAAGTGCTGTTGACCGTTGAGGTTAAAATAGAACTCTTTGGCCATACTGATCAAAGGTATGTGTGGTGTTGTGAAATTGGATTCTGGGCTCCCCCGGTGGCCACTTGTGGAATTGTACTTGTGTGCATCATCCCCTCTGTTCACCTGCTCCTATCAGGATGTGGGAGTCGCTATATAACCTTGCTCCTCTGTCAGTTTCATGCCGGTCAACAATTTAATCAGAAGCCTTCTGTGCATGTTCCTGCTACTAGACAACTCCTAGCTAAGTTGGACTTTTGTCCTTGTGTGTTTTTGCATTTTGTTCCTGTTCACAGCTGCTGTTTCGTTACTGTGTCTGGAAAGCTCTTGTGAGCGGAAATTGCCACTCTGGTGTTATGAGTTAATGCTAGAGTCTTAAAGTAATTTCTGGATGGTGTTTTGATAGGGTTTTCTGCTGACCATGAAAGTGCCCTTTCTGTCTTCATGCTATCTAGTAAGCGGACCTCGATTTTGCTAAACCTATTTTCATACTACGTTTGTCATTTCATCTGAAATCACCGCCAATATATGTGGGGGCCTCTGTCTGCCTTTTGGGAAAATTTCTCTAGAGGTGAGCCAGGACTGTCTTTTCCTCTGCTAGGATTAGGTAGTTCTCCGGCTGGCGCTGGGCATCTAGGGATAAAAAACGTAGGCATGCTACCCGGCCACTTCTAGTTGTGCGGCAGGTTTAGTTCATGGTCAGTATAGTTTCCATCTTCCAAGAGCTAGTTTCATATATGCTGGGCTATGTTCTCTCGCCATTGAGAATCATGACAGTGTGGAGTAAAAAGGGCATAGAATTTCAGGAAAAGAACATCTCGCCAACCATTAAGCATGGGGGTGGATAAATCATGATTTGGGGTTGTGTTGTAGTCAATGGCACGGGGAACATTTCATGGGTAGAGGGAAGAATGGATTAAATGAAAATTCTTGATACAAACATGACACCATCTGGAAAAAAAGCTGAAGTTGAAAAGAGGATGGCTTCTACAAATGGATAATGATCTTAAACACACGTCAAAAACCACAATAGACGACCTCAAAATGATCAAGCTGAAGATTTCACAATGGCCTCACAGTCTCCTGATCAGAACGTCATTGAAAATCTGGCTAGACCTCAAAATAGCAGAGGATGCAAGACGACCCAGGAATCTCACAGAACTGGAATAATTCTCCAAGGAGGATTGGATGAAAATCCATCAAACAAGAATTGAAAGACTCTTGTCTGGCTACAAAAAGCATTTACAAGCCGTGATACTAGCAAAAAGAGGGTGCTACTAGATACTAACTATGCAGCGTGCCCAAACTTTTGCATTTGCCCATTTTCCTTTTTTGTAATTTTTAAAATGTAAAAAATGACTATACATATTTTTTTTTTGCCTAAAATACTAAGGAAATGTGTCATCTTTAACTTTAGGCTTTTTAGAGATCATTTTATCTCAAACTTGCCTAACTGTTCATAATAACAGTAATTTTGACCAGGGTGCTCAAACTTTTACATGCCACTGTATATTAGTGTATGGTCGCAACCAAGGAATCCCATTGTGCAATTCCTCAATGTGAATGCATATGTTCACTAACAAATCTGAACTGAACTCCTGTCTGTAAACCAAAGCAAAGTCTGGTATTAAAAAGAAATCTCCAGCCTGAAATCTAATCCAATGAAACATAGAAGTATACATGAGGATGTGTGAACTCCCGGCTCACGAGACATATGCATCATTAGGATTTTGGCACACCGGTGCCGTCTATAACGTGACTGGCTCTGTTAAACTTGGCATCTTGTTTTACTTCCAATGCGTCCGCCAAGCCACAGTTAATGTGGTTGATTTAATAAGTGAACAGCAGACATGTAAATGGAAAATAAAATATAAAATCTTCTAGCTACTGTAACCAATGATTCTGCTGAAATATATAGGCAAACATTGATATATGATGGAGACCTTGACATCGAGCGGAACACGGGGCTGTAGTTACTGGCAAAAGGAGAGGTTTTCAGTCTGTAGTAAGTTAGAGGGTTTGCCTTGGTCATCACATGGCAGGGCCTATGACGGAGACCACAGGAGTCATGGTGGCAAGAGCTTTCCCAATTCTACCATTTTATTTTAACAGTTGGCTTATAGGTGTAATCCCTCCATAGGCATTCAGAGCATGTCTAGGCCATTAAAATCTCCTGTTGTGGGGTCAACCTTCTGTGTCCCCTGCTAATCACTAGGAAGAAGTTGCAAAATCATTAGGAAATGGAAGCATCACTGCCGGCTTCTGTTGGCTTCCATCATTTTAATGTTGAAGGCCACATGGTTAACTCATTATATTCAATGGATGACCAAGTCTTCATTGGGAAACGTTACGTTTAGTCATTAGGAGAGGACTATGAGTTTATGACATTACCAGCAGCAATACTCAAATATTTTCTAGTTCTATCGAACTGGACTACCACTATATGGACAAAATTATTGTCACCTACAAGGGCTTCTATGCTCTCCTTTTTCTACATCCATAGACAATATTTTTGGAGTCGGTCCCTTTTACAGCCACAACAGTTTCCATTCTTCTGGGGGGATTGCTACAAGATTTTGGAGGTGTCTGTGGGAGTTTTTGCCCCTTCATCCGGGAGAGAATTTGTGAGGCCGGACACTGACACCCGGGCTCATAATTTCTGTTCTAGTTCATCCTCAGAGTATTCGATCAGTTGAGGTCCATCCTGTGTGCTGTCGTTCATCTTGTTCCACACCTGACTCCTCCAACCATGTCTTTATGGACTCTGTGCATAATCACGAGTAACAGAGAAGGGTCTTCCCCAAACTCTTTCCACAAAGCTGTTAGCTACGAATGTCCACAATGTACTGTGCTGAATCATTAATATTTACTTTGACTGGGACTAAGGGGCCGAGGCCGCCCCCTGATAACAAGCCAATAGCATTATACTCTGTCATGAATCCCAATGGATAGGGATAGCACAGGACAAGCAAGGTACAAATATATAACGGACGAGCTCTAGGGTGATGGAACCTGGGCTGACCGCTGCCCTACGCCTGACAAACGCAACTAGAGATAGCCAGGGAGCGTGCCTACGTTGGTTCTAGACGCCACGCACCAGCCTAAGAGCTAACTAGTACTGCAGAGAAAATAAAGACCTCACTTGCCTCCAGAGGAACGAACCCCAAAAGGTATAGTTGCCCCCCACATGTATTGACGGTGAAATGAGAGGAAGGCACACACATAGAGATGATATATATAGGTTTAGCAAATAGAGGCCCGCTGTAAACTAGAAAGCAGAACGATACAAAAGGGGTCTGAGCGGTCAGCAAAAAACCCTAATCAAAAAACCATCCTGAGATTACAAGAACCCATGTGCCAACTCATGGCACATGGGGAGAACCTCAGTCCACTAGAGCTACCAGCTAGCATAGAGACATAATAAGCAAGCTGGACAAAAAACCAAACAACTGAAAATCAGCACTTAGCTTATCCTGAAAGATCTGGGAGCAGGTAGGCAGGAACAAAACAGAGCACATCTGAATACATTGATAGCCGGCAAGGAAATGACAGAAAGGCCAGGTAAAATAGGAAACACCCAGCCTCTGATGGACAGGTGGAAACCAAAGGCCGCAACCCACCAAAGTCACCCAGTACCAGCAGTAACCACCAGAGGGAGCCCACAAACAGAATCCACAACAATACTCCTCCACCAAACTGTACAGCGGGCACACTGCAGTCAGACGGGTAAGGTTTTCCTGGCATTGACCAAACACAGACTCAGTCATCAGACACCAGATAGAGAAGTATGATCCATCACTGCACAGAACACGTCTCCTCCAGAGTCAAGTGGTGGCAGCTTTACACCTCTCCATCTGACGCTCGGCATTGTGCTTGGTGATGTAAGGCTGCATGCAGCTGTTCAGCCATGAAGCTCCCCACAGGGGTGCAGAGTTTGTGCTGATGTTATTACCAGAGGAGGTTTGGACGCTGCAGTGATGGAGTCATCAGAGCGTTGGTGACTTTTCTGCCCTCTACTCCTCAGCACTCGGTGACCCCCCTCTGTAACATTACGGGGTCTCCACTTCGTGGCTGAGTTGCTGCGGTTCCTTCCACTTCTCAGTAATATCACTCACAGGTTGTAGGGGAAGATTTAAGATGGAAGAAATGTCATGAACGGACTGTTACATTGTTTGCTCCTATTACAAGACCGTGCTGGTATCAATGGGCTCTGCATCACTAGCCGGTTCCATCACATTAGGTTAGGCAGATGGCACGGTGGGGGGCCAGAGGTTATACACCGGGGGTGAGGGGTCAGAGGTTATACACTGGGGTAGATGGGGCGGATGTTATACACTGAAGCCAATGAGGCCAGATGTTATTCACTGGGGGCAATGGTGTCAGATCATGTTATACACAGAGGGAAATGAGGCCGCATGTTATACAACGGGGGGCGAGGGGCCGGATGTTATCTACTGGGGGCAGTGGGGCAAGATGCTATACACTGGGGTTAGTGAAACTGAAGGAAAAACCTGAATTCAGTGACTAAGACTTATGTCCTAATACCTAGGCTTCTACAGTGACCTATGTTCAGTTTAGAACTGCAGAGAGGTGTCAGGACTCTGCACATTTTTTACCTTTTGTGCATTACTGCCCTTTTCCAAGATGGCGTCTTTGGTCTCATGTGCACTGTGTCTTCCTGCTATAAAACTCCACCCCAGCCTTCAGTCTGTGCTAGAGTATTCTGCCTTGCATCCAGCTGCTGACCTCTGATTACTCCCTGGCTATACACCTGCTCCTGTGAACCTTTGTGGTGATCCTGCTACTCTGCTCTGAGTTCCTGCTGCATACACCAGTTTCCAGTAATCCTCCTTCATCTGCTGCTCGTATTTACTTCCATCTGCATTTGCTGGACATGTAAGCGTTTGCTGCTCTGCAAAAACCTGAGACTATTACCCAGACCTCCCTGGTTGAGCTAAGATATTATTTGAACTGCCTTATAAGCTTATCTATCTGTGTTTGGATTAAGACAAGTATTTATTCGTGTCAAGTATCCTCAAGAATAACTGTGCTTCATAGACTTTCTGCTTGATTGTATTTTCCTCTGAAGTTTCCTATAGACTGCTAAGCTGCGTTTAATATTTACACCAAGTGTTGTGGACTTGAGTTTCTCTCTGCACCTGTTTGAATCACCGTGTGATAATATAGACTTTACCACTTATAAAACTGTGTCCTGTAGTTGTCTTGTTCCACGCAAAGAGTCTCCTGAGTTATCCCCTATAATTATTACAGGATACTCTAGCCATAAAAAAAAGGAGACTGCTGGAACAATGACTGCAGAAAGCAGACTAGAGCAGGTGTTTTCCATAATTAGATCACTGCAGAAAGATGTGGAAGGTCTGCAAAAGAAGTTTGGAAGCCTTGAACACAATCAACAAATGTTTGGACAAACTTTGCAGGACTTAAGCAACCGCATGGCAGTCCAGGAAAACAAACTTGCTGGCATAGAGTCCCAGTTTGGACGGGCTTTTCAGGACATAAGCACGCAAATAGCTGCACAAGTGACTTTATCCTCTGGGCAACCGCCACCAGCTAGCCCACCTAAGTTGCCCCCATTCAGATTTAATGGTGATCGCGACAAATTTCGTGGCTTTGTGAATCAATGTATGCTATATTTTGATGTGCATGCTGACCGTTTTCCTACTGTTGCTACTCCTACGGTTGCTACTCACCGTGCAACTGCGGAATCTGTTTTGTTGTCTTTACGGCAGGCTAAACGTTCTGTTATTGAGTATGCCACTGAATTCAGGAGATTAGCGGTAGATACCAATTGGGACAGTTATGCACAATTGCCTATTTTTAAAAGGGGTCTGTCTAGTATTATAAAAGATGAACTAGCTCGCTCAGAGTCACCCCAAGAGCTAGAGACATTTATACAGCATTGTGTGTGCATAGACATTCGCCTTACTGAGCGTAGGCAGGAGAAATTTGCTACTTATAACCGTATTTCTAACTTTTCCCTTCCTTCCAAAGAGCCTGCAGGTAAAACCTCTTGGGAGGTGGAGGAGGTGCCCATGCAAATTGATTCCATTCAGAGGCGCGAGATCAATGAGCACTGGGAGCATCGCCTTCGTGAAAGTCTATGTTTCTACTGCGGCCAGTCTGACCACTTCTTGATCAATTGTCCTAAGTGTCCTAGACGGCCTAACAAGGTGCTAGCAGCAGTAGGGGAGTATGACAACTGTGATGATGAATCTGACATCTCTGAATGTAGCCTGCCTTTAAACGCTGTATTCCATTCACTTTCTATGACTTCACCCCCCAAGGAGCTGAAGGAAAAGAACTCTGACTGTTCTCTCCCTATTAAGATCCTGTGTTCAGGACAGTGGATTTCCAGTGCAGCTATGATTGACTCTGGTGCAGGTGGCAATTTCATGGATATCGCATTTGCCAAGGAACATGGTATTGAAATTCAGGAAAGAGCCTCTCCAATTACCATGGAAACAGTGGATGGGTCACCTTTAATCTCTGGGCCTGTGGATCAGGAGACCGTACCCCTTGAAATTGTGTTGGAGCCTAATCATCAGGAGCAACTTTCTTTATTGCTAATTTCTTCTCCTCATTTTCCTGTGATTTTAGGCATTCCTTGGTTGCGTTTTCAGAACCCAGTTATCAACTGGGAGACTAAGGAGATTACCTTTCCAACAAGGAGCAACTCATCGTTAACAGAAGCTGTCCCGGAGTCCACGGCCACGGAACCACATGTACAGGTATTTACTTTACCTCCAGCATATAAAGAGTTCTCTGACATCTGTGACAAGAAGAATGCAGATCAGCTTCCTCCACACAGGCATTATGACTGTCCCATTGAGCTGCTTTCTGGGGCAGCTATTCCTTTTGGTAACATATACCCTTTGGCGGCACCTGAGCTTCAAGCCTTAAAGGAGTATATTGATGAAAATCTGGCCAAAGGCTTCATACGTCCTTCTTCCTCACCAGCAGGGGCACCTATATTTTTTGTAAAAAAGAAGGATGGGACCCTGAGACCCTGTGTTGACTATCGGGAACTCAATAAGGTAACCGTATGAAACCGTTACTCTTTGCCTCTGATTCCCGAACTACTGGAAAGAGTCCGCCATGCTCAGGTGTTTTCTAAACTGGATCTTCGTGGGGCTTATAATTTGGTCCGTATTCGTCCAAGGGATGAGTGGAAGACAGCATTCAGATGCCGGTATGGACACTTTGAATCTCTTGTGATGCCCTTCGGGCTTTTTAACACCCCTACAACGTTTCAACACCTTGCTAATGACATTTTCAGAGATTTGTTGGACCAGTTTGTGGTGATCTATTTGAACGATATACTAATCTTTTCTGACTCTCTACAGGAACATGAAGAACATGTCAAAACTGTTTTAAAACGTCTGAAAGGGAACCATTTGTATATTAAGCCGGAGAAATGCGAGTTCCATCGTTCTGAGATACAGTTCTTGGGTTATATCATCTCTCCCCAGGGGCTGAACATGGAATCTGGTAAGATTCAGGCTATCCTTGACTGGCCGGTACCCAAGAACGTTAAGGAGTTCCAACGTTTTATTGGTTTTGCAAATTTCTACAGACGCTTCATTTGAATTTTTTCTTATATTGTCCGTCCCATTACTTCCTTGAGAAAGAAGGAAAAGCCCTTTATATGGTCATCACGGGCTCAAGAAGCTTTTGATCGGCTTAAGATCTGTTTCACATCAGCACCGCTGTTGATACACCCAGATCCAACACTTTCATTCATTGTGGAGGTGGACGCTTTTGATAATGCTTTGGGAGCTATTCTCTCCCAAAGAACTGGAGAGAAGGGTCTGCTACATCCTTGTGCTTTCTTTTCCCGTAGACTAACCTCAGCAGAGAAGAATTACGACGTGGGAGACAAGGAATTGCTGGCTATTATTGCGGCTTTCAAAGAATGGAGGCATCATCTGCAAGGAGCTGCACAACAGATCATAGTGCTAACTGACCATCGCAATTTAGAGTTCCTTAGATCCGCTAGATGTCTTTCTCCTCGTCAGGCTCGTTGGAACTTATTTTTAAATCAATTTAACTTTGTTATCTCGTACCGTCCAGGTTCTCGTAATGGGAAGGCTGATGCTTTATCCCGAAACCATGCTGCGGACTCCGTACTTGGAGCCCCGTCCAAGACCATTCTATCTGATACCAATTTCATTGGAGTTATCCACGATCAGGACTTGTGGAAGGAGTGCAGGGAGGCCTATGACGGTGATGTATTTCTGGCCAACCCACCTGTGGATATTAATCTTGTCTTTAAGGGTGGCATTTGGTTCAGAGATCGACGTATCTACGTCCCTGAGGTCGTCCGTCTGCAGATCCTCAAGTTGGTACATGACTCCAAGTTGGCTGGTCACAGGGGGGTACAGAAGACACAAGAGTTCCTGAGCCGATTCTTCTGGTGGCCAACTTGCCTGAAGGATACCAAGGACTATGTTCTCTCTTGCGAGGTATGTGCTCGTTACAAGACTCCTCATGTGGCACCTATGGGTCTTCTACAACCATTACCTGTTCCGTCCCGCCCTTGGGGGTCTATATCAATGGACTTTATTGTGGAGCTCCCTATATCGGGAGGCATGAATACAATCATGGTGGTAGTTGATCGCCTGACTAAAGCTGCTCATTTTGTTCCATGCACCGGCCTCCCCTCAGCTAAAGATACAGTGAGCTTGGTTATACAGAATGTCTTTCGGTTGCATGGGGGGGAGATCATCTCTGACCGTGGAGTACAGTTCACTTCAAGATTCTGGAAGGGGTTTTGCTCTGCACTCAATATTAAAGTCTGTCTCTCTTCCGCTTACCATCCCCAGACAAATGGTCAGACTGAGCGTACCAACCAGACGCTGGAACAATATCTTAGGCTACGTTCACATTTGCGTTCGGCGCCGCAGCGTCGGGCGCCCCTATATTTAACATGGGGGCGCATGGACATGCGTTGTGATGCGTTTTTTGACACATGCGTCGCCGACGCAACACACAACAACGCAAATGTGAACGTAGCCTAAGATGCTATGTCAGCCATCTCCAGGATGATTGGTTGGAGTTGCTGCCGTTAGCCGAATTTTCATATAATAATTCTCAGAACGCCTCCATCCGTGTATTTTACCTAGGTCTCCAATTAATTCTCCGGTTCCGGCAGTGGAGGAAAGGCTGACTGCGATGAGACAAAATCTGGAGGTTCTGAAGGAATCCCTGACCACAGCTCAAGAACGTTATAAGAGATCGGCTGATAGATTCCGTAAACCTGCACCCATGTTCAAGGTAGGAGATTCCGTGTGGTTAGCAACTAAGAATCTGAAGTTAAACGTTCCTTCACAAAAACTTGGACAGAAATTCATTGGCCCTTTCAAGATCAACGGTATTGTGAGCTCTGTGGCCTGCCGGCTGAAGCTGCCTAGGACTATGAAGGTACACCCAGTTTTTCATGTATCTTTACTAAAGCCTGTATCTCCTAATACCTTCCAGGGACGTGTTGTGCCACCTCCACAGCATGTGGTGATTGATGGGCAAGAACAATTTGTGGTGGAGGAAATTATTGATTCCAGGATTCGCAGGAATCGGCTCCAATATCTGATAAGATGGCAGGGATATCCCCCTGAGGAAGACTCTTGGGAACCTGTGGAAAACACCAATGCCCAACAGATGATTTCTCGTTTTCATCAGAGATTCCCTGAGAAACCAGGTCCAGGATCGTCCTGAGGCCGCTTCTAAGGAGGGAGTAATGTCAGGACTCTGAACATTTTTTACCTTTTGTGCATTATTGCCCTTTTCCAAGATGGCGTCTTTGGTCTCATGTGCACTGTGTCTTCCTGCTATAAAACTCCACCCCAGCCTTCAGTCTGTGCTAGAGTATTCTGCCTTGCATCCAACTCCTGACCTCTGATTACTCCCTGGCTATATACCTGCTCCTGTGAACCTGTGTGGTGATCCTGCTACTTTGCTCTGAGTTCCTGCTGCATACACCAGTTCCAGTAATCCTCCTTCATCTGCTGCTCGTGTTTACTTCCATCTGCATTTGCTGGACATGTAAGCGGTTTCTGCTCTGCAAAAACCTGAAACTATTACCCAGGCCTCCCTGGTTGAGCTAAGATATGATTTGAACTGCCTTATAAGCTTATCTATCTGTGTTTGGACTAAGACAAGGATTTATTCATGTCAAGTATCCTCAAGAATAACTGTGCTTCATAGACTTTCTGCTTGATTGCATTTTCCTCTGAAGTTTCCTATAGACTGCTAAGCTGCGTTTAATATTTACACCAAGTGTTGTGGACTTGAGTTTCTCTCTGCACCTGTTTGAATCACCGTGTGATAATATAGACTTTACCACTTATAAAACTGTGTCCTGTAGTTGTCTTGTTCCACGCAAAGAGTCCTCCTGAGTTATCCCCTATAATTATTAGAAGAGGTCTCGATAGTGCAGCCATAGTGTGTTTGATAAGATACGGATACATTATGACCATCTGAAACAGGCCTTAGCCATAAATAACGACTCAGTATTAGGATTTATTAGTTTTTACTTTATTAGTGGTGCCTGTCTAAAAATCATGAAGGAGTTTTTCTTTCCAGTCTCATAAATACCAATATAAGAGGGTGTGAATGCATTGCTGACACATAGAAGATGGGGATTTTGGTAGCATAATATAGTTACGAAAAGCTGCCCGAAACTCACATCAAAGCCCTGAACTTTCCATAAAGATTTCCGATCTTATCTATAGTTTATTGTGCACTTATGTGTAAAATGTCTGAGAGCTGAAAGAACTGTTTCTTAAGAAAGCCATGAAAGTGCGGCTTCTTGAGAAACTGAAATCTCCCAGAAATAGGAAATTAGATTGGCAACATATGTCAGCATTGTGCACAGTCAGCTTTCCTGTAAAGCAACTGCTAAAGCAGGCCTGCACAACATGCGGCCCGCCAAAGGATTTGTTGCGGCCCACGGAGCTGTCTAGGAGACGCCGCTTCCTTCTTCCTATATTCAAAGGCGTCTTTTATACCCGAATACATTTGAACATTAGGACTGGGGCAGGGGAGCGGCCATTAGCTCCAGCGTGCAGCGGCGTGATGAGGTCAGCACACTACTGACCTCATCACACTTCTGCCGGTGCTGGGGCTGCACAGGTGACGAGGACCTGACTCTAAGCTTGATGCTGTATACAGCGGGGAAAATAAGTATTTGATACACTGCCGATTTTGCTAGTTTTCCCTCCTACAAAGAATGGACAAAGACAAAGACAAAATCTTTAAAAAATTCTGAAAATCACATTGTATGATTTTTACATAATTAATTTGCATTTTATTGCATGAAATAAGTATTTGATACAATAGAAAAACAGAACTTATTATTTGGCATAGATTAGAAACCTTTGTTTGCAATTACAGAGGTCAGACGTTTCCTGTAGTTCTTGACCAGGTTTGCACACACTGCAGCAGGGATTTTGGCCCCTTCCTCCATACAGATCTTCTCCAGATCTTTCAGGTTTCGGGGCTATCACTGAGAAATATTGAGTTTCAGCTCCCTCCAAAGATTTTCTATTGGGTTCAGGTCTGAAGATTGCTAGACCACCCCAGGATCTTGAAATGCTTCTTATGGAGCCACTCCTTAGTTGCCCTGGCTGTGTGTTTAGGGTCATTGTCATGCTGGAAGACAATCTTCAATGCTCTTACTGATGGAAGGAGGTTGTTGGAGAAAATCTCACAATATATGACCGCATCCATCCTCCTTTTAATATGGTGCAGTTGTCCTGTCCCCTTTGCAGAAAAACACCCCCAAAGTATGATATTTCCCCCACCATGCTTCACAGTTGGGACATTGTTCTTCAGGTTGTGCTCATCATTCTTCTTCCTCCAAACACAAGTGGAGTTGATACTAAAAAGTTCAATTTTGGTCCCATCGGACCACATGACCTTCTCCCATGCCACCTCTGTTTCATCCAGATGGTCACTGGTGAACTTCAAAATGGGCCTGGACATGTGCTGGCGTGAGCAGGGGGACCTTGCGTGCCCTGCAGGATTTTAATCCATGATGGCATAGTGTATTACTAACGGTAATATTTGAGACTGTGGTCCTAGCTCTCTTCAGGTCAATGACCAGGTCATCCAGTGTAGTTCTGGGCTGATTCCTGACCTTTCTCAGACTCATCCTTACCCCACGAGGCGAGATCTTGCATGGAGTCCCAGACCGAGGAATATTGACAGTCATCTTATGTTTCTTCCATTTTCTAATAATTGCTCCAACAGTTGTTGCCTTCTCACCAAGCTGCTTGCCTATTGTCCTGTAGCCCATCCCAGCCTTGTGCAGGTCTACAATTTTCTCTCTGGTGTCCTTAGACAGCTCTTTGGTCTTGGCCATGGTGGAGAGGTTGGAGTGTGATTGAGTGTGTGGACAGATGTCTTTTATGCAGGTAATGTGTTCAAACAGGTGCAATTAATACAGATAATGAGTGCAGAGTTGGAGGCTTCATAAAGAAAAACTAACAGGTCTGTGAGAGCCAGAATTCTTGCTGGTTGATCAGTGATCAAATACTTATTTAATTAAATAAAATGGAATTTAATTATTTAAAAATCCTACAATGTGATTTTCTCCTTTTTATTTTTAGATTCTGTCTCTCACAGTTGAAGTGTACCTACGATTAATAGTCAGATGAAGAATTCAAGTGTTTTACTTTCTACCTGTTGTACGTAGTTACAAGATCTAGTAAATAAGAGTTTATTTTCCTAAACACATCAGGCTTTTTCATCCTGAAAACAAAACGTCCGAACTTGCTCCAATATGCGGCAGAACGCAGGCTGAGAGCGACAATAATTCAAACTAACATATGTACATGCACCCGGGGACACCTGTATGTGATGTTTAGGGTCCCCGAAGAACACCATGGCCAAGGAGAACCCCTACAGTTGTATCAGAATGACAGTATGCGGACCAGCAAGTGACACATCGCTGGAATCAGGGTCTCAGCCCCTATATCATGCTGCTGTCAGATAACATAGCTAAAAACAGGTTACAGGTTCCCTTTAAATAGCACCAACATATTCTGCAGCGCTTTACACAACTTGTCATCATTCCTTGCTCCCATTGGGGTTCACAATCTAAAATCACTATCACTATCTCTTTTGGAATGCGGGAGGAGACTAGACTGTCATTACTGCCATTGGGAAACAGCGTCTAATTTCTTTTGAGGGAGAAGGGTGGTAACGCTCTCATAATTTTTCAATGCTACCATAATACATGAAGACAGAAGAGGACCGCTGGGCAAGAACAATATATGGGCCCTCTGACGTTCAATAACTCAACATAAAGCACAATTCCACTTCTTGGGCCCCTGTGTGATTGCACAGGTTGGACCAATGATATATCTGCCCCTGCTGGCAATCGCCATCACAGTCACAGCAATAAACATTAGTTTGATGTCAGCCACATCCAACAACTTTTCAGAAACTTTTTTATGGGGGGCCGTCCTACTCTTTTCTGGGGACCTCCCTACTCTTTTCTGGGCACCTCCCTACTCTTTTCTGGGGACCTCCCTACTCTTTTATGGGAGGCCTCTGTTCTCTTTTCTGGGGACCTCCCTCCTCTTTTATGGGGGCCTCCCTATTCTTTTATGGGAGGCCTCCCTACTTTTGTTATGGGGGGCTCCCTACTCTTTCATGGGGGCCTCCCTACTCTTTTCTGGGCACCTCCCTACTCTTTTCTGGGCACCTCCCTACTCTTTTCTGGGCACCTCCCTACTCTTTTCTGGGGACCTCCCTACTCTTTTATGGGAGGCCTCTGTTCTCTTTTCTGGGGACCTCCCTACTCTTTTATGGGGGCCTCCCTATTCTTTTATGGGAGGCCTCCCTACTTTTGTTATGGGGGGCTCCCTACTCTTTCATGGGGGCCTCCCTACTCTTTTCTGGGCACCTCCCTACTCTTTTCTGGGGACCTCCCTACTCTTTTCTGGGGACCTCCCTACTCTTTTATGGGAGGCCTCTGTTCTCTTTTCTGGGGACCTCCCTACTCTTTTATGGGGGCCTCCCTATTCTTTTATGGGGGGCCTTCCTACTCTTTTATGGGAGGCCTCCCTACTCTTTTATGGTAGGCCTCCATACTCTTTTATGGTAAGCCTCCCTACTCTTTTATGGTAGGCCTCCTTACTCTTTTATGGGGCCTCCCTATTCTTCCCCAACAGGTATCAGAGGAGACAATTATTATTTCTGTCTGGCAGCGACTTTCTTCCTTCTTGAATGAGAAGAGCTTTCGTGTGAATGGAGAAGTCTGGAAAGACTTGAAGGAAAGTTTTTGGCCATCAGCTATCTTATGTGTATGGACACCTTTAGGCTAGACGGCATATTTGCCCAAGGAAATTAGCTTCATTGCCCCATGGGAAAGAAAAGTTACCAATAATCAAGTGAAAAGCAAAGAACTTCTTTCCCTTTTTAGGCTCTGCTGACATGTTGAGTTGTTGCAGCTTTTTTTTAATGCAAATTAAAAGTTGCGTTTTCTAGTACCAGCAAAAGCTGCGGGAGTTCAGAAACCTCAAGCGCATGACTGATTGGTTTTTACTTACTGAATTGGAAGACTGCTGAGTTTTTGAATACTGCAGTATGTAAATTTTTTTCACCATAGAAAGCATTGAGAAAGTGAAAAAATGCTGGAAAAAAATGCAACCATGCGTTTTTGTTGCTTTTTGGGCAAATAAAACTATATTTATTAAACATTTACGTTAGACACATGACCTATATAATCATAACCACAAATGCACAAAAAAAGCAGTAAAAATGTAGTAAAATCTGCTTTTTGTAAGCAGCTTCTTTACTGCGAAGAGAGCAGGTTTTATTTGAAGAAAAAGTACAGCAAAAATGCATCCCGTGGACAAAGCCTAGGGGAACACTGCAGTCGCCTATTGTTATTTTACTGCTATTTGTGGGTAGTTCTGTGCAAAAAGGATCTAGAAAATGAAAGTGGATGCCTGACATGACATCTGCCCGATTATTATTCCAGTTTCTCTCCCGTAATGATGTGACTGGAGCAGTGATTAATGGCACATGGCAGGTATTATGAAGACAGCCCACCCCCATAGGAGCGCAGAGCCCCATGATCCGTTCAGAAGATTAACAAGTACTTTGGTGCTAATTTATTTCATCTACACAGAAATGAGTCAAGGCTCAAGGCAATGTACAGCTGCTTGCCAATTCATTTTAATAACGTCTGCCTTGTTATTAATTGAAGCACACCTCGACTTGTTTTAGCACATACTGGAAGTTGCTAAAAGCAATTTTAATGAAACAAAAAATAGAAGAAAGAAAAAACCAGCAGACATTTTCAATAATGTTTTGTAAAGTACAAACTAAAAGAGCTAAAGAGGTTGTCCACTACTCTTACATTGATGGCCTACCCTTAGGATAGGTGATCAATGTGTGATCGGCTGGGGCCAGACACCCAGCACTTCTTCCGATCAGCTGTTATCAGTGGCCGGAAGTTCTCACTTGCGGAGCTGGCGGTCTATGTGTAGTGGCCGGGGATTATTACTGCTCACCGCCTCCTATTGGTTTGCATAGTAGTGATGAGCGAATATACTCGTTACTCGAGATTTCCCAAGCATGCTCGGGGGTCCTTCGAGTATTTTTTAGTGTTCGGAGATTTAGTTTTTCTTCCCTGCAGCTGGATGATTTACAGCTACTAGCCAGCTTGATTACATGTGGGGATTCCCTAGCAACCAGGCAACCCCCACATGTACTTATGCTGGCTAACAGATGTAAATCATTCAGCTGAGGCGAAGAAAACTAAATCTCCGAGCAGTAAAAAAATGCTCAGAGGTCATACGAGCATGCTTGAGAAATCTTGATTAACGAGTATATTCGCTCATCACTATTGCATAGCAGACGGATGTGTAGTAACCTTCCGCGACCACTATAAGGAGACGGCCAGCTCAACAAGTGAGTACTTGCGGCCATCGGCCAACACCGATAGCAGCTGATCGGCGGGGTGTTGGGTGTCGGACCCCGACCGATCAGACATTGACGACCTATCCTAAGGGTAGGCCATCAGTGTAAAAGTAGTTGACAGCCTCTTTAAAATAGAAGAATAAGGAAAGTGATGATGCTGTTGTCTCCAAATCATACAAAGCAGAATTTTTCCTGGGGGAAAATTTGACTAATTCCAATGAAATCCATAGTAAATTCCATCACAAATATGCAGCAAAATCCTGATATTGCACATGGGCGGACATACAAGTGATCCAATCTGTGCAGCAAAGGATAATGGGGACACCATCACTTCCAAAGCAGGTGGGAATGTGCATATGATGAGATATCGGACGGCAAAGGGCCCATATACGGTTCCCCTCCTGTATGTGTCCGCCCCTGATTTTTTCTGTTCCATGTGGAAGCCCCTGAAGGTGCCCATATACCTTGGCTAGCTCTCGGCTCGTCCTATCGACTGCATTTCCTTTGGACTCTCCCATACACATGCACCGTGAGCTGAATGTCAATGTGTTTCTAATGAGGAGAGAGGAATCTTCAACTGTCAGGCACTTCTGGCAAATATTTATTTCCTGTGTAAAGAAAGAATGGGGCATGTTGATATTCAACATGCCCAATCTTTCTTTCAGCTGTGAGAGCCAACGCCAGTGGTGTAACTAGATTACTTGGGGCTCTCGAGAAATCTTTGCACTAGGTTCCTCACCACCATGTTCAATACACTCACGAATAATACTGTGCCCCCTACTCGTTAAAGAAATGTCAGCACGTACCTTCTCTCCTGGTGGGCCTGGTGGGCCAGGATAACCTCTCGGGCCCTATAAAGAGAATAAAACACAATATAAACCCAGTGCTAGTGTACGTCATAAAATATGAGTCTAGTAATTAAAGTAATTTCCTTATTATAAAAAAAAAATGTGTCCCAGCTCTTGAGGATAAAATCATCAAATGCCGTGAATTCTATAAAGAATACATCTAACTAGTGTATTTATTCTACTGTTATTCAGTATGCACTATGCGTTTGTGCTGGAGTCTCGTTGGTTTCTTTGTATGTTTCAATGACAAATATTGGAATAAATTGGAAGCTTATATTCCGAACAATCTCCTTTTTCCATTTATTTTAGATTACAAATAATGGGAAACCACCAAGTGTGCAAACAGGTTCAAAGAAGTTATATGGGATTCTAAAAAAGGTTCTGTTTTTCTCCAGACACAGCGCCATCCTTGTCCATAGGTTGTGACCGGTATTGCACCTCGGCTCTGTTCGTATGAGTTGTGCTGAGCTGCACAGTCCAGTGGCAGCAGTGGCGATGTTTCTGGAGGAAATTAGGATTATTTTATAAAGCTCTTTACCTTTTTTGGCTGGCAGAGTATACACGGTTCTGTATCTGCTCATTAGCAGTTCATTATTGCCCGGTGGACAACCTTAATTGTGTGTACATCACCCATGATTGCACCCAGAAGTTAAGCTTGGGGGGAGGACGGAGCACTGGGATGCCCGCTGATACCCAAATCAAACACTGGAAACAATATGGATTAAACTCCGCTGCTGTCGAATGATGATGAAAAGGCAGGAATCAATTTCTGCTGTTTAGTGGTCAACGCGTTTCGAAGTTCCAAACTTCTCCATCAGGATAAAATCACTGTATGAAACTTCGAAACGCGTTGACTAATAAACAGCAGAAATTGATTCCTGCTTTTTCATCATTATTTGAGGGCAGTTTAACCTGTTTCCAGTGCCTCTGATTCCATCCTCGAGGTTCTGCAGCAGCCAAAGTCACTTTCAGTGATTGTGTTAACACAACCCGACCAAGTGAGCACGATAATGCATATTCTTTACCAAACCATCTACCCAGATAAAACCCTATTGCCCTTTTTGCCCTTCCCAGGTTTTTTTCTCATATCTTTTGTAACCCATGGCAAGTAACCAGTTCCTCTCCGTCCATCTCAGTGGCCATCACCAGTGGGCACAGTTTATCCCCTGCCTCTTATCTAATAAGATATGGAGGCTGAGGTTAGGGCCACATGGCTTTTGACAGATCCACGCTAGTTGGTGTGCAACAGGTATCACCAGCTTTATGGAAGTTCTGTAACTTTATGTTTTCCCCATTTCCAACCTAAGACTTCATACAAATGGCAGCGACGTCATCTACGTGGGCACACAAGCTGCACTAAGTCACAAAAAGTCTCCGAGGAGCCACAAGAAGCCCAAGTGCTCACACATACAGCTCCATATGGCCCCAGGCGATCTAACTAGTTCTTGATAATACAAAGGAACACGCAACATTTGGTATACCTCTGGCTTCAGTGAACTCCTAGGCGGAACAAGACATAATATGAACATGTGCAGAAACACCTAAAATGACCTGAAGGAGCATCTGCAGCCCAATTCCATAGATCGCGTGCGTGTGGGTCTAGTGAACGTTCACCTCTAATCTGGGTATTGGGACATACACTGCGACTCCACATTTATCTCAATACGTTGGATCCCAGTTAAGAGTCATTTCACTAAATATTATATTTGCCTCTTGTGAAAATGATTTAATTGCGGGGATGCTCAGCATCTGGCATTGAATATACAGTACATGATTTACAGTGCTCTGTGTTTGGGACAGTACATCAGAAGAAACGCTTGGAACGAGATGAGAGGAAATAACACATTCAAGATTTTTTTTTTCTAGTTAAAAGCAGTGTGAGAAGAGTAGCACTAAAGGATCTTCATGGTTCAGCTATTGATTAGAGGTACCTTACTGAAATGCTTAAAATGTAACATTTTCATGGACAGTCCAGATAGTAATGTGCACCATCATCTTTAGGAAACAAGAACCAGCCAAGGTTTCCTAGCGTAAAAATGTTAACCATTTGGTGAAGGATTTATGCCTAAAGGGTAATGGGGCCAAGATAATTCATCGGTCATGAAATGTCATGAAACAGGAAGTTGATAAAAAAAAGCAGTTAGAGGGAATTTTTAATTGAAGAATATTATTAAAGTGATTAGATTATTACATTAGAGATTTAGGACTGAGTCAGTGTTAGTTTCGGACCCCCCCCCCCCCCCCCCATTAATGGTATGGCGTGAGGATAGCTTCCTTCTTGGCCCTTATCAGATTACTGCTTCACGCACTCTTATAGGGGCTTTGTGTGCAGTGGATTAACTTGAAGCTTGTGGGCCCCGATGAAAGTCTCACCCCAAATTTACAGGGTATTTCACACTACTGATCTTCTCATATGGGCTAAAATAACCTCTTGAGACCCCCAGGCTTAGACAAACTAACTGGGCCACAAATAAAAAAACATAAAGGTTATTAAAAACGTTCATCGGGAAAAAGCTATTTTTGGGTTGTCCAAATGTAGACACAAAAAACAAAACCTGCAACAATCTAATAAGTAACAATCAACAACCGTCAACATAAACAAGTAGAAACATTGTATCCTGGTCATTAACATTCCTGAACTCTGCCTTTACATGCTCAGTGCTACTCCAACATACAGGAAAACGATTTGTCATGTCACCTTTTATGTTGACACTTCTACGAAAGAACTAATTACACGTATTTTATCCTGGAAATGCAGCAATCTAGCCACATACTATCCCAAAAAACACAGACACCCTGTCTCAGCCAGCTTAGGTACTTGGTACAAATATGCCAAGAGCCATAGAAAAATGTTAATCATGGTTCCATAATATTAACTGCAAAGGTTTATTTATTTATTTGACTCAATTATATAGCGCCATCATATTCCACAGCACTTTACAGACATCATCATCACTGTGCCCATTGGGGCTCACAATATAGATTCCCTATAGGTATACTTTTGCAGAGAACCATGAGGAAAGACATGCAGACACAAGGAGAACATATCCTTGTAGATGTTGTCCTTGGTGGCATTTGCAAGGCATCACAACTACCTACTGATCCAGTGTGCTGCCCAGGTTCAGCACTGAACACAATTTTACATTTCTGTTTTATAGGAGAGAACAGCATGGAGGCAATGAATCATAAGAAGGACAGTCTGGGGGACACATTTTGCCCAGGGAGCACAGAGAGAGGAAATTATCCAGGGGCACATATTTTTATGCAGAGGACATTATAATTAAACACTTTTATTTTTTAAGGCCACCATATTGGGATGTGTTGCAGAAGTCCAAAGAAGGGAAAAGTCAGCAGAGACTAGCTGTGTCTAATCAGTGCTGTGGTTACTGTATGGTACACAGTCTGATGAAGCTGGTAACAGCAACTCCCAGCATCTTGTTACCATTGTTAAAGACATACTGGAAGTTGTAGGTTAATGTAATACTAATGTATATGGTGGAGGCTAAACTGATGTTGCAATTGATCACTGTGCAAAACTTGGTGCTGTATTTATGTACTGATAGTGGTTCTAGTGCTGTAGTCATATACTTATTATGGCTCTGGTGATGCAGTCATGTAATCATAGTGGTTCTAGTGATGCATTCATGTACTGATGGTGGTTTTGCTGCTGCATTAATGTACTGATGATCTAACTGGTGCTGTATCCCTGTACTGTTATAAGTTCTGGTGCCATATTGCTGTACTGGTGAAGGTACTGGTGCTATATCCATGTAGTAATAGTGCTTATGGTGCTATATTTATGTGTTCATTGTGGTTCTGGTGATATATTCATGTGCTGATGTTGGTTCTGGTGATGTAATGATGTACCGTTGATGGTTATAATGCTTTATTCATGTATTGATGATGACTCTGGTGCTTCATTCATATACTGATAATAGATCTGTATTCCTGTAATGTTATTAGTCCTGGTGATGTATTCATGTACTGATGATGGGTCTGGTGATGTATTCCTGCATTGAAGCTGCTTCTGGTGCTGTATTCATGTGCAAATTGTGGTTCTGGTGCTATTCATGTACTATTGTTGTTCTGGTGCTATATTTCTGTACTGATCATGGTTCTAGTGCTGTATTACTGTACTAATGGTAATTCTAGTTATGTACTACTATACTGATGATGGTTCTCGTGATGTTTTAAAGTAATCATGGTGGTACTCATGGTTTATCCATGTACAGTTATTGCTTATAATCATGTATAGATGTAGCAATCCATTGGCAGATGACATGCTACATGGCTACGTTAATAAAGCACATGTGCCCTTGACAAGTTGATGATGATTCTAGTGCTGTATTTCTGTACTGATGATGTTGTAATGTGGAATTCACATACAGATGGTGGTTGTGGTGCTGTATCTATGTACTTATAGTGTTTCTGGTGCTATATTAAAGGGCACCTGTCACCCCGTTTTTTCGGTATGAGATAAAAATACTGTTAAATAGGGCCTGAGCTGAGCATTACAATAGTGTAGTTTGTGGACCCCGATTCCCCACCTATGCTGCCGAAATACGTTACCAAATTAGTCGTTTTCGCCTGTCAATCAGGCTGGTCTGGTCAAAAGGGCGTGTTGTCTTCCCCCAGATTTTGCGTAGTTTTCCGTTGGTGGCGTAGTGGTGTGCGCATGCCCAAGGTCCCGAATCCTCTGCCAGGGGATTTAAAAGACCGCGCTGTTCGTTATTTCATTGGTGATCGGTGGGCGCGGCCATCTTCCTTTGGCCGCGCGTGCGCAGAAGCGGCGCTCTGCTGGCCGCGGCTTCAGGAAAATGGCCGCGGGATGCCGCGTGTGCGCAGATGGATATTGCGGCGGCCATTTTCCTGAAGCCGCGGCCAGCAGAGCGCCGCTTCTGCACACGCGCGGCCAAAGGAAGATGGCCGCGCCCACCGATCACCAATGAAATAACGAACAGCGCGCTCTTTTAAATCCCCTGGCAGAGGATTCGGGACCTTGGGCATGCGCACACCACTACGCCACCAACGGAAATCTACGCAAAATCTGGGGGAAGACAACACGCCCTTTTGACCAGACCAGCCTGATTGACAGGCGAAAACGACTACTTTGGTAACGTATTTCGGCAGCATAGGTGGGGAATCGGGGTACACAAACTACACTATTGTAATGCACAGCTCAGGCCCTATTTAACAGTATTTTTTATCTCATACCGAAAAAACGGGGTGACAGGTTCCCTTTAATGTACTGATGTTGGTTTTGGGTGCTGCATTCATATACTGGTGGTGGTTCTGGTGCTGTATCCTTGTACTTTTAATGGATTACTACATATATACATGATTACAATCTCAACTTCCATACTACAAGGCTATAATAATAAAGCACTGTGCCATCTCACAAGAGTATGGTGGGTTTGGAGCTGTATTCCTGTACCATTTATAGTTTTGGTGCTGTATTCATGTACTGGTGGGGATTATGGTGGTGCATTCATATACTGATAATGGTTCATGTGCAGTGTTCATGTACTGATGATGGGTCTAATCAAGTAATCATGTACAGATGGTGGTTCTAGTG
Organism: Ranitomeya variabilis; assembly: GCF_051348905.1. Lineage (NCBI taxonomy): Eukaryota > Metazoa > Chordata > Amphibia > Anura > Dendrobatidae > Ranitomeya > Ranitomeya variabilis. Next base: position 28,598,987 of record NC_135239.1, read on the forward strand.
ATGTACTCATGTACTGGTTTTTGGTATTGTATTTATGTACCAATGGTGGTCATGATGTTATATTCATGTATTGATGGCCAGTGTTTGACTGGGGTGCCAAGTGCCCACCAGTAATATTGAATCTTGGAGACCACTGTTAAGCTAAATGCAAATATTACATTTCCATCATTCCCAAATTAACCTATGCTTCCATGTAGACTGTGAGCCCTCGTGGGCAGGGTCCTCTCTCCTTCTGTACTTGTGTGTGCCTTGTTTTTCTCATGTTTATTGTACTTGTCTATATTTTCCCCTTTCACATGTAAAGCGCCATGGAATAAATGGCGCTATAAAAATGTATAATAATAATAAAATAATACACTAGGTAGTTTCTTGGTTCCTGAGATGCTGCATTTGTTTGTAAATAGTGCATTGTGCCAACCACTGCTCATATACAGGATGTCCACTCCCGCACAGGGTCCCACGGGGTGGATTTAATTTTCCTCTGTGGGCCAGTCTGAGTCTGCTTATGGTGGTTCTTGTGCTTTATTTCTCTACTAAGGGTGGTTCTAGTATTGTATTCATGAACTGATGACAGTTCTGGTGAAGTATTCATGTACTGATGGTAGTGATGGTTCTAGTGGTGTATTCATAAACTGATGGTGGTTCTGATGCTTTTTTCCTGCTATGATGGTGATTCTAGTGCTGTATTCAAGAACTGATGGTGGTTCTGGTGTAGTAAGCATGTACTGTTGGTTTTATGATGCTCCAATCCTGTACTGGTGTTGATTCTGGTGCTGTATTCATGTACTGATGATGGTTTTGGTGACATATTCATGTACTGTTTAATAATAATAAATAATAATAATCTTTATTTATATAGCGCCAACATATTCCGCAGCGCTTTACAGTTTAACAGTTTCAAACACAACAGTCATAGGTAACAACTGTTTGTGGTTCTGGAGATTTATTCATGTACCGTTAGTGTTTCAACCAAATTGTGTAAAGAAGTAGCAATCCACTGTCAGCTGACATGCTACATAGCCATTTTAGTAAAGCGCTGTGCCATCTGACAAGATCTTGATGGGTCTAATGTTGTATTCCTGTACTGATGGTAGTTTTGTAATCATGTACTGATGTAGGTCCTTGTGCTGTATTCCTGTACTGATGGTAGTTCTGCATTCATGTACTGTTGTTGGTTTAGTTGGTTACAGATGTAGCAATCCTTAACTTGTCAGAAGCACAGTACTGTCTAACAAGTTAAAAATTACTACATCAGAATTCAATTTAGGAGCATGAATACTTTTGTTTTGGTGTGGAGTCAGAACAATGGGACTCCTACATTGGTTTACTGTGTCTTGTATAACTCCCAGGGGCGTAACTACCGCGGTCGCAGCGGTCGCCAGTGCGACCGGGCCCGGCTGGTCAGGGGCCCGGGCCCGGCAGGTCAGAGGCACCCAACACCATGTTGCAGTGCAGGAGATTTGTTATCTAATTATACTCACCTACTGCTGGCGCGGTCCCTGCGCGTCCCTGCTTCTTCCAGCGCTGCATATTCTTTCTGTACTGAGCGGTCACATGGTCCCGCTCATTACCGAAATGAATATGCGGCTCCACCTCCCATAGAGGTGGAGCCGCGTATTCATTTCGGTAATGAGCGGTAACGGTGACCGCTCAGTACAGGAAGAAGATGCAGTGCTGGAAGAAGCAGGGACGCGCAGGGACCGCGCCAGCAGTAGGTGAGTATACAGCGCTGCGCGATATTTACCGCTCCTCGTTCTGGTGCGTCTCCGTCATCAGCGTGACGCTCAGGTCAGAGGGCGCGGTGACGTAGGAAGTGCGCGCCCTCTGCTGAGCGTCAGTGCTGGAGACGGAGCTGCACGAGGAGCAGGCGTCCTTAGCGAAGAGAGGTGAGTATGTGATTTTTTTTTTTTATTGCAGCAGCAGCAGCATTATATATTGCACAGCTTTATATGGAGTATCTATGGGGCATGTTGTGAAATTGGATTTTGGGCTCCCCCGGTGGCCACTGGTGGAATTGAACTGGTGTGCATCATCCTCTCTGTTCACCTGTTTCCATCAGGATGTGGGAGTCGCTATTTAGCCTTGCTCCTCTGTCACTTCCATGCCGGTCAACATTGTAATCAGAAGCCTTTCTGTGCATGTTCCTGCTGCTAGACAACTCCCAGCTAAGTTGGACTTTAGTCCTTGTTTGTTTTTGCATTTTGTTCCAGTTCACAGCTGTAGTTTCGTTTCTGTGTCTGGAAAGCTCTTGTGATCTGAAATTGCCACTCTGATGTTATGAGTTAATACTAGAGTCTTAAAGTAATTTCAGGATGGTGTTTTGATAGGGTTTTCAGCTGACCATGAAAGTGCCCTTTCTGTCTTCCTGCTATCTAGTAAGCGGACCTCAATTTTGCTAAACCTATTTTCATACTATGTTTGTCATTTCATCTAAAATCACCGCCAATATTTGTGGGGGCCTCTGTCTGCCTTTCGGGGAAATTTCTCTAGAGGTGAGCCAGGACTATATTTTCCTCTGCCAGGATTAGTTAGTCCTCCGGCCGGCGCTGGGCGTCTAGGGATAAAACGCAGGCTACGCTACCCGGCTACTGTTAGTTGTGCGACAGGTTTAGTTCATGGTCAGATTAGTTTCCATCCTTCCAAGAGCTAGTTCTTATGTTTGCTGGGCTATGTTCTCTTGCCATTGAGAACCATAACAGTTTGACCGGCCAAAAAGGGTTAAATTAATTGACAGAGAAAGGAGAGAAAAGAGAAGTCTGCTGAAGATTTTTTTTTTTTTTTTTTTTCCTTCAGTTCTGAGTGTGCTTGTAATTGAATCTTTTGCAAGTCTGCCTATATTGCAGCCTTTCTCTCTCTCTCTCCTTCTAATCCTGGAATGGCTCTGTGTTCACCTGTTTAAAATGGATATTCAGAGTTTGGCTGCAGGTTTGAATAATCTCACCACGAAAGTTCAAAATTTACAAGATTTTGTTGTTCATGTTCCTATATCTGAACCTAGAATTCCTTTGCCTGAATTTTTCTCGGGGAATAGATCTTGCTTTCAAAATTTCAAAAATAATTGCAAGTTGTTTTTGTCCCTGAAATCTCGCTCTGCTGGAGATCCTGCTCAGCAGGTCAGGATTGTGATTTCCTTGCTCCGGGGCGACCCTCAGGATTGGGCTTTTGCATTGGCTCCAGGGGATCCTGCGTTGCTCAATGTGGATGCGTTTTTTCTGGCCTTGGGGTTGCTTTATGAGGAACCTCAGTTAGAACTTCAGGCGGAAAAGGCCTTGATGTCCCTATCTCAGGGGCAAGACGAAGCTGAAATATACTGCCAGAAATTCCGTAAATGGGCTGTGCTTACTCAGTGGAATGAGTGCGCCCTGGCGGCGAATTTCAGAGAGGGTCTCTCTGATGCCATTAAGGATGTTATGGTGGGGTTCCCTGTGCCTGCGGGTCTGAATGAGTCCATGACAATGGCTATCCAGATCGATAGGCGTCTGCGGGAGCGCAAACCTGTGCACCATTTGGCGGAGTCTACTGAGAAGACGCCAGAGAATATGCAATGTGATAGAATTCTGTCCGGAAGTGAACGGCAGAATTTTAGACGAAAAAATGGGTTGTGCTTCTATTGCGGTGATTCAACTCATGTTATATCAGCATGCTCTAAGCGTACTAAGAAGCTTGATAAGTCTGTTTCAATTGGCACTTTACAGTCTAAGTTTATTCTATCTGTGACCCTGATTTGTTCTTTATCATCTATTACCGCGGATGCCTATGTCGACTCTGGCGCCGCTTTGAGTCTTATGGATTGGTCCTTTGCCAAACGCTGTGGGTATGATTTGGAGCCTCTTGAAACTCCTATACCCCTGAAGGGGATTGACTCCACCCCATTGGCTAGCAATAAACCACAATACTGGACACAAGTAACTATGCGGATTAATCCGGATCACCAGGAGATTATTCGCTTTCTTGTGCTGTATAACCTACATGATGTGTTGGTGCTTGGATTGCCATGGCTGCAATCTCATAACCCAGTCCTTGACTGGAAAGCTATGTCTGTGTTAAGCTGGGGATGTAAGGGGACGCATGGGGACGTACCTGTGGTTTCCATTTCATCATCTATTCCCTCTGAGATTCCTGAATTCTTGACTGAATATCGTGACGTTTTTGAAGAACCTAAGCTTGGTTCATTACCTCCGCACCGGGAGTGCGATTGTGCCATAGATTTGATTCCGGGTAGTAAATACCCTAAGGGTCGTTTATTTAATCTGTCTGTGCCCGAACATGCTGCTATGCGAGAATATATAAAGGAGTCCTTGGAAAAGGGACATATTCGTCCTTCGTCATCTCCCTTAGGAGCCGGTTTTTTCTTTGTGGCTAAGAAAGATGGCTCTTTGAGGCCGTGCATTGATTATCGGCTTTTGAATAAAATCACGGTTAAATATCAATATCCGTTGCCACTGCTGACTGATTTGTTTGCTCGCATAAAGGGGGCCAAGTGGTTCTCTAAGATAGATCTCCGTGGGGCGTATAATTTGGTGCGAATTAAGCAGGGGGATGAGTGGAAAACCGCATTTAATACGCCCGAGGGCCACTTTGAGTATTTGGTGATGCCTTTTGGTCTTTCAAATGCCCCTTCAGTCTTTCAGTCCTTTATGCATGACATTTTCCGTGATTATTTGGATAAATTTATGATTGTGTATCTGGATGATATTTTGATTTTTTCGGATGACTGGGACTCTCATGTCCAGCAGGTCAGGAGGGTTTTTCAGGTTTTGCGGTCTAATTCCTTGTGTGTGAAGGGTTCTAAGTGCGTTTTTGGGGTTCAGAAGATTTCCTTTTTGGGATATATTTTTTCCCCCTCTTCCATCGAGATGGATCCTGTCAAGGTTCAGGCTATTTGTGATTGGACGCAACCCTCTTCTCTTAAGAGTCTTCAGAAATTTTTGGGCTTTGCTAACTTTTATCGTCGATTTATTGCTGGTTTTTCTGATGTTGTTAAACCATTGACTGATTTGACTAAGAAGGGTGCTGAGGTTGCTGATTGGTCCCCTGCTGCTGTGGAGGCCTTTCGGGAGCTTAAGCGCCGCTTTTCTTCCGCCCCTGTGTTGCGTCAGCCTGATGTTGCTCTTCCTTTTCAGGTTGAGGTCGACGCTTCTGAAATCGGAGCTGGGGCGGTTTTGTCGCAGAGAAGTTCCGATTGCTCCGTGATGAGACCTTGTGCTTTTTTCTCGCGTAAATTTTCGCCCGCCGAGCGGAATTATGATGTTGGGAATCGGGAGCTTTTGGCCATGAAGTGGGCTTTTGAGGAGTGGCGTCATTGGCTTGAGGGGGCTAGACATCAGGTGGTGGTATTGACTGACCACAAAAATCTAATTTATCTTGAGTCCGCCAGACGCCTGAATCCTAGACAGGCGCGCTGGTCGTTGTTTTTCTCTCGGTTTAATTTTGTGGTGTCCTACCTGCCGGGTTCTAAGAATGTTAAGGCGGATGCCCTTTCTAGGAGTTTTGAGCCTGACTCCCCTGGTAATTCTGAACCTACAGGTATCCTTAAGGATGGAGTGATATTGTCTGCCGTTTCTCCAGACCTGCGGCGGGCCTTGCAGGAGTTTCAGGCGGATAGACCTGATCGTTGCCCACCTGGTAGACTGTTTGTTCCTGATGATTGGACCAGTAAAATCATTTCTGAGGTTCATTCTTCTGCGTTGGCAGGTCATCCTGGAATCTTTGGTACCAGGGATTTGGTGGCAAGGTCCTTCTGGTGGCCTTCCCTGTCTCGAGATGTGCGAGGCTTCGTGCAGTCTTGTGACGTTTGTGCTCGGGCCAAGCCTTGTTGTTCTCGGGCTAGTGGATTGTTGTTGCCCTTGCCTATCCCGAAGAGGCCCTGGACGCACATCTCGATGGATTTTATTTCGGATCTTCCTGTTTCTCAGAAGATGTCTGTCATCTGGGTGGTGTGTGATCGTTTCTCTAAGATGGTCCATTTGGTTCCCCTGCCTAAGTTGCCTTCTTCTTCCGAGTTGGTTCCTCTGTTTTTTCAAAATGTGGTCCGTTTGCATGGTATTCCGGAGAATATCGTTTCTGACAGAGGTACCCAATTCGTGTCTAGATTTTGGCGAGCATTCTGTGCTAGGATGGGCATAGATTTGTCTTTCTCGTCTGCTTTCCATCCTCAGACTAATGGCCAGACCGAGCGGACGAATCAGACCTTGGAGACATATTTGAGGTGTTTTGTGTCTGCAGATCAGGATGATTGGGTTGCTTTTTTGCCTTTAGCGGAGTTTGCCCTCAATAATCGGGCCAGCTCTGCCACCTTGGTGTCTCCCTTTTTCTGTAATTCGGGGTTTCATCCTCGATTTTCTTCTGGTCAGGTGGAATCTTCGGATTGTCCTGGAGTGGATGCTGTGGTGGAGAGGTTGCATCAGATTTGGGGGCAGGTAGTGGACAATTTGAAGTTGTCCCAGGAGAAGACTCAGCTTTTTGCCAACCGCCGGCGTCGGGTTGGTCCTCGGCTTTGTGTTGGGGACTTGGTGTGGTTGTCTTCTCGTTTTGTCCCTATGAGGGTTTCTTCTCCCAAGTTTAAGCCTTGGTTCATCGGCCCGTACAAGATATTGGAGATTCTTAACCCTGTGTCCTTCCGTTTGGACCTCCCTGCATCTTTTTCTATTCATAATGTTTTTCATCGGTCATTGTTGCGCAGGTATGAGGTACCGGTTGTGCCTTCCGTTGAGCCTCCTGCTCCGGTGTTGGTTGAGGGCGAGTTGGAGTACGTTGTGGAAAAAATCTTGGACTCCCGTGTTTCCAGACGGAAACTCCAGTATCTGGTCAAATGGAAGGGATACGGTCAGGAGGATAATTCTTGGGTGACTGCCTCTGATGTTCATGCCTCCGATTTGGTCCGTGCCTTTCATAGGGCTCATCCTGATCGCCCTGGTGGTTCTGGTGAGGGTTCGGTGCCCCCTCCTTGAGGGGGGGGTACTGTTGTGAAATTGGATTTTGGGCTCCCCCGGTGGCCACTGGTGGAATTGAACTGGTGTGCATCATCCTCTCTGTTCACCTGTTTCCATCAGGATGTGGGAGTCGCTATTTAGCCTTGCTCCTCTGTCACTTCCATGCCGGTCAACATTGTAATCAGAAGCCTTTCTGTGCATGTTCCTGCTGCTAGACAACTCCCAGCTAAGTTGGACTTTAGTCCTTGTTTGTTTTTGCATTTTGTTCCAGTTCACAGCTGTAGTTTCGTTTCTGTGTCTGGAAAGCTCTTGTGATCTGAAATTGCCACTCTGATGTTATGAGTTAATACTAGAGTCTTAAAGTAATTTCAGGATGGTGTTTTGATAGGGTTTTCAGCTGACCATGAAAGTGCCCTTTCTGTCTTCCTGCTATCTAGTAAGCGGACCTCAATTTTGCTAAACCTATTTTCATACTACGTTTGTCATTTCATCTAAAATCACCGCCAATATTTGTGGGGGCCTCTGTCTGCCTTTCGGGGAAATTTCTCTAGAGGTGAGCCAGGACTATATTTTCCTCTGCCAGGATTAGTTAGTCCTCCGGCCGGCGCTGGGCGTCTAGGGATAAAACGCAGGCTACGCTACCCGGCTACTGTTAGTTGTGCGACAGGTTTAGTTCATGGTCAGATTAGTTTCCATCCTTCCAAGAGCTAGTTCTTATGTTTGCTGGGCTATGTTCTCTTGCCATTGAGAACCATAACAGGGGCAATAATCAACGGTGCAGAGCATTGTATATGGCACAGCTTTCTATGGGGCAATAATCAACGGTGCTGAGCATTTTATATGGCACAGCTTTCTATGGAGCATCTATGGGGCAATAATCAACGGTGCAGAGCATTATATATGGCACAGCTTTCTATGGAGCATCTATGGGGCCATAATGAATGGTGCAGAGCATTATATGTGGCACAGCTTTCTATGGAGCATCTATGGGGCAATAATCAACGGTGCAGAGCATTATATATGGCACAGCTTTATATGGAGCATCTATGGGGCAATAATCAACGGTGCAGAGCATTATATATTGCACAGCTTTCTATGGAGCATCTATGGGGCAATAATCAACGGTGCAGAGCATTATATATGGCACAGCTTTATATGGAGCATCTATGGGGCAATAATCAACGGTGCAGAGCATTATATATTGCACAGCTTTCTATGGAGCATCTATGGGGCCATACTGAACGGTGCAGAGCATTATACATGGCACAGCTTTCTATGGAGCATCTATGGGGCCATAATGAATGGTGCAGAGCATTATATGTGGCACAGCTTTCTATGGAGCATCTATGGGGCAATAATCAACGGTGCAGAGCATTATATATGGCACAGCTTTCTATGGAGCATCTATGGGGCCATAATGAATGGTGCAGAGCATTATATGTGGCACAGCTTTCTATGGAGCATCTATGGGGCAATAATCAACGGTGCAGAGCATTATATATGGCACAGCTTTATATGGAGCATCTATGGGGCAATAATCAACGGTGCAGAGCATTATATATTGCACAGCTTTCTATGGAGCATCTATGGGGCCATACTGGACGGTGCAGAGCATTATACATGGCACAGCTTTCTATGGAGCATCTATGGGGCCATACTGAACGGTGCAGAGCATTATATATGGCACAGCTTTCTATGGAGCATCTATGGGGCCATAATAAACGGTGCAGAGCATTATATATGGCACAGCTTTCTATGGAGCATCTATGGGGCCATAATGAACGGTGCAGAGCATTATATATGGCACAGCTTTCTATGGAGCATCTATGGGGCCATAATGAACGGTGCAGAGCTGTTATGGTTCTCAATGGCAAGAGAACATAGCCCAGCAAATATAAGAACTAGCTCTTGGAAGGATGGAAACTAAACTGACCATGAACTAAACCTGCCGCACAACTAACAGTAGCCGGGTAGCGTAGCCTGCGTTTTATCCCTAGACGCTCAGCGCCGGCCGGAGGACTAACTAATCCTGGCAGAGGAAAATATAGTCCTGGCTCACCTCTAGAGAAATTTCCCCGAAAGGCAGACAGAGGCCCCCACAAATATTGGCGGTGATTTTAGATGAAATGACAAACGTAGTATGAAAATAGGTTTAGCAAAATTGAGGTCCGCTTACTAGATAGCAGGAAGACAGAAAGGGCACTTTCATGGTCAGCTGAAAACACTATCAAAACACCATCCTGAAATTACTTTAAGACTCTAGTATTAACTCATAACATCAGAGTGGCAATTTCAGATCACAAGAGCTTTCCAGACACAGAAACGAAACTACAGCTGTGAACTGGAACAAAATGCAAAAACAAACAAGGACTAAAGTCCAACTTAGCTGGGAGTTGTCTAGCAGCAGGAACATGCACAGAAAGGCTTCTGATTACAATGTTGACCGGCATGGAAGTGACAGAGGAGCAAGGCTAAATAGCGACTCCCACATCCTGATGGAAACAGGTGAACAGAGAGGATGATGCACACCAGTTCAATTCCACCAGTGGCCACCGGGGGAGCCCAAAATCCAATTTCACAACAGTACCCCCCCCTCAAGGAGGGGGCACCGAACCCTCACCAGAACCACCAGGGCGATCAGGATGAGCCCTATGAAAGGCACGGACCAAATCGGAGGCATGAACATCAGAGGCAGTCACCCAAGAATTATCCTCCTGACCGTATCCCTTCCATTTGACCAGATACTGGAGTTTCCGTCTGGAAACACGGGAGTCCAAGATTTTTTCCACAACGTACTCCAACTCGCCCTCAACCAACACCGGAGCAGGAGGCTCAACGGAAGGCACAACCGGTACCTCATACCTGCGCAATAATGACCGATGAAAAACATTATGAATAGAAAAAGATGCAGGGAGGTCCAAACGGAAGGACACAGGGTTAAGAATCTCCAATATCTTGTACGGGCCGATGAACCGAGGCTTAAACTTGGGAGAAGAAACCCTCATAGGGACAAAACGAGAAGACAACCACACCAAGTCCCCAACACAAAGCCGAGGACCAACCCGACGCCGGCGGTTGGCAAAAAGCTGAGTCTTCTCCTGGGACAACTTCAAATTGTCCACTACCTGCCCCCAAATCTGATGCAACCTCTCCACCACAGCATCCACTCCAGGACAATCCGAAGATTCCACCTGACCAGAAGAAAATCGAGGATGAAACCCCGAATTACAGAAAAAGGGAGACACCAAGGTGGCAGAGCTGGCCCGATTATTGAGGGCAAACTCCGCTAAAGGCAAAAAAGCAACCCAATCATCCTGATCTGCAGACACAAAACACCTCAAATATGTCTCCAAGGTCTGATTCGTCCGCTCGGTCTGGCCATTAGTCTGAGGATGGAAAGCAGACGAGAAAGACAAATCTATGCCCATCCTAGCACAGAATGCTCGCCAAAATCTAGACACGAATTGGGCACCTCTGTCAGAAACGATATTCTCCGGAATACCATGCAAACGGACCACATTTTGAAAAAACAGAGGAACCAACTCGGAAGAAGAAGGCAACTTAGGCAGGGGAACCAAATGGACCATCTTAGAGAAACGATCACACACCACCCAGATGACAGACATCTTCTGAGAAACAGGAAGATCCGAAATAAAATCCATCGAGATGTGCGTCCAGGGCCTCTTCGGGATAGGCAAGGGCAACAACAATCCACTAGCCCGAGAACAACAAGGCTTGGCCCGAGCACAAACGTCACAAGACTGCACGAAGCCTCGCACATCTCGAGACAGGGAAGGCCACCAGAAGGACCTTGCCACCAAATCCCTGGTACCAAAGATTCCAGGATGACCTGCCAACGCAGAAGAATGAACCTCAGAAATGACTTTACTGGTCCAATCATCAGGAACAAACAGTCTACCAGGTGGGCAACGATCAGGTCTATCCGCCTGAAACTCCTGCAAGGCCCGCCGCAGGTCTGGAGAAACGGCAGACAATATCACTCCATCCTTAAGGATACCTGTGGGCTCAGAGTTACCAGGCGAGTCAGGCTCAAAACTCCTAGAAAGGGCATCCGCCTTAACATTCTTAGAACCCGGCAGGTAAGACACCACAAAATTAAACCGAGAGAAAAACAACGACCAGCGCGCCTGTCTAGGATTCAGGCGTCTGGCGGACTCAAGATAAATTAGATTTTTGTGGTCAGTCAATACCACCACCTGATGTCTAGCCCCCTCAAGCCAATGACGCCACTCCTCAAAAGCCCACTTCATGGCCAAAAGCTCCCGATTCCCAACATCATAATTCCGCTTGGCGGGCGAAAATTTACGTGAGAAAAAAGCACAAGGTCTCATCACGGAGCAATCGGAACTTCTCTGCGACAAAACCGCCCCAGCTCCGATTTCAGAAGCGTCGACCTCAACCTGAAAAGGAAGAGCAACATCAGGCTGACGCAGCACAGGGGCGGAAGAAAAGCGGCGCTTAAGCTCCCGAAAGGCCTCCACAGCAGCAGGGGACCAATCAGCAACATCAGCACCCTTCTTAGTCAAATCAGTCAATGGTTTAACAACATCAGAAAAACCAGCAATAAATCGACGATAAAAGTTAGCAAAGCCCAAAAATTTCTGAAGACTCTTAAGAGAAGAGGGTTGCGTCCAATCACAAATAGCCTGAACCTTGACAGGATCCATCTCGATGGAAGAGGGGGAAAAAATATATCCCAAAAAGGAAATCTTTTGAACCCCAAAAACGCACTTAGAACCCTTCACACACAAGGAATTAGACCGCAAAACCTGAAAAACCCTCCTGACCTGCTGGACATGAGAGTCCCAGTCATCCGAAAAAATCAAAATATCATCCAGATACACAATCATAAATTTATCCAAATAATCACGGAAAATGTCATGCATAAAGGACTGAAAGACTGAAGGGGCATTTGAAAGACCAAAAGGCATCACCAAATACTCAAAGTGGCCCTCGGGCGTATTAAATGCGGTTTTCCACTCATCCCCCTGCTTAATTCGCACCAAATTATACGCCCCACGGAGATCTATCTTAGAGAACCACTTGGCCCCCTTTATGCGAGCAAACAAATCAGTCAGCAGTGGCAACGGATATTGATATTTAACCGTGATCTTATTCAAAAGCCGATAATCAATGCACGGCCTCAAAGAGCCATCTTTCTTAGCCACAAAGAAAAAACCGGCTCCTAAGGGAGATGACGAAGGACGAATATGTCCCTTTTCCAAGGACTCCTTTATATATTCTCGCATAGCAGCATGTTCAGGCACAGACAGATTAAATAAACGACCCTTAGGGTACCGTCACACATTGAAATTTTCATCGCTGCGACGGGACGATTCGTGACGTCGCAGCGATCGTATGGTTATCGCTCCAGCGTCGTAGACTGCGGTCACACGTTGCAATCACGGCGCTGGAGCGATGCCGAAGTCCCCGGGTAACCAGGGTAAACATCGGGTAACTAAGCGCAGGGCCGCGCTTAGTAACCCGATGTTTACCCTGGTTACCAGCGTAAACGTAAAAAAACAAACCGTACATACTCACCCGTCGGTGTCCTTCAGGTCCCTTGCCGTCTGCTTCCTGCTCTGAGTGCAGCCGTACCGTGAGAGCAGAGCGCAGCACCGCTGTGATCTGCTCTCACTTTCCGGCCGGCACTCAGAGCAGGAAGCAGACGGCAAGGGACCTGAAGGACACCGACGGGTGAGTATGTACGGTTTGTTTTTTTACGTTTACGCTTGTAACCAGGGTAAACATCGGGTTACTAAGCGCGGCCCTGCGCTTAGTTACCCAATGTTTACCCTGGTTACAAGCGAACACATCGCTGGATCGCTGTCACACACAACGATCCAGCGATGTCAGCGGGTGATCAAGCGACGAAAGAAAGTTCCAAACGATCTGCTACGACGTACGATTCTCAGCAGGATCCCTGATCGCAGTAGCGTGTCAGACACAGCGATATCGTAACGATATCGCTAGAATGTCACGAATCGTAACGTCGTAGCGATGGAAATTTCAATGTGTGACGGTACCCTTAGGGTATTTACTACCCGGAATCAAATCTATGGCACAATCGCACTCCCGGTGCGGAGGTAATGAACCAAGCTTAGGTTCTTCAAAAACGTCACGATATTCAGTCAAGAATTCAGGAATCTCAGAGGGAATAGATGATGAAATGGAAACCACAGGTACGTCCCCATGCGTCCCCTTACATCCCCAGCTTAACACAGACATAGCTTTCCAGTCAAGGACTGGGTTATGAGATTGCAGCCATGGCAATCCAAGCACCAACACATCATGCAGGCCATACAGCACAAGAAAGCGAATAATCTCCTGGTGATCCGGATTAATCCGCATAGTTACTTGTGTCCAGTATTGTGGTTTATTGCTAGCCAATGGGGTGGAGTCAATCCCCTTCAGGGGTATAGGAGTTTCAAGAGGCTCCAAATCATACCCACAGCGTTTGGCAAAGGACCAATCCATAAGACTCAAAGCGGCGCCAGAGTCGACATAGGCATCCGCGGTAATAGATGATAAAGAACAAATCAGGGTCACAGATAGAATAAACTTAGACTGTAAAGTGCCAATTGAAACAGACTTATCAAGCTTCTTAGTACGCTTAGAGCATGCTGATATAACATGAGTTGAATCACCGCAATAGAAGCACAACCCATTTTTTCGTCTAAAATTCTGCCGTTCACTTCTGGACAGAATTCTATCACATTGCATATTCTCTGGTGTCTTCTCAGTAGACACCGCCAAATGGTGCACAGGTTTGCGCTCCCGCAGACGCCTATCGATCTGGATAGCCATTGTCATGGACTCATTCAGACCCGCAGGCACAGGGAACCCCACCATAACATCCTTAATGGCATCAGAGAGACCCTCTCTGAAATTCGCCGCCAGGGCGCACTCATTCCACTGAGTAAGCACAGCCCATTTACGGAATTTCTGGCAGTATATTTCAGCTTCGTCTTGCCCCTGAGATAGGGACATCAAGGCCTTTTCCGCCTGAAGTTCTAACTGAGGTTCCTCATAAAGCAACCCCAAGGCCAGAAAAAACGCATCCACATTGAGCAACGCAGGATCCCCTGGAGCCAATGCAAAAGCCCAATCCTGAGGGTCGCCCCGGAGCAAGGAAATCACAATCCTGACCTGCTGAGCAGGATCTCCTGCAGAGCGAGATTTCAGGGACAAAAACAACTTGCAATTATTTTTGAAATTTTGAAAGCAAGATCTATTCCCCGAGAAAAATTCAGGCAAAGGAATTCTAGGTTCAGAAATAGGAACATGAACAACAAAATCTTGTAAATTTTGAACTTTCGTGGTGAGATTATTCAAACCTGCAGCTAAACTCTGAATATCCATTTTAAACAGGTGAACACAGAGCCATTCCAGGATTAGAAGGAGAGAGAGAGAGAAAGGCTGCAATATAGGCAGACTTGCAAGAGATTCAATTACAAGCACACTCAGAACTGAAGGAAAAAAAAAAAAAAAATCTTCAGCAGACTTCTCTTTTCTCTCCTTTCTCTGTCAATTAATTTAACCCTTTGGGGGCCGGTCAAACTGTTATGGTTCTCAATGGCAAGAGAACAGCCCAGCAAATATAAGAACTAGCTCTTGGAAGGATGGAAACTAAACTGACCATGAACTAAACCTGCCGCACAACTAACAGTAGCCGGGTAGCGTAGCCTGCGTTTTATCCCTAGACGCCCAGCGCCGGCCGGAGGACTAACTAATCCTGGCAGAGGAAAATATAGTCCTGGCTCACCTCTAGAGAAATTTCCCCGAAAGGCAGACAGAGGCCCCCACAAATATTGGCGGTGATTTTAGATGAAATGACAAACGTAGTATGAAAATAGGTTTAGCAAAATTGAGGTCCGCTTACTAGATAGCAGGAAGACAGAAAGGGCACTTTCATGGTCAGCTGAAAACACTATCAAAACACCATCCTGAAATTACTTTAAGACTCTAGTATTAACTCATAACATCAGAGTGGCAATTTCAGATCACAAGAGCTTTCCAGACACAGAAACGAAACTACAGCTGTGAACTGGAACAAAATGCAAAAACAAACAAGGACTAAAGTCCAACTTAGCTGGGAGTTGTCTAGCAGCAGGAACATGCACAGAAAGGCTTCTGATTACAATGTTGACCGGCATGGAAGTGACAGAGGAGCAAGGCTAAATAGCGACTCCCACATCCTGATGGAAACAGGTGAACAGAGAGGATGATGCACACCAGTTCAATTCCACCAGTGGCCACCGGGGGAGCCCAAAATCCAATTTCACAACACAGAGCATTATATATGGCACAGCTTTATATGGAGCATCTATGGGGCAATAATCAATGGTATGGAGCATTATATGTGGCACAGCTTTCTATGGAGCATCTATGTTACCCCCCTATGTTATCCATCTATGTTATCCCCCCTATGTTACCATTGTGCCTGTCTCCCCTAGCCCCCTTGTGCCCTCTCCTCTGCCCCCTCGTCACCATTTGCTTGTGTCTTTCTCACTGCCTCTGTATGGAGGGGCTGCATTACACTATGAGGGGGGCTGCGTTGTATTCTCTGGGGTTACATTGAGTTGTATGGCAGGGCTGCAGGGGGGGGCCCCATTTGGAAATTCGCACCGGGGCCCATAACTTTGTAGTTACGCCACTGATAACTCCTACTATATTACAAGCATTCAAAAAAAAAATCTGAGTGTTATTTGTGGTGCTACATAGGATTCCAGGAAAATGTGCCTTAAATTTTGATAACAATTACTTTTATTTTATGGGAGAGGGATGGGGTTTATAGCTGGGTGTGGTTTCCCTCATATAAACAGGGAACCTGTTATTACAAATTTTACTCTCACCCTCGAAGAGTCTAAGACTTTTCATATTACTGCTCTTCTTTAAAGGTGTTTTCCAGGATGGGGAAAAACATAGCTGCTTTCTTACAAAACAGTGGCACAAGTTGTGTGTGGTATTGTAGCTCAGTCCCGTTAAGTTTAATTTGAGTTAAGCTCCAATATGAGATTCAACCTGTGGACAGACATGGCTCTTTTTTTTACCTGATTGCCAAAGTTTCAAGTATATTTCTGATACCAGTACACTTGAGCTTTTTATACGTACAATCATTTTCTAGAAGATTGTGTTTGAAGGAAGACTCATTCATATAGCGAGAGATTTCTCTATAGATTAATATTGCACCACTTTATAATTAGCATGATACATTTACAGCTAGTTTTGCTGTTCTCCTCTGGACCTTTGGGTTTAAGGATTAGTTGACTAGTTGTGATATCTACCGTCTGTCTCCCTATATCTAAGACAATGGACATTGTAAGCCAAGAATAGGCAACTTTAAAGGGAACTTCTTAGTAGGATCAAGACAAAAATGCAGAACAATCTGGTAATCAGTTGCTACTTCCATGGGGACTACATTCAAATAGTCCAATACCTTTTCACCTGGCGGTCCACGGTCTCCCAATAAGCCAACTGGTCCAGGATCTCCCTACAACACAAAAAAAGGAAAACAGGGAGCTCAATAAATGGTCTGACAAAGATATGTTATAAAAACTCTGTAACTAAAGGAACTATGGCAGAAGTGGCTAAGTGAGCAAGGTAGCTTTGTAGTCCTGCGGAATACAAAGGTGGCTTCTTGTCAATCTCTATTCCCTTTAAGAAATTAGATTGTAAGCCACATTGGGGACAGGAATTAATACCAATTTCTATTACTTGTTAGAAGACATTGGTCATTACTACTAATTATCCTCACTTATCAGTATCTTTAGTTACCATGGGAGATTTATTAAATTAATTGTGCCATGGAATACATTTCTTATGTTTTAGACAGATATCACGCTTTTCTGTAAAGGGGTCCTGGCTTGGAGGAAAAATAGGCCTAGCTTAATGGAAAGGGTATCATTTAAAATGTGACAGTTTGTGTCAACATTTACATCACAAATTGGTGACAAGTCGGTCAACCACTTGGTGGTCTTAAGGTGTGCCAAATTTATCATCTAAGGGTACCGTCACACAGTGCCATTTTCATCGCTACGACGGCACGATTCGTGACGTTGCAGCGTCGTATAAGTATCGCTCCAGCGTCGTATACTGCGGTCACACGTTGCAATACACTGCGCTGGAGCGATAATTTCATGACGTATTTGCGATGTAGAAGCCGTTGGTTACTGTGCGCACATCATATACAACCTGTGTCACACAATGCAATCATGCCTCCACAGCGGGACACTAGACGACGAAAGAAAGTTTCAAACGATCTGCTACGACGTACGATTCTCAGCGGGGATCCGGATCGCAGTAGCGTGTCAGACACAGCGATATCGTAAATGCATCGCTGGAACGTCACGAATCGTGCCGTTGTAGCGATCAAAATTGCACTGTGTGACGGTACCCTAAGGTAAGCCACAGTGACAGGTTTGGCACATTTTAATTTCCCACAATGAGTGTCTATTATAAAGTGTCTGTGATTTAGGTTTAGTCCGAGGTCGAAACCTTTGTCCATAGGATCTATTACGATATATATGCATAGGTGTCATTAAGCTCCTTTTTTTTAAAGGAGATGCAAATACCATACTTTTTTCTTGGAAAAATCAAATTTCCAATGTCTTCTTATTTTTAATGATGTGCTTGGTCTATCACTTAAAGTCTTCTCATATTTAGCTACTTTTGAGATTAAAGGGATTGTCCAGGGCTTTGATACAGATGGCAACTTAGCTGCAATACCCAAGAATGTCCACTATACAGAATATGGACGAAGACAGGATCCAAAGTGTATAAACAGCCAGTAATAATAATAACAATCTCTTTATTTATATAACGCCAACATATTCCGCAGCGCTTTACAGTTTTTGCACACATTATCATCGCTGTAATCTAAATTCCCTATCAGTATGTCTTTGGAGTGTGGGAGAAAACCGGAGAACCCGGAGGAAACCCACACAAACACGGGGAGAACATACAAACTCCTTATATGTAGCTTCGTTCACAGTTTATATCCAGGAGCAAAGGGACCTGCTAATAGTTGATTAGTGGGGATGTCGGGTGTTCTGATTTTTATGACCCACCCTAAGAATAAGTCATTAGTATCAAAGTTCTGGACAACCTCTTTAATCATCCTTATAATTGTTTTATGCATTTGAGAGTAGTTTATTTTTCTGAGAATTACTAAAATTGTTTATTTCTATGTGATCCATGATCTTTAATGGAATGTGTCTCCTGAAAATGACTTGTTATTTAGATCCGTTAAATTAAATTAATTAAAGCAAGTGAAAAGTGAATCACTTCTAGCAATATAACAATAGGGCTCTAGTACCTTTGGGCCAGGTAGAGCATGCCCCGGTGACAATCCTGGATCTCCTTTTGGACCCTGTTGAACAGATAAAAACTTCTAGTGAATACAGTTCAGACAAATCTGCATTGTTTAGATACATTTTCTTCCTTTACATACAACAGTTCAAACATTATTTCATAGAGAAAGCATAAAGCATCCTTTCACCCTCTATGCACAGTTACAATATCTGCTAGAACTTGTGGAATTAGGTGGGAAAAGTGAGATCTTCCAATTTTAGCAATAATTTTTCTACAAGGGACAAAAAGTTGTTCTTGTTAAGCAAAGTTAGAAACAGTTGCACCCATCTCACTGAACCTATGTACAACCATCTATAAAAGGCTACATCCATATGACCTGACAATATACAATATCAGACAATTCCAGTTTAGCATAATATAGTCACATAAGGGTCTGTGTTGTGGCTGCAAGTTCTGGAACTCTCCGTGCTTTATGACTCCTTAGAGCCAGGTTCAGAGTTGAGCAGAGTCTAAATACAGCTCCCCAAAAATTACTCACCCATTCTGTACCAAAATATGCCATACAAATGTTTTTCTTTCAATCACTAAGAAAATAATTGTTGCATCTTCTATCAGATGCTATATTATTAAGGTATTCCTTGATAGAAAACTGTCTCATACAAAGAATACCTGTGTCTCTGAGTCACTTCTCACGGCCAAGCTGTGAGCCGGTCCAAGGTCAAAAGCCAGGAAGATACGTCATAAACAGAAGGAAGAAACAAAGTCTTAGGTAACTTTCCCAGGTCAGAATACCAGGAGGATAGTAGATCAGAGCAGAAGGGGTTAAACAGACAGATGGTCAGAATGGGTTCCAAGGTCAGGCAGAAAAAGATCTACAAACAGAACGCAAGGCACAGAGAGACAAACCACACAGTGGCTGAATGTACGTCTGGCAGAGGTCTGGGAGAAACAGCCCAGTTAAGTAGCCTGGCAATCACCTGAGACAATGAACACCTGGAGACAGCCAGCGCCTCCCAGTCTCAGATTGGATAGCCAAGCTGTCAATCAACACACTTACTGCTCAGCACGCCCCTGCACCAGACTGGAAGCTTGAGTTGTCAATCAAAGTACTGACAGCATCAGCATGCAACTGTACCAGGTTGGGCGGCTGAGCTGTCAGTAACTGCATCCCAGAAACACTGGGAGGTGGAACCGTATCAATACCTCTGTTACATGCTGCCATACAAAGAATGCATAGGGACCCACTTACTTCTTTTTAAATTCCAACAGAAATGCACAGGAACTCCCCTTTTTTTGTGTTTGCCTGGCAGGTTTGTCGAAATTTGATTTTTTGCAATAGGCCAATGTGATGTGAACAAAGCCTAAAATAGCTAAAATAACATAATCAAGGAAATAAGAAACCCAAGTAATCCTAAGAAAATAAACACATTACATGATTTGTCTTCAAAACTCACTTTTTTTATACTGTTATGACATTTACAAGTACAGGTTAAAAAGTAGGTTAGGTGGGGGCTGAGAAGGTAAGCCCAAAAATCTATTCTCAGCTACAGCAGACAGACAACAAACCTTTCCTCAACCTTCTCATCCAGAACAAAAACTGTTATGCACTAGCCTCAGTTCAGCAGGGCTTCACCACTTTCCACAATGGCCGCTGCCCTTTGCTGTGCTCCACGTCAGGTTTTACAAGAGATCCGGCGTGGTTCCATGACATAATCTGCCTATGCCTATTTAAGGCCTACTAAGACACACACATGCATCTTGGTATTGAGACTCCTAGTCCTGTTTGTTTGTTGTGCTCCTACATCAGCTCCAGGTCTGCATCTGCCTTGTGATCCTGCATACCTGCTGCCTTTGTTGCTTTGAACTTGTCTGTGTCCTCTCGGCATCTGTCCTCTCTAATGTGCCAAACCCTCGCTCCACAGGTGCCTTTCTACCTGCTGCACCAATGCCCGGGGTCCATGTATCCACCAGGACCTGAGACAATGTGGATCTACCTCACTAGGTGAACCTAACAGGACCCTTATTTTGGAATTAGGTTCCGATCAAGTATGCACCAAGAATACTTAATTCCCAGAATATCCCTACAGCAGATGTTGGCCAGTATGCAGTGTGTTATAGCCAAATAGCATTTTATGGAACATAATGCCCAGTATACAAGGTATATCTGATATAGTAAGAGCCCATTTGTGGGCCTTCTCTAGAACAATTTTTTTTCTCTGCTCTGTGTATGTTACCTAAGATATCTTCACAAGGATGGTTTCTAGGAAAAAATTAGAATACTCTCAAGGTTATTAAAAGCCGTTTGTTTGGTTTGGCCCGGTCCCTAAACCTATTTCTCACTTGTGTATTCTGCAGGCTGCAATCATAAAGCCACCATAAATACCAAACTATGTCATTGCTGGTTTAAACATAGCTCTGTTTAGGCTGAAGAGCGATTTGTATGTATAATCATCCCAAATTACAAGCTACTACTTGGAATCAGATCACTAAAAGACATCTTAATGCTCCTTGAAGCACAGAGGAGGGAACAGAAAGCTCTACACTAATATTAGTATACACTAGATACGTGGACTCCATACCTAACCATCACACCTATGTGGACATCCCGTTCCAGAACGAACGGTGTAAAAACGTAGTAAGATCTTTACTTCCAACCTAGGTGGGGTTAATACCACGTTCTCCTCCCCTTCCAGCACTCCATTGGGTCTTCTGGCCCAAAAATGGCATTTAGACTTTTGCCACCATTGTCAGCGAACCCCGGGTGAGCCAATGTCAACCCTGTTGGGTCCGGAGGTGATTATAAGTGTTATTATTTTACAAGGCGGGAACATAGGGATTCAGTTTGGGTGTCCGACTATTGGGCAACCCCTGCTATATTTATTGGATGCTCTTTGGCTCATTACCAGCTGAAATTAATGGGTACCCAAGTAAAGCATGCCCATCATAGAACGAGTTGCTTTATGCAGTTGTTCGGTGGCCTTATGTCTTGGCTTATAAATGGGGCTCCCAGGCTCTTCATCAAAATTGGCATGTGGTATTACTAACAGATAATCAAAATACGTAAAGATGCATTATAAAGCATGGAGGAGGCAAGGTCAGTGGATTGTGAGCACTACTTGGCAGGGGGCCCAAAATGGATGTAGACTTTTACAATGTTGAGTGCTTAGAAGGTGTATTTTTTGTTACTATAGATGGGATACATCGCACTCCTTACAGTTGTAAGAAACCACTCCATAGTAAAAAAAAAAAAAAAAAATAGAGAAAGCTTTGGCACTCCAATTTGCAGGTTTTGCGATGTAGTTCTTTAATAGTGAGGCATTCCAAAAAAACACACGTTTCAGTCTGAAACTCCAGACCTTCATCAGGCAATGGATTGCACAAGGAGAGTAACAAAGCAAAGGCTGGGTAAGAAGCGATGCGGTGGAGTGGACAGACATCGCTGGTATGGAGGTAAAATACGTCACTGACGTGTGGCACCATGATGCACCGACGACTATCGCCTCCGCAGCAGCGCTTTTCCCACAGCAGCGCTTTTCCCACAGCATCTGCTTTCTACTTTCCGTCTTGTGCAATCCGAAAGTCTGGGTTTTCAGACCGAAATATTACTTGAATTATTTGCATTGCCTCACGATTAAAGAACCACATCACTAAACCTGCAAATTGGAGTGCCGAGGTTTTCTTTTGTACGTGTTTGGTTACTGAGATGAACGCAGGGTCTAATCCTACTATATAGGGGAACAGCTGTTCCAGTTTCCATAGGAAACACTTTCTGTCAGTTTCTCTTCTTTTTTTTGTATAAGGGCTATGTGAGCGAGGAGCTTTGTTATGGCTGTGTAACACATGCTCAGTGTATGATTACAAGCACATGCGACACACTGCTCTCCAATACCCAGACAACACAATTACTTCACTTCAAAGCTTTTTACTATGACTGGCTCGGAGTCAGTGAATGAAATGAAGACATATGTCTAATAAACCACAACAAAGTCACTGTCTATTTCCATATCGGATAGTGTCTTATTTCTTACAATCCGATGTGTTTTTCTCCAGTGCGCAATGAAGGGGAGACCCTGCTTATCATTCCCTCCTTCATGTAGGCCCAGGGGTGTAACTAAGGTGGGTGCAGGGGTTTCAATGGTACTGATGCTCTGGAGCCCAGAGGGGACAAATGGGTCCCTTTGGGCCGTATGAGAACACCAACACTTTTAAAGGCTAGTGATAGCTGCGTTGGGGTCTACAAGCTTCAAGTTACCCCACTGTGCAATCCCTCCCACGTAATCCGTCCATCAAGAGTAATCCCATTTACCAATCATACTTGAACAATCGCTTTTCAGAATCACTTTCACAAAACCAGAGACGCTGCACAACACGGCTGACAAGTAAATGCCATTATTATGAATGCTCACATAGCCCTTGTACAACAAATGGCCAACTGGCCGTCATCTTTTGACCTTTTCCTTCCACTTCTCCTGTAATCCTAACCTGCCTCATCTTCACATCTGTTACACATCTGTCTCAGGTATCCCGGGCTCTGCTTGCTTCACCTCGGTCTGCTGCTCTCTGTTGTGCTCCACATCAGGTTTTGCAGGTTTCCCAGCGTGGCTCAGTGACATTGTCTCACTAATCCTATTTAAGGCCCATTAGGACACACACCTGTGACTTAAGATAGTGTCTCAAGACTTTTGTATGGTATTCTCCACCTTCTGTGCTCACCATGCTTTAACTTGTTTTCATCTCTGCTGAGTTCCTCTGCATTCTTCCTGCTGCTCCCAACTCCTCCCAATACCTCACTTCCAACGTGCTTTCTTGCTTGCTGCAGCAACGGCCAGGGTCTGTTAACAAACCAAGACCTAAGGCTTAGAGGACCCTCCTCTCCAGGTGAGCCTAAACAACCCTGATGCCTCAGCCGACCACTCTACATATCCTAGATAAGCCACTCAGCAGTGAAAGCGGTGTGCATTGTCTAATGCACTCTTATAAGCAGTGGGTTACACCAGGGAACGGTGACCCTTTCCAAAAACCAGAACAAAAATAACTCAAGGAGAAATGCGGTAGGAGGTCTTCACTTTTGGATCATTACAGCCAAAGGACCAAATGGCAGCCAGGATTTTATAGCCAGACAACAAGGTTATATGTGTTTTACAATGCATGGCCTTTTTTTTAAGTGTTTTTAGTGCCAACTGCTGTCAGTCTTTTTAGGTGACTTGGGGATCTTCAATATTTCTAGACACTCACAATCTGAGTGAGTAGGCACGTAAGGTATGAAGTCCCATTCCACTTTTTTGCGTTTCTTTTTTTCGTTTTTCACCTGCAAAATTTTTAATTCAATGTTTCAATATACTGAAAAAAAAAACTAGAGCATGAAGAAAATGTTTTGCAGCGTTTTTCTTTTGTGGAACAGCAATGCAGTTTTCAGCACTTGAGCTTTTACATATGCAAGTAAGATATGCAATGGCCAACATTACTTAGTTCCCGAACATCAGGCAATATTTATCAGCCCGTCACATGGAATCCATAAGTTGTTCTTTACAAGGAAGTACAATTTATCAATAATTTTCCCATGTCTGATGTTGCTTAGCATCCATTCCCTCATGCTGCCGGTCACAGATCTCACGTTCTTGTTAACATTCTTTACAGATAAACTTCCGTATGTTGTTCCGGTAATGGAACCCTCATCAGCCATTACCTGTTCTAAGACAAGCTTTTCCCAATGTGAAATTTCTTAAATCCATCATTCCTCTCTGAAAAGTCAGTCATTCCCGAAGATAAATGATCATTTCATTCATTAATTGTCATTCTTAAAGAAACACTAAGCATGGAAAATACACTTCAATTTCCCAGCTCATCCTTCTTAATCTCCTCTTTTATCATTTTTTGTATGGCTGCAGGCAACGTCACACGAGCCCTGAGAGACCCGGCGCTGATGTCGCTGGAACAGTGCCGGCGCCGGCCCCAGAGGTGAGTAGAGGCTGTTTTTATTGTACATATAGTGATTGAGAGGAGGCTGTCCGAGCAATGGACAACCCCTTTAAAATTCAGAACCTCCATTCAAGATCACCATTTTTCTAGTGGGAGAAGAGAATGAAGGTGAAAAAGGAGGATATGACATGGGTGGCTACATGGGGCACATGCTGTATATCAGAAGCTATGTGGGGCACATGCTACATATCAGAGGCTACATGGGGCACATGCTGTATATAAGACGACGTGGGGCACATGTTGTATATCAGAGGCTACATGGTGTACATGGGAGGCTACATAGGGCTCATACTGTAATGGGAGGCTATGTGGGGGCTCATAGGGTATAGTATAGTATAGGAGGCAATGTGGTGGCGCAATACTGTACATGGGAGGCTATGTGGGGGCTCATAGGGTATAGTATAGTATAGTATAGTATAGTATAGGAGGCAATGTGGTGGCGCAATACTGTATATAGAAGGCTATTCTACATTATATCCAGGGCTGTATGTTGGCTATTATAATATATAGAGGGCTCCGTGTGGGCTGATATGGTGTATACGGGGGTTGTGTGGGCTCATAGGTATATAGGGGGTTGTCAAAATGTTTATTTCTGCTCATAAAATTCATATTAATCTAAAATAATTATAAATTTTCTAAAATACGTGAAAAACTGATGTATGAACGAGGCCTAATGGTGGAAAAAAATACAGCTTCTGTTTCACTTTCTTTGCAATTTCAGATTTTGAATGAATTTTTTGCTTTAGGGGTACCACTTTACAGCATTTTAAGGGTATTTGCGCACAATGCATTCTTTAGGCGGATTTCGCCCGGAACCCGGCTTAAAAAATCAATAAAGAAAAGTCAAAAAGAATGAACAAAAATGCAAAGCAATGTGAAACCGACATTTAGTAACTTCTTTAAACTGCTTCAGGCTTCGAAAGTCGTGATGTGGCTGCATAACCGTATCAAACTGTGTGTATGGCCTAATAATAATAATAAAAATAATAATAATAATTGGCTGGTAAAGTGTAACTTGTTCTCGGATAGTTGTAACATGTATCTACAAAGTACACAACTGCGTCCTAAAATAGACAAGGTAAGGTGAGCTTCTTCCAAACTATCAAAGCTCGGGGGCTGATTGATAGTCGTTTACTGATCTCGACACTTTAATTTTGGCAACGTTTTAGAGAAAACAGCCTGACATATTGTTGGACTCTTCTCTGACTGTTCTAATTTTGGTTTTATCTTTATATGCAAAAAACTCCCCTCTAGCATTAAAGCTACATAAAGTTATGATTTAGAAGCAAAATGTGTCGCCATTCATCATATTATACCTCTCTCAGCCTGTTCTTGATCTACACAAAGTTTACTGTTACTTACTTTTGGACCAGGTGGGCCAGGTAATCCAGGGCTGCCATGGGGTCCAACCATACCCTAGAAAATAGAAAGATGATTAATATTCTTCATCTTATAGTTTACATAGTGAATGAACCCACTTAAGAGGCTAAACAACTTCATATGCATGACAAATCTCTTACTGATTCCAAGTTACAGATTGTAATAAAAGCCAGAGCTGCATTCACAATTCTGTAAATTTCAGAGCTGAAATTCCTTAAATATCTGTAAAACGCTTCCTCTGGGGCTTTGCATTCTGAGAAGTGTCATCATTTCCCTATGCATCGTACAGCAATCTGATAATTTGGAAACAACCTGTCCAACTGCATTAAATGAGTTTTGTCTTCAGTTTCTACATCTGATTTTATCCGGAAGAGCAGAGCCATTTGCAATGCAACAAAAATGTAGTATAGTATGACATGAAAGTTGTTCAGGTAAATGGCCATCCAAATAATAGAATAAAAGCTAATTTCTGGTAGAACGTGAAGCCACTTGTAAAGAGCAGCTCTTCTCGCTGGCTCACAGAAGGGTTACCTGACCATTCATGATGAGCAAATGCCCTGGTAGGAGGAAGGTTAGCATAGAGGCTGTCAATCACACAGGAGGAGGCGGAGTTGGGCTGGAAATAGAACTAGAGGGAGAGAGGCTTCAGATCTACCATAGTCCTTAAGCCTAATTTGCATATCCTTTCCTCCTGATTTCTAAAGAATGGAGGAAAGGACTGGCCGTGAAAAGGTGATGCTGGACTTTTCTTTGAAAGAGCTACACACACATGTAAATAGTATTGG
Source organism: Ranitomeya variabilis (assembly GCF_051348905.1). NCBI lineage: Eukaryota > Metazoa > Chordata > Amphibia > Anura > Dendrobatidae > Ranitomeya > Ranitomeya variabilis. Next base: position 28,625,397 of record NC_135239.1, read on the forward strand.
AGGCGAAATCCTGCTGACATATTCCTTTTAATGTATTGTGAGCAATTGCAAAAAATATATCAACTCTTCGTAGATACTACGCTTGGTCAAAATCAAACTCAGTACCCCAATGCTATAAAACAGCTATACTTACCAAAGCATCAATTTCCAGAAAAAAAATTAGAAAAAATGGCTGCTTTCCAACAAAAATAGTGCCATGCCTGCCTGCAGGCCTACAAGTCAAGCCTATTCCCTTCAGTGTAGCTGATCTACAATACCAAACACAACCTGTAGACAAGCCTTTGAAATGGTTTTTCATTTAAAGCAAAAAGATAGCTCACTGAATGGATGATGTTCCAAAGGATTCAACATAGCAATAACTTACATGTCTAATAATTCAATAATAGGGGGAACCGACTTTTATTTGAGAACATGATTACATTTTGGCTTTGAGATTAGGTGACTCCAATTCCTGATTGATAGTTGGAAATTTGAGATACAAAGTCAATGTTTTTTATGGTCAAAACAGACTACAGTCAAAGCATTGACTTCAAACTATTTTGCAAAACGTCAATAGTGCAGATGAAAACATGCAATGACGTATCTTTACTGTAATTTTGCAAAAATAATAAAGATGAGGAATGTATGAACCTTCCCATCTATAGTTGCTCATGTGTGAAAAGATGGATCATGAACCTATGTGTAAGAAAGTGAAGGAACTAGGAGTGCAGGTCGTCTTCTCATCCATCCTCCCAACGGATGGACATGGACCAAGAAGAATGAACAGGAAGGACTCTACAGGTGAACAACTGGCTACGTTGATGGCGTCGTGAGAAACATTTTAGGTTTCTTAACCATGGAATGAATTACCTGTATGATGGACTACTTGCTAGAGATGGGTTGCATCTTACGAAAACAGGAAAACACATATTTGGTAGACGCCTTGCTACACTTATCAGGAGAGCTTTAAACTAGAGCAATATGGGAAAGGAAACATACTGCCAGGATAAAATATGCAGCTAATTAATTCTTTTCAGAACCCTGCAATTAGAAGTAGAAATAAAGAACAAAACATCAAACTGTGAATGAAAATAGAGGAACAAGAGAAACCGACTACAAGCTAAAATGTTTCTATACAAAAGCACATAGCATGAGAATCAAAGAGAATTGGAGCTGCTAACACAGGAAGAGACATATAATGTCATAGGCATTAATGAAACTTGGTGGGATGATAAACATGATTGGAATACAAACATTGAAGGCTACAACATATTTATTAGAAACAGGAGTAACAAGAGGGGAGGAGGTGTTGCATTGTGTGTTAAGAAAATGTATATCTCCACAGAGATCCAAGCTTCAGAGACTGGTAGCTCTGTAGAAACTGCTTGGGTAAGAATACAAGGAGAGAAGAACAGAAAGGACACTATCGTAGGTGCTTACTATAGGCCACCTCAACAGACTGAAGATATGGATGAACTCTTTTTCTCAATAAAATACAACATCGTGATTATGGGAGATTTTAACTAACCAGATATTTGTTGGGAATCTCTCTCAAGAAAAAAGTAATGGGTCCAGAAAATTCTTAGCTCACAATTTTATCTTTCAACAGTTAGAAGAGAGAACAAGAGGATCTGCAATCTTGGACCTAATTCTTACTAACAGGGAGGAAATGATTGAGGAAGTAAAGATTTCTGGAAATTTAGGAGGCAGCGATCATGCTATCATTGAATTTTGGATTACAAGAGGAGGAAGACCTGCATGAACTCAGTCTTTAAGGTTGGACTTAAAGTCCAAATGCAGGGAGCCAGCTGTCAATCAGAATGATGTCAGCATTGCCAACCCATCGACAAAGCAGAACAGAAGAGACGCCACTGCTCTGTTGATGTGAAGCAGCAGAATCGCTGGCAGGAATGGTCCGTAACCACTCTGTGCTGGCAGAGATGTGCACTGGGCAGAAAATGTCAGGTAGTTAGCAACTATCTGCCTGTTAGTTCCTAGGCCCATAGTAAAAAAAAAATCAAATAGTCCTGGATAACCCCTTTAAAGGGAACCTGTCACCTGAATTTGGCGGGACAGGTTTGCGGTCATATGGGCGGGGTTTTCGGGTGTTTGATTCACCCTTTCTTTACCCGTTGGCTGCATGCTGGCCGCAATATTGGATTGAAGTTCATGCTGTGTCCTCCGTAGTACACACCTGCGCAAGGCAATCTTGCCTTGCGCACGCGCAGTATGCTTTGCCCACCTGCGGGCAAAGCCAAAAAGCATTAGTGCGCATGTGCCGGCGCACTATGTCCCGGAAGTATTTCGCTGTGTTCCGGGACATAGTGCGCCGGCGCATGCGCACTAATGCTTTTCAGCTTTGCCCGCAGTTGGGCAAAGCATACTGCGCTTGCGCAAGGCAAGATTGCCTTGCGCAGGGGTGTACTACGGAGGACACAGCATGAACTTCAATCCAATATTGCAGCCAGCATGCAGCCAGCGGGTAAGGAAAGGGTGAATCAAACACCCGAAAACCCCGCCCATATGACCACAAACCTGTCCCGCCAAATTCAGGTGACAGGTTTCCTTTAATGCAATGACAAATGGTCCATAAGGACATCACATGATCGTAGGGTTGACTGACATCGATCAAAAGCCAAAGTCACAGAGGTTTGAGAGTCAAAAAATGCCATTACTGAATATCATTATGACCAATTTAACACCTTTTTCATTCTAAATATATCTTTAATGTCTACTGATTTTCTTTCTTTTCATTTTCTGATTTTTAAACAATACAGAAAACCAACTACGGTAATACTTTTTTTGCCAAGACAATTAGCATAACTGGAAAATTCACAAACATATGGGAAAACCAAGTAATCCAGAGCAGTTTACGCCATGCTTGTTAATACCACCATTGCTTGTTATATAAGGATACATATCCTTTAAAGAAGTGGACCACCCACTTAAGAACACATATAATCCTATGGATCTAATCTGTCAGGAACACTTGAAATCTGCAGCGTGTTTAGGCTGACGGGGGTGGCATGGCTGGGTCTAGTTATACGAGTAAAACTTCCAACCACATGTAACCATAAACCAACTGGGCTATGTGCCATTTATGCACAAAGTTTTCAGACAGCATTGCCTTTCTAATAACACAAATTTCTCCTATGTTTCTAATTTTTGTTAGATTGGAAATGGGTATAACGGGCAAATTCCACCGACTTGGCATCATTTAAAGGATTTCTCTGGAGCTTTACGACACACCATCAATGTTTGATAGGTAGAGTTGGACCTTGAGGATCCCTGTCAAACATAATATAGATGGAACTGTGACCATGGCAAGAAGATCCCCCTACATTGTCCTGATCTGAAAATACCCCAATTCTCCAAATACCCCAAAGGGTGGGACAATGTAATAGAAGAATAATGGCTTAAGAATAACCTGAAATATGGCACTTAGTGGTCTACTGAAGACCCTCATTTCTGCCATGTTAGAGCTTCTGTAAAGTCCGGCCCATGGGCTACTACGCTTCAGAGGTGATTGTAAATTTCGCAATACCCTAGAATAAGAGAGGAGAGGGGGATATTGTGCTCATCACACCTTGCAGTCCAATGCTGGAGGTTGAAATCCGTGCGTAGGGTTCCGGTCCCGCTGATGAAGTTCAGCCAAGTAATGAAAGTGTGAGGAGGAAAGAATTTGGCACATCCATCCAACAATGAATAAAGTATATCAAACATTTATTCGAGAATCTTAAAAAAACATAAATTCCAAGGATGTAAAAACCTCACGTTTCTGACATCCAAGCGCCCTTTGTCATAGGATGATGACTATGGGCGCTCCTCACAATTTCATACACTACAATACTATACTTTGTATTAAATAGCCAAAGTGTAAAAAAACGTAAAAAAACATTTATATATTTGCCATATATTTTTAAACTGTTTTAAAAGTTAAAATTATTCCTCTTTTTTTTTTACAAACGTAAATAGCAAAATATAAATAATAGAAAAATAACATATTTGGTATTTCCGCCTATGTCATTGTCAGAAACTAATAAAATATAAAAACATTTATCCCATATGGAGACTGCCAATACAAAAAAAAAATCAAAGTGCCAAAATTTACGGTAAATATTTTTTGGTCTTTGCAATTTCCTAAAAAAATTGCAATAACAAGTTATCAAAACCTTACATTCAAAACTACAACTACTTGTCCTTCAAAAAAACAAGCCCTCGTATGGTGAGGACGAGTAACAATAAAACTTTTTTGGTTGTTGGAAGAAAGAAAAGCTAACAAATGAAAAATCGCTCAGTTGTATATATGTATATATATATATATATATATATATATATATATATATATATATATATATATATATATATATATATATATATATATATGTATATAAATTATTTTTTTTAATTAAAATTATTCTTTATAAAAATAAATGTTTGATAGGCTTTTGTATCTTTTTTTCAGCCATTTTGATAGATTTGAGATATTGCTATTATTATTTATTATTATAGCGCCATTTATTCCAGTTCCAGATATCTGCGCTATTATTTATTTATCATTTTTCCACTTTAATGGGGCACCCTTAAGTCCCACTTATAGGTGAAAACAGCCACTTGCTTTTATATTAATTACTGGAAAAGTTGATCCGGATCTGCTATAATACCCAACATGATTCTTTGTATTTCTTTCAGATACTTAAACGCTCAGGTCAATATGTAACAGATAGTAGAAGAATATTACTAAGGTAACTAATAAAAAAAATAAAATAAAAAATTCAAAATATTTTTCTTAGGTTTGACACTTTTGTTCAGTATCAAAACCCCTGATCACCGGGATTATAAAGACATTGTAGCTGTGCGTGTGTTGCCCTGAGCGTTTTGCACCATAATTGCACAGCAATTCTGAACACGGCCCGGCTTCCTTCTCCCCTGTAGCTAGGTTTGGCAGAACACTTTTGAAAGTCAGGGAACTGGAGAGGTGGAGAAGAGGATGACTTACATTCCCTGCCTGTCAGTGGCGCACATGTAAATGCTTTCTGAGCTCAAGCAGACAGTTGGCTCTACTTGAATGGTATGGTCTCCTCAAATAACCCAAAATACAAACTTGGAGGAGAGAAAAAAAAAAGCCACTTTCATTACTGAAGCAAAACTAATTCAATCTGTTCAAATGCAAAAAAAAAAAAAGTATTAATCGCAACTGGATCTGGTGAAAATCTGTTCCAGAATGAAACATTTGTCATTTCTATTGGGATCCTGTTTTTGTTTTTTCAATATTGCATCTGATCATTGAGAAATACTTATAACAGATCAATCAAGTATAGATGGTGTTTCTGCAATTGTGAAGCCTGAAGCAATAAATCAAAAGTTTCTCAACTGCTATACTTAAAGAGGCATCCGATGGATGCACTCATGACAGACATGCGAATACCCGTCTATAAGCGGCAGCCAGACGTCGCTGGGATTACAGTAGAGCGAAATCTGCTATTAGCGTTACGGAAGCAAAGTCCCTTTGCTTGGTTGTTTCCATAATCACAGTCACCTCTGATTGCTGGTCTCAAATGACTCAAATGGGAATAGTCTCTTAAAAATAGGTATCCCTAGAAAAATGTGTCATATCAAAAATCCTGAAAGGCAGATACAGCAATAGCTGATTTACCGTAGTTACGGAATCTGCAGGGTTTCTATCGGAAAACGTTTTTGGGTTTTGGACTCAATTCAGCAAGGTGGGTTTGCCAGAATTCTGGCAAATGTGGCAAATGTTTCGCACAACAAGTCCTGGCCAACTCAGCCAAAGTTTCCGACAGATTCACCATTATTCCTGACACTGAAGTGGTGTACTGGCGTGAATTATATCAGAAACGTAAGCCAGTCCCTGGCTTGAGAAAACAGAGGGGACAATACAAGCGCAACAGGGTCTTATCAAATAAACCAGTGAAGGATTGGAGGATGCGGTGACTGCTCACCTTGGGAGGTTGTGTGGCCCACTTGATGGTTAATTCCAGCACTGCATTCAATAAAACGCCAATCTTAAAGAGGTTGTCAGGTACCTTTAATGTTGATGGCCTATCTTTACGATAGATCATCAATACTAGATTGAGGGGGGTGCGACATCTCGCTCCCTCGCCGATCAGTTGTTCTTGGTGCTGGCTGTGACCAGATGTGATCAGTTGTGGAGCTGCAGAGCACAGTTTCATCAGTTTTATAGTGGTCGCGATGTGGTACTGCACATCTGCCTTTATCTGAATGAAGTGGGGTGAAACGGCAGTCGCCTGCTGCAGCCAATATGCAGATGATGAAGCTATGCTATTCCCCAACTAACCACAGCCAGCTGCTTCTGGCACTGGGAAAAGCTGATCGGTACGGGTTCCGGGTGTTGCACGCCCACTGATCTGGTATTGATGACCTATCCTAAGGATAAGCCATCAATATTAAAATATCGGACAAGCCCTTTAATATATGGTACCTTTTTATATAATTTTGGCTTCCATGTGCCTCTCTAAGGTGATGTTACAAATTTATACTCAGCCACCTTTCCCATATGGAGGCTGACAATCTACTCTCTTCTTACTTCCCCTGCAGAAAGGGTCTTGCCAGCTATACTGACATGTTACTGCAGAAGCTCTGCTCCTTCCCTGACAAGCCAGGCAAAAAAGCTATTTATATCGACAATAAGTGTCATAACTATTGAATGGATCAGTTTTTTTAACAGCATATAAATGGCAAACACTGGTCATTTTCTTTATACTCTATACAAGGAATATTATATCTAGTTGTGGAATAACCTTTGATTTGGCCAAACGCTGTGCAAAGGCCTTTAGGAATAGCCGACTATCTGACTAGTATGGGGGCCTCTTAACTGTCCCTTCGCGGATGATGTTGGGGTAGCAAAGGGATGGACAGTTCGATGACTGATCCTATTTTTCTCAAGAAAAATAGGCAGCTGCCAATGAGGTCTGGCAGTGGCTTTCTCTCCCTGTGGAAAACACATGAGTGTTTGGCTTGGCTGTGCATCCTTGTATATGGGAGATTCAGGAGAATTAGCTGTCTGCCGAATGAACGTTCGATTGACAGGTACAGTATCTCTTGTATGGACAGCTTAAGATATTAGGCCGCCTTTACTCAGTCATATTGCTGTCTTGCTAGGCCTGCCTAGTCAACAAGCAGCAGGACACTCAAACTCACAGAACAGGATGACAAAGTGCCAATGTATATCCATTAATTACCAAGTTTCATGCTGCTATTGGAAGCAATGTCAGCACAACTGTTCACGGGAGCTCCTAACATTGGGTTTTCGTGGCTGAGCAACCACACACAAGTCTGAGATCAATCTGTATAATGCAAATGGTTAGCATTAGAGTAATGTACAGGCCACCCCCATTAGATGAATCACCATACATCTGGAAGTCTGATGGATGAATCTCGGTTTGCTGGCTGCAAGGAGAACACTTTTTGCTCCAAAACAACACCGTGTCATCTGTAATGTTTAAAGGAAGGAATAATGGTCTGAGGCTTTTGAGTCATAGTTTACATTGGACCTTTTGGTGTGCAAGAAGTTGGTTGACCTTCACAGAGCCCTGACCTCTACTCCATTTACGGTAATTCCTCTGGGGGAAACTGGGATGCCAAATGCAAGCTACATTTTATTTTCTAATACAAGTCCTTGACCTTATTGCAGCAACTGGGGAACCATGTACTTATTAAAGGATGTCAGACTACTTTTTAGAGGCCCCTGAAAGTAAGCTTATTACAGAATCCCTCTTCTGGTACCACCAATAATCGGCTGTAATCTGCAAAGGGAAGAACCTTGCAGCAAATATTGAACCTCCCCAGCAAACCCATCTATGTAGTGGACACAACTTGGTCTTCAAGAGAGTGAGAGACTAATCTTTTGCAGCTACTTTCTACACCGGCTAATGAATGGAAATCACAAATGAGGGACCTCAACTCCATTAACACCAAAATCCCCTTAATCTAATCTGTTTCTAAACCAGAATCATGCTGCTTGCAATGTACTGTAATACATGAAAGCTGCAGAAGAAAAAGGGTTAAAAATAGTAATTAACACAATAAAAAAACTGGTATATTATGTCATAATGAAAAAGAAGCTCACTTCAGACTGAACTGGAGAAAAGCAGCCATGAATCCACTCGCAACGTGTTGTAGATTGACTTCACAGGGAGCCACCTTTCATGAATAAGACTGAACAGAATCAAGCAGCTTGCAATGTCCGGTAATACATGCAAGCTGCAGAATAAAAAAGTTTAACAAAATTGTAATTAACACACTAAAAAACCTTGTATAATCTGTTGTAAAGAAACAGAAGCCCACTTCAGACCCAGATTGAGAAAAGCAGCCATCAATCCACTCCCAATCATTTGTGTATTCTTTTTATAAATTCTGTTATTGATTTACAATGCACTCAACTGAGTCACACCAAGTTGAGTCCAGGCAAAAATACAAAAATATTGTTATCTATGTTTTTTTTTTATTGCATTAGTTTCTACATTATCTACTTGTGAACACACTTGCATCTGATGTATTGGACTAAGATCGAAGTGAAGGATGAGTTCACACTTGCATCTGATGTATTGGACTAAGATCGAAGTGAAGGATGAGTTCACACTTGCATCTGATGTATTGGACTAAGATTGAAGTGAAGGATGAGTTCACACTTGCATCTGATCTGACGTATTGGACTAAGATCGAAGTGAAGGATGAGTTCACACTTGCATCTGACGTATTGGACTAAGATCGAAGTGAAGGATGAGTTCACACTTGCATCTGACGTATTGGACTAAGATCGAAGTGAAGGATGAGTTCACACTTGCATTTGATGTATTGGACTAAGATCGAAGTGAAGGATGAGTTCACACTTGCATCTGACGTATTGGACTAAGATCGAAGTGAAGGATGAGTTCACACTTGCATCTGACGTATTGGACTAAGATCGAAGTGAAGGATGAGTTCACACTTGCATCTGACGTATTGGACTAAGATCGAAGTGAAGGATGAGTTCACACTTGCATCTGATGTATTGGACTAAGATCGAAGTGAAGGATGAGTTCACACTTGCATCTGATGTATTGGACTAAGATCGAAGTGAAGGATGAGTTCACACTTGCATCTGATGTATTGGACTAAGATCGAAGTGAAGGATGAGTTTTATGGCTATGTTTTAAAAAAATCCAACTGGAAAATTGCACCATTCCCAAAATATAAAAAACTGGATAGTTAAAATTACGGTAAAGATGCACACTTAATCATACACCGAATATAAACACGCCCGCCTGGCTTCCGGGCATGAGCTATTATAAAACATAGCTAGCTATGCAAAGCCACAATTATATCTAGACTACACATAAAAGACTGGGTGGAAATACATACTTTATATTTAGGATCTGACAAGCACTTAGGGAGTCAGTAAATGGGTGTATTCATAGGGAAAGCATAAAAAAAGAGGACGAAAAGAGGAGCAATGGATTTGTGCACACTCAGAAAGTATGTGTAACCTTTCCTCTCCCTTGCTGAGTACTGAGGCCATAGGTTAAATCCACCACAAGATCAAATTGGCCCCTATTTGTATGTTATTATAACATCTTAGACCACAGCTGCCCTAAATCTCCACAAACCCTTCAGTCCAGTATTGTTTCTACGGAAGAATACTTTTATCATCCAAACGGTATATAATTCTAATATTCTCCTTTTCCAACAACTTTAAAAAAAATGTTCTGCCATTTCTAAAGCTGGCTGTACACTAAAGAAATTGTTATGCCCACAGCCCACTGTCAGACTGGCACACCAAATTAACAAAGGATTCTCCCTGGTGAACCTCGGCTTTGACCCAGTAATGGGCCAAGAGGTCCAACAGAAGACAGCCATTGTCCATTTTCCCCATTAGGCCATACAGATATTATAGAGAGTAGGTTTTTTTTTGCAGGATGTCTCCTATAACAGATTTATTCTAACAGATTTAAAGGGGTATTCCAGCGGGCATATTTCTGCGTTGGAGGTAAACGGTGTCAATGACGTTACAACTTCACATACCTGCTGAGATGAGTGCATGATCAGCAAGTAACGTACACATGTCTTATTCTAAGGGATCGCTCATACCAATGTATTTTCTGTCCTAATGAGATCCAACAAAATGTCGGATTGCACTTGGACCAATGTTATTCTATGGGGCCGCACACATGTCTGATTTTTTTCCTTGGACCAGGCCTTCAAAATCGTAGCATGTCCGAGTTTGGTCCGATATTTGGATCGCATTCATCCATGCAATTCAATGAGTGCATGGAAATCATCGGAATATACGCGAATGACTGAGTGCAGTCTGATTACCGTACACTGACTCAATGGAGGAGATGGAGAAGTTTTGGTTTCCATCTTCTCCTCACGGTGTGCTCCGATTCTCTCATCTGAGAGAATTGGAGCACACTATGCTAACATTCTGATCAAACTCTGATCAGAGTGTCATCTCATATGGCCATCTGCTCCTGCCCTAATGAACAGGACAAATGCATGATACCAGCCACATGTCCACAAGCCTTGGCCGATATATGGCGCTCTAACACCATCGGCATTGATCACCTCCAATGTGGTAGTAACTGGCTCCGGCCAAACTTTTTAAGCCATCCTTGAATTAATCTGAATGGCCATCTCCTAGTCTTAAATTTTCCTTGGTGTGAATGCTGTAAAGGAAATGATGCTCGCACAGCAAAGTTAGCCGTTTGCTAGGGTTGCCCAGTGTCGGTTGACTTAAAGGGAATTATGAGACATCCCCTTCAATCTCTTCCAAGTTCTGCTGTTGGCATAGGACCACAGCCAATACTACAAAATGCCAAAGTGGTGCCAGTCTTCACCTTTAAATGAATGTAGAGATAGGCATCGATTCAGTCCCTGCATTATCTATATGAGCCGAGTCCCCACAGCCAGCATTGAGAACTTCTGTCATGTCATACATACCTATGTTTAAAAACCCTTCTATGCAAAATATTTCTAAGACGCTCTTGTTAACCGAGGATATAACCAAATGCAATCTATTATCAAGTTGAAAATGAAAAAAACAGATGTGAAATGTGATATGCCAGTTACTCACCCTTGGACCTCTTTTCCCTGGGGGACCTGGTAAACCGGGAGGACCTGGAGGACCCTGAAGACACAGAAACACACAAGTATTTTACTGAAAGTCTAAGAATGACTAAGCTCCAGTGTCTCAGACTCTAAATCCCAAACTATCAATTATCAACACCTTCTAACCCTGCAGTAAGATCACAGAGCGCCCCGGCGTAAAGCTCTGAAAATAATCCAAGCATTTAATGGCGCTCCCAACACACAGATTCTCATTGAAACCAATGGAATGTCTGTTATTTCCATAAGGAAATGATGGTCGTCCATTATTTACAAATTTTCCCAAATAATAAATGGCCATAGTGTGAATGGTTTCGGGACCTCAGAATCGTACCCTTGTATAAAGCAGCCGCACTCAAGCAATGCAGTGTAGAAGTTTCTCAGGCTTTGTGCGTTTCATGTACAAGAAGTTTTCTGTATCCACACAGGGCCGAGGTTAACACCTGGTTCTGCACTTTTATTTTCCACAAATCCTTTGAAATGCGACAGACCGGCCTTGATCCCCTCCGAGCTGTGCTGTTGAGATGGCTGGTTTGGCTCTAGGATCTGATTCTCAATTACATTAGTCTTTCTCCAGACTTTGATAATGTAGATAAAACTTAACTTTATGTTATTTTATTTTATGGCAGCCAAAAAGGTGTGTCTGGAATATGTCCTGAGGCCTGTCGTCTTTTCCAGGGCACTCCAGGACCCTTATATCTCAGATTTCACCTTCTTTGTACAGTTTTATGTCTACACATATCATCTACCCGTATTTTCCGGCATATAAGACAACTGGGCGTATAAGACGACCCCCCAACTTTTCCAGTTAAAATATAAAATCTTCTTAAAAGTCGGGGGTCTTCTTATACGCCGTATGTCATCTTATAGGGCCGGTGACTAATGTGCCTTTTGGGGGGGGAGTGGTCCTGATGACGAAGAGGGGGCATCTCACAGGAAAGTGTGAGTGGAGTATCCCCCATTACCTCATTGTAGCTGCAGTGTGGGGTGCTGGGGAGCGGCGGCGGCCACCGCCCCACAGCACAGCACCCATGCGGCACAAAGAGGAGCAGCAGCTGCCGCCTCTCCCCAGCACAGAGACCCCATGCTGCAGCTACAATGAGGTAAGGGGGGATACTCCACTCACACTTTCCTGTGAGACGCCCCCTCTTCGTCATCGGGACCACTCCCCTCCATCCACCATATACACATTGGTGTCTGCACTCGGCGTACAAGACGGCACCCGGCATATAAGACGACCCCCGACTTTTAAGAAGATTTTCAGGGGTTAAAAAGTAGTCTTATATGCCAGAAAATACAGTAGTTATGAAAAGTATAATTTTGGAAATTACTTTAAAGGGGTTGTAAGTGATTGGTCGAAATGGTTTTGATTGTAGTTCAGAAACAGCACCTCTGTGTGTCTGGGATTGCAGTCTCCCCTGAATGGAGCTGAATTGCAATGCTGGACGCATCCTATGAACAAAGTGACGCCATTTGAAGGTAAAAGCAGACTCTCTGTTTTAACCTCAAGGCACTCAGTGCTAGGAAGCAAGAGAGAAGCAAGTACCAGCTCCTATAGTGCAGAAAGAATGCTGATGAAGATGAACTGGCCTCTCAAAAAGAAGATATGATAAGCTACATAGCAGGAGAATCAGGAACATCTGAAGGGGTCCATACAAAAGGGCCAGTCGAAATGTAAAGAATAGAGCTAAACATTTATAGGATTGTCACACATTGCCCAATATTAAAGAACCTCAGAGAAGTGTGTGAAGTTGGCACTATATTCTTTCTGTAATCTGAGCTTCATAAATTTAGAATGAAAAAATAAAAAACTTCACTACAGCTTGAAATATTTGGCCCTATCTGTCAGAAGATAGAAGACATCTGAAATAATGTTCCTCTAAAATTACTATCTTTGCGTTAAGCCAAGAAACTCTAGTGAGTCATGTCAAACGCTCATCTAGCGATCCAAAACTCTCTTCACAAGTCACACACATTTTATTAACAAACATAGTCAACTTACTGGAGGTCCAGGATCTCCTTTATCTCCAAGCAAATCATCCATCTCAAAGAACATGTTAATTTCCTCGTAGTCGTAATCGTAGTTCTCCATGTTGATTTCATAGCTGTTCTCTGTTCCATAGTTATTTTCCGTTCCATAGTTATTTTCCGTTCCATAGTGATTTTCTGTTCCATAGTCAATTTCTCCAACATAGTCATCATTCTCATTAGGTTCGTCCCAATGGTCATGTTGGCTATACGTGTCACTACTGGCCTGATACAGCGTCCTGTTGAAGATCTGATGGATACCCACCTTTCCACCCATGTGCTCTTTTGTGTATTTGCTTTCGGTGGTGTTGCTCTTTGACCAAATCTTTTTATAAGCCGTAGTTGGAGACAAATAATCAACCTCCGTAACATTTCTCGCCCAATTATGATGGTTCGTTGGTTTGATTTTTGTTTCGGGATGTTGAGTAACCTTAATATGAGATGTTTCATTTTGGGCAAAACTAACATTTTTGAATTTTGGGGACAGCCGAGCTAAAGAAGTTTTAGATGTCAATAAATCTGGTTGTTTGGCCATGTCTAATATAGACTGAGATTGGGGACTGTCCTCTACAGGTTTATTAGTTTCAATTCGTATGGATGGATGAAGAAGTTCTTCCGATCTGGGGTCTCCAGTTTGAGATCGGTAAGTATCAGTGTGAAGACAATGCTTTCGCACGTAGAGGCAATAATTTGCAGATGCTTCTGCTGAAGGAATAATCTCCAGTTGACATATTACTCCTTCAAACTGAACAGAATGAAAAGTCATTCTCCCCAAAGTAAATATAATACCGGGAGCGAGTGTCTGTATGTCAAATACAGCTTCCTTGTTAAAGTATTTCTTTCCACACTCCGCAAACAAAGAAATGGACTTGTTTCCAACACCAATAGCAAAGCTGTGCCACTGTCCATCCTGCACTGTATAGTCAAAAGACACAGACTGTTTGCCCCCTGTGTGTACCACTACCTTTCTCGGCAGCAACTGTACACCGAAGAATATCCTATTATTATTTCTAATACTGAAAAGGAAAGCATTGTTGATTTTGTCTGATCGAACACTGATCAACAAGTAAAATGGAAGTCCCAATTTTGAGAGAATGTTATTTCCTAGTGGGTATTCGATGACTGTGTCTCTGGTGAGAACAACTCCTGGTTCTGCTAACTCCACCCTGTGGTCTTTTGCAGCAGCGGACCATGGTTTGACAGTCACTGATGATAATAATGCTGGCTCCGTCTTTCCGCGACCTAATCGATGAGAAGCATGTATGCCTGCAATAAAAAAAAAAACATTAAAAAAGTTTAGTAGAACATAATTTTTTCCTGTAGACTTAACATGAACCAGTTACATTAAAAATGCATTTTTTTGTGGTTTCATTTTTCTGAAGTGCCCTCCTAAATTTGGACATATTGGTTGATGTACATTGAAAATGCAGTCTGATTTGCAGATAGAATGTTAAAGAGCAGATTGATAGTTAGTTAAAACTTTTGTATAATTTGTGTTTTAATACTCAAAATTAATTCCAAACTTGTACGTGGTCCTAATCAGTGACTGATAGACTTCTCTATATTGTGCACAGCCGGTTACTGAGAAAGACCTAGCACTGGACTCCTAAGATCACAATCAGCCGATATAGACAAATAAGACTGAATAGAGTCAACTTGTTCCAAGAAAACAATATATTAATTTGCTCTATAACCGTTGCCCACAGATCTGATACCTTATTAGGGGTGATATTTTCCTTTTCTCCTAGACTTATGTCTTTACAAAAATAAAATAATAGGTTATCACCTGTTTTTGTTTGCTAACGTACATCGTCTGTGCAAACCTTTAATATTTGCTATTAAGGAATGGTCTCCACATAGTTATAACTAGTGTCTCTTATCATTGCATGAGTAAAAAAAAAATAAAATCAAACCTCATCTCCTTTTGTAACTCCTTTATTCCTTTATCAATGTGCACAATTAAGTTGTAGTCATGAAGGACTTTTAAGGGCATACCTTGTCGAGCTATCTTCAGGGTGGTCATCAGTGAAACAATGTGATGATTTGAGCTTTGTTTTCCTGATATATGAACATACACAGTTGCAAACCAAGTGCCTTTGAATATTCTTCAAAGTTTAACACTGTGGTTTTATTAAATGAAGAAGCCAGTTTGTCTGTTTTCTTGACTGCCAAGTGCGGTGTGGGCATAATTCCATCAGTCTACTTGGAAACTCCCCAGTGAATAGTCAAGGAGACGAGAAACCATACAAGTTCCTCGATATATCAATTTATTTACAATTAGATAAATAGGAGAATGAAGCCGCTGTTTTGACTTTCTATCATATTTCAGTGGGTTACCCTCTGTCCACAGGGTGAAAAACAGTAAAAATTCTGACATCTTCCATTTTATCAAGTGTCACAAAAAGCATCAGTTAATAAGTAAGAATAAAGAAGGAAACCTAACTAGCCACTTACCCAAAATTCTTCCAACAATTGGAATCTACATTTTTTTTCAAAAGTACATATTCAGAGTACCTAAATAGACCACCCGTTCCAGAATATAGGATCATGTATGAATAGAGCAGTGGCACTACAGAGATTTCTGAAGATTAGATGCCATATATGCACTTGACCCACTTGACCAGCTGTCCAATTGAACACACACTTACAGCTAAAAAACCTGCCCAAGCAAATCTCACAATGCCACTTCACCTCTTCTGTAAGAACCTGTCAATGACATGTCATGTTGCTAACACTGCTTACCTTTAAATGTTACATATATTCTACTAGATTCATTCCTCTGCCTGCAAAAATATGCACAGTGGATCAAAGTTAGGAATTCTGATAAACATTTGACATAGCCAGCATACCATGGAGAAATCCAAGGTCCAGGTCCACATTGCCCCGGGCTTCTGTAAACTGTTCCTCTAGTTTATAAAACAAGACATCCTTCTTTGTGTTATCAATTAATGCCGGAGGTTTAATATAACTCACACAGGATGTTTACCTCTTACATCCTGGGTCCTCTTTTCAACGGCCAAGTGATGTAAATATTTCTGTCTGCGAAGCTCACAACTAGAGGACATTAAAGCTTGGGCTAGAAGACAAGTGGAGCAGCAGATCTCAATTTAGCCATCATCATGCTGGAAGATTAAATCCCTCTAGGACATAAGCCCCCACTAGAGATGTTTGGCACCAGCTTTCTCCTCTATCCGCATTGAAAACACATGTCAAGCATGCATGTGTATGGGAGAGTCAGTAGAGATAGTTGTGAACCAAATGACAGTTACCATAATTAAAAATGGGTTGAGATGCACACTGTATGTGTCAAGTTGAGATATACTGATGGTCACACTGTTGAGGAACGATGCTGCTGTTGTAACCTTAGACTTTAAAAGTAACAGGTGGAGTAGCTTACTTCAAAAAGTTGTCCCATTCACCTTCTATTTCAAAAATTACTTCTAGAACTGGCCTAACTAGTGTCATTCATATCTGAACTTCAGGTTTAGAAAGACACCCAAATTTTCATTCCCAAGGGCAAACTATATAGGTCAATTATTTGGCTTTTGGGATCTCAGAGAGGAAGGACCTAGCCCTTGTTGGATTTCCTTTGGTACTAGATGTTGAGAACTTCTGGAGAACTCTTCTTTCTCGATTAGAAGCATTTTTGGCTTGCCCAGTTTGGGTAATTGGCCAAAAGATCGTGGAAAAGAGGGAAGTGAGAAACAAAACACAATGCTACTCGATCCGGAATCAATCCATTGTAACCCTTGCAATGGAGTCCTCTCACTTCTATACATTCCATTTTTTACTCTCCCCAATATCATGCTAATTACAGTAGTTTCAAGAAAAACAAAGATGTAAGGAGTTGTTTGATAGGATACTCATATAGCAGAAATTATTATCACCACTGATACTTTTTCCCAGACTGTACCTCAACATGATCAGTGAATACTTTTTGCATGGTGGTCAATGTTTTATTTGTCATAGAAACAAAACTACCACTAACTACCACCAGTCAAAGAGCCCCAACGTTAAATGCAGTTGCACCTGAATTGTCAGGTTTCCATTGGCACTAGAGCTTATCTACTCATAAAGGAGAACGGAGGTCATTTTTAATGTGAGAAATTACAACTCAGGTCTATCTTCTTCTCTGTACAGGACAGTAATGTAGTATTTGGAGCTGGAGTTTTAAAAGTTTTCATCTTATTGGATAAATGGACCTCAAAAGTGACAAGAATCTCTTAAGTCACAACTGTGCTCAGAACTCTAGCAGCTCATATAAAAAGTGGGTAATGATCAGCACAGCCTACATTTACAATTATTTTCTCGAAGCATCAATGTCTTGCCTGGGGTTCTTTCACCCATAGCAAAATTGTTATGTCTCCCAACTTAAGTTTGGGAACCCATGCACCACCAGCACCCATGCCGCACCCTGGAAGGTATTCATCATAAGAACACGGTACAGCAGAACTAAGTTCTTGATTTAAATTCCATAAGGAAATCTCCATCTGAGAGTCAATGTTTAATTAATGAAGGAAAAGTTAGGTATCTACTGCTTATATGCACAGTAGCAATTAGCTTGTTTATTCCCAAACATCGTGGATCACAAGAGTAAATATTAACAAACATCACAAGCACTAAGGCTACTTTCACACTAGTGTCGGACGACGCACGACGAATTGCGTTGTTGCAACGTACCGACGCTAGCAGTGAATGCGCCGCACAACGGGGGCAGCGGATGCTGTTTTTCAATGCATCCGCTGCCCCATTGTGAGGTGCGGGGAACGACGCACCAAAAACGTTACAAGCAATGTTTTTTGGTGGCTACGGTCCGACGCAACACGATGCAACCGTCGCACGACGGTTGCGACGTGTGGCAATGCGTCGCACTGCGTCGCTAATGAAAGTCAATGGAGAAAAAACGCATCCTGCAAGCACTTTTGCAGGATGCGTTTTTTCTACAAAACGACGCATAGCGACGCAGTGCACGACGCTAGTGTGAAAGTAGCCTAACTGCAATAGGAAAATAAAGAAATACTAGAGCCTCAAAGGAGAACTGGAGAAGATGTGGAATGTGAAGGCAACAGTGATTCCAGTGGTGATAGGGGCACTTGGAGCAGTGACCCCCTACGTTGGAAGAATGGCCACAACAGCTCTCAGGAGCAACATCTGAGCTCTCTGTCCAGAAAAGGGCAATGCTGGGAACAGCCAAGATCCTGCGCAGAGCCCTCAAACTCCCAGGCCTCTGTTAGAGGACCCAAGAATGAGAAAGGACAACAAAGACCACCCCCATTGGGGGTGAGAAGGAAGTCTATCTATCTATCTATCTATCTATCTATCTATCTATCTATCTATATCTCACAAATGTCTGTAAAGCCCTGCAGAGAGTATTGGCGCTATATAAATAATAATATTAATAGTAATAATATATACCGTAGCTATAAAGCTTGAGAAAGACTCCTACCAGGGTGAATAAAGCTTCTTAGCTTTCGCTGCGTTTCTTCTACTTTTTCATTCTAATGTATGGTATTGCAGCAGACAAATATAATACACTGGTGTGTACCATGTAACCGCAAATATGTGCTGAGAATGTTGTAGCTTGTCTTAGAAAATTACTTTCTTCTTTTTACTACGCTATCAGGTCAAATTCAGTCCACGATACGAAACAGGGTTAAAATATCCCACAATAGATCTTGGTCTTGTCCCCTCAGTCCACACCTCCAGGAAATAAAATAGTTTAGTACGTCATCACTTCAGTCACGGAAGAGACAGCTTGTTCTCTCAATCTGTCAAATACGTGTAGACTACAGTAACTGCATATAGCAGACTCCGTGGCTAAGGCCTGGTGAGGAGAAATGGGAAAAGTCTCAGGATCTCATTCTCATCACATACAAACTTTCAAAAACAAGTAGTGTCAACACCATTAATTTAATCAGATTTTATTTTGAATATTTTTTTAAACGGATTTTCTCATTTTCTCATCATAAACAGGTAAGATTGCAAAATGCATGTAAAAAAACAAGCAACTTTGCAATTTGCCTCTTATTAGAAATGTTTTCAAGAGCGGAGAGATTTTTCATTTCATTGTGCCTACATTACAGACCATTGCTGCAGTCTGTTAGCTGTGGATGGTCTCCATTGCAAGGAGTACAGCTATGGTCCTGGTCTCCTAGGCAAGAAGTCTCAGTGTTTTTCCACTTTTCCGTTGCTGCCTCTGCTAGCGGAAGAGCACAAAGTTTGGGCCAGCCATTATGCCAAACTGTCAATCATCAGGAGCGCACTGTCACTCGTCAGGCTGGAAATTAGGAGGCAGGGGTACAGTGTGCTCCTGAAAATCAATAATGGGAAAACCCCTTTATACTTTATACTAAGCCCATAAAAGCCCATTTTCTTCCGCATCAGAGTTTTTTTTTTATAGATATTTGTCAGCAACTCTAAAGAATTTTCACATCTTTTTTAATGTTCCAACATTTGGAGTCTGATGATTTGTATAGATGCCGAATTCACTTTGTGCATTAGATTTTGATCTGCCCCTAATTTTGTGTATCTTATGATTTCATTTATTCTTAATCCTTTCTCTATGTTACAGAAAACAAAATATGACTTCCATGCGTTATAATGGATGCAATGTGGACAAATCTATGTTCCACTGATTAGTCTATTCTTTACAAAAATGTGAAAGTATTTTCTTTATAAAAAAAAGTCTAGAAAATGGGTAATTTTATACTATAGTTGCAATTCAGAGTTCTGAAACTTAAAGGAATCAAAGGGTATTTACTACTGAATCCCTTTTATGGCATGTGATGTGAGTTAGTGGAATCTGGATGATAGGACCTCCAAAAAGACTAAGAATAAGGAGGTCCAGTTGCCAGTACTGGGGATAGAGGTGGCCTTTTCTGGGAGATTCGTCCATTTAAGTTAATAATGTGGTTATTGAATAAACTCTGACATTTTTCAGACCCAGCAGTAGAGATTAGCAAAATGATTCAAACTACCCTGGTCCGGCATCCAATCTGGTCATCCGTGGCAGCCGTAAGAGTGCAGTGTTCACTTTTTGAGCCATCAATCCTGTGCCTGTTGTTCTGTAGTGCCTGTGCTGCTTGCAAGGCTTCAGCACTACTCCCATCCTCCAATTGCAGAGA
Source organism: Ranitomeya variabilis (assembly GCF_051348905.1). Classification (NCBI taxonomy): domain Eukaryota; kingdom Metazoa; phylum Chordata; class Amphibia; order Anura; family Dendrobatidae; genus Ranitomeya; species Ranitomeya variabilis. The sequence continues at coordinate 28,645,655 of NC_135239.1, forward strand.
GATCTATGACAGAATTATTCCAAAAAGTTCTAATCTACCATAGCATAGCTACATCTGAGTCGCCTGCCAGGGCCGTGGGGTACCCGGTACAGGGTCCGGAGGTCACAGGGGGAGGTCACGGTGGTGACCCGATCCGTGGCCCTGGGCGCCCATGTAAAAGGGAAATTGAACAAAGTCTATGTTCCTGATGCCACCTGTGGTATTCGGTCAGTGGGGACCGATGCTGCTTTAAGGGGTCCTCTGGGGTGATGTTATGGCAGCTAGATGGTATACCTTCCCGCAGGTGAAGTATATCCCCAGGGCTCCCGGTGTGTAGATGGAAGATGGTGAATGCTGCAGTAAAGAACGAGGACACAGATTTGCAGTCTCTTTACCTGGTTTACTGAAGACTTCAGGCAGCCACAGTCCAGGGTACCAGATCACAGGGCAGGCAGTCTGGCCGGCTTGGAGGCAAGTTGGGAGTCCTCTTATCCAGGTGGAGTTAAAAGCCTTCCTCTAGCACGGTGGTGTTGTAGTCCCTTACTGCCTAAGTTTCTGATAAGGTCCTCACAGTTCTTCTCTCTGTCCCCCGTATAGGATAGGACACAAACCCGTATGACAGGTGATTCAAGCCTTTTTACAGGGTCTCTATCATGACCAGGGCTCTATGTGTCACTGTGCCTCCTGGGTATTGAGGCGGACAGGTAACTTGCAGTTCAGCTGTCCTGCCGGTCTCTGCTGTAATTCTTAGATTTCCTTGCAACCTCGGTTTGTTCCAGCTACCGGTTATCTGCACTTCAGAGGGGGATCGCTCATTCGCAGCTGTCCTCCCCTGCTGTCACTCTCCTGTGCTTTTCTCTCCGACACGCTCACTGCAATCTGTTCTGCTTTTGGTATTATCTCTGTCCAGGAGCTGCAGCACTTTCTCGTGGCTGCACGGCTCCTCATACGTTCTTCCTGCCTCAGACTGCTCCAGTCTGTTCTCTGGCACTATCTCTCTCTTTCCCTCCAAACCACAATATATATAGGGGAGTCACCTAGGAATAGCATCAAAAGCTCCCCCTTGTGGCTTGGAGTGTGAACATGTTGCATGTTTGTGTTTACCTGGTGAAAATGATCCTTTCTTGCCTCCAAGCGTAACATCACTCTCCCTGTGAGGAAAACAATGTCACTGTGACGACCAGGACCCTGGGGCGTCACACATCCAAATCAATGTGATCCCTGCATGGTGGTCCGCTGGGAGGGCTGCTCTGCAGTGCAATATTTGGAATAACAAATGGATGTCCTAGTTAGTTGAGTTGCCATGATCAATAAAGGATTAAAAAAAAAAAGAAACATGGCGCCTCCTAACACAATGCAAGGTGGAGATGACGGTAGATTAGAGGGAAATGTTTTCACCTTCCTAGGTTGGGCAATATCAGGCATAACTCTGGTAAAGGTTGTAGAATTGTGGTCTGTCAGATGTTGCTCCTTTCCTGAGAAATGGTGGAACAAACAACACCGCAAGATACACAACAATGCAGGAAAAAATCATTTCTGTCCAGCTAGTGACTGAAGTCAATATTCCTTTATTGGTAAAGTATGCAGGCTACGCGTTTCTCCAAGGCCTGATGAAGACACCAATTTGGTATTGAAAAACGTAGCCTGAACTTACCATTCAGACGTCTTCTAGTCATCTGCAGCGCCTGTATCCGGATATTTTTTCTATTTTGATTAATAAATCATTATAAAGAAAGATAGACCGCCACCACCCAGATAATAAGGCAAGCCTCTCCCTTGCTTCATATTTTTTTAGGTAGCACCATTAGGTCACATGCCTATATTTGATCTGGTATTTACTATTCTATTGGCTTTATCCTATTATGCTTTTTATGTTATTTTGCTATATTACAACCATTTTGTTATGCCTTCATTCTCCCATTTGATTTTTTTTTCTTCCGATTGGTTGTTTTATATTTGGCTCTTTTTTTTTTTTTTGGTTGTTTATTATACTTTCCATATATCTCTGTACTTTGTTCTACAGTATATTGATTTGTAAGGAGAGGGTTTGGATTTCCATATATATATATATATATATATATATATATATATATATATATATATATATATATATATATATATATATATATATATTGTTGTGGAGACCTAGTAAAAATTTATTTTTGCTTTTTAATTATTTTTAATCTATCTTTGTTCACTATGATTATAAAATCAAGTTTCTTATTTTTGTAGTGTTCAGATTGTCTGTTCCTATATGGTTCCTAGAGCCTTTATACACCATCTTTTCCTTTTCCATTGATCAACAAATGATGGCATATCCTTGCAGAGGGGTCTTCAGCCTGGGGTGTTTTAGTTGCTATAAAAACTACAACTCCCAGCATATCCTTCCACAATTGCTATAGAATCGCAGGTTGCTGACTTTTGTCTTTGACACATTTTGTCACTTTTAATAGTGGAAAAACCTTTTTAGGTTTCCGCTTGGGTAGTAAAGGCTCTACCCCCAATTTTTTTTTTTCTAGCCGAGCTCTTAAAAAGAAACCACCAAAATGGTTGCACCTTGTCATTGTAAAATAAGGTGTAATCCCTTACAAATCCTAATTCAGTCCTATAATCCTGGCGTGTGTGTTGCCACGCTAATGTTAACGCTCCGGTGTCATTTTTCCTTGTTGTCTGTCATTTATCAAGGTGTTTGCTGTGCAAGTAACCCTGAACTACTTCCTAATCATCCGGACAGTGACTGCCATCGTCTTTTTGAGCTGTCATTCTGGAAATATTTCTTGCATCATACAAGCAGAAGACGTTCTTCTCATGACTGTGCGATGAATCGTCCTCCTCAGCTGCAAAAGCGGCGGCGGAGCCACCACCAGGCATTGTCATAATCATATCCTGCTGTTTTATTGATTTTTTCCATTTGTTTAGTAACACTCAATTACAATGTCAGTCCCGGCGCGGCCATGTTGCTCCCACCCCCACAACACCCACAGGCGGGAAAGTCACAATTGCTTCCTTTCTGCTATAGGACAAAATGTCACAAGCTGAAGAGATTTTTTCCAAAGGTCATAACTCGTAATGGCCGTGTCTCGTGGTCTCTATGCTACAATGTCACGTGGACGCACATTAATAAAAAGCAGAGCTTCCCCTCACCTTGTGCTCGTTTCTCGGCCGCACTGACAGCTGTGCATGCTGCGACGACAACTAGGAGGCTTATCCTAAAATGAAGAAAGAAAACAAGTTAAATAACAAAATAATAACAAAAAATAGCAGAGCAGTCACCCATAGCATCCAGAGAAGTCACACATAGCAACCAATCCAATTACAGCTTTCATTTTACAAAGATAGATTAGAAAATGAGAGAAGCAAGCTGATTGGTTGCCATTTCTCCTGCTTTTTTTTCTGTTCAAATAAACTTTAATCATGCATTAGCGTACATAACAAATGTACATTATTGTTAAAGGACATGAATCAAATATTTAGTAGGTAAATTGTGACTTTCAAGTGATTAGTTAGTCCGTTCACACCATCAGTATATTGTCACTGGCTAGGCCTCATGGCGGAGATGTCTGCATAGATGGATGCAAACTCTGTAATACGGAGCCACTGGACTTTGTGTCCCTCTGAGATACTCTTTATACAATGCTGTTTTACACAGATAGTAGGCCTCGTTTATTAAAAAAAAAAGGTCTAAAAGAAAAACTGCCTTTATTCTCCGTACCAACCAATCAGAGACCACTTTTTATTTGTTAAACAGCTTTCGTAAAATAAAAGCAGCTCTGTGATTGGTTGCTATGGGCAACAAACACATGGTTTCCTTTAAGTATTGAGAAATCTGTTTTCTGGCCACAGTCTGTGTTTTTCATGTGGAAAAAAAAGCATCATACAAGTTACATGTGAACATACTCTACTTGGCATCCCATAAAATATTGAGATTTTCTTTCTGTTGGATGTGTGTTACCATCCACCTCTCGTGTCTCCCCTTTTCCTCATAGCTTGTAAGCTCGCGAGCAGGGCCCTCATTCCTCCTGGTATCTGTTTTAAACTGTGATTTCTGTTACGCTGTAATGTCTATTGTCTGTACAAATCCCCTCTATAAGTTGTAAAGCGCTGTGGAATATGTTGGCGCTATATAAATAAAATTATTAATTAATTTAATGTGTATGAAATTGGAGGCAGACAAAGGGGAACATAGATTTCTGTGCAAGTGCCCCTAAGAAGTTATCTCCATTATAGCCATTCATAGCATAACCACTAGGAATGAGCAACAAGATTCATGCTGCCCTGGTCCGGCATCAGAGTTGTCAACTTCATGTTTTATTTTTTTCTGGACAGCTTAGCAAAAAATCAGGGACAGCCAATATTTCTTATGGACACATTGGAAAACCATAAGAAATCGTTATGAGTATCAGTGCTCCATGTCTACAGCCCATCATTCTGATATGACGACATCGGCTGCAGTCACTGTAAACCGATGATAATTACAGTCATAATAATCTGTATGAGTTTCTTCAGGATCAAAAAGTCACAGGCACCTTCAATTTTTTTTTTACTCACAGGGCAAAAAAGTGAACAATTTTTAAGGACTTTCCTGGAATTTTTGGATGGTTGGCAACTATGTCCGGCATCCGGTCCTCTGTGACAGCCGGTCTTCACATCTGCACTGGGCGCCTCTGGTGCTTGCTATGCTCTGCTATGTCATGTTATTGCATGAGTCCTACACACTAGGCCTGACGTGGTGCCTTGTCGTTTTATGGACTAGTACCGTAAGTGGCGCAGAGAATAAAGGTTACAAAAAGGAAATCTGGCTACCATGGAGCATCAGACTGGAAGCTGGATGAACGAGCTGTGCTTTACTCATTCTTTTCAGGTCAAGCACTAAGTCCCCAGCGTTGTTCCCAGTAAGTTATTGTTTGCAGTGCTAACATCATGTCAACAGTGCTTCTACTAATCATTGACCTCAGAGGCACTGCTCAAATTGAGGGGCATGAAAACAAGGTGTATCCCATGCACCACTCCGTATCCTGTGCACCACTCCATAACCCATGTAGTCTTGGTACAGACCCTTCACTAGGTTGCAAAAATTGTGAGCACCTTCAGGACCCGAACAAGGGGAAGAAGAGGAGACAGGCTCAGTGCCCACTTTAAATACTAGGAAGGGGCTGTACTAGCCCCTTCCATTTTCCATTGGCCCAATGGGAGCATGCAATAACCACCCTGACTATAGGGGTGGGGGGAGGCACAGGTGTGCACCTATAACAAAAGCAGGGGCTCTTGCAGAGAAATCTATAGGGCTGTTTGCCTGACTCCAATTACACAGAAATCCAACAAAAAAATTGTTCAATATTCCGCATCCGCATCAACAACAACACAAAAAAAATCCCAAATCCTTAAAGGCTAGGGGGATTATATTTGTTTTTATATATCAACCAGACAATGCGTGACAACAAGTGATAACAGGAATTGCTGTTATGTTGGATGTCACCTTTGATTTTAGCCCTCCAGACACTGAAGACAGATGTCGTTTAGTTGCCGTATTCAATAACAAAGTGAAACTTTACTGAGAAACTAATTCAAAAGTGACGACGATATGGTTATAGTTCCTAGTGTCATTTTTTAAAATATGGTCACCACGACCACGCAATATAAAATCCATTTTGAGCAACAACTCGCCAGTTACATGTCATACAATTAATACCGATGTCATCATTGACCGTGATGAACAGACAAAGGTTAAAAACCAGAAAACACTAACAAAACACTCCAGACTCCAGGACACCCTCTACCTTCATTCTTATCCATTGTGTACACAACACCCAATGTCACCTTCTTTGGGACCCCAATTGAAGTGTGATCAGATGACACATCCCAAGGGCCATGTAAATCTAAAGACCAGTAGACAGTAAACACAACTGTTAACCAAACAATCAGATGTCAGAGGTCACTTTTTTTTTTACTTCCCATGGTAATGTACCCTCTGGATCTTCTTTATCTTACCATGGGCAGACAGAGAATAGCCCTTGTGCAAGAAAATTACACAAGCCTTTTCAACATAATGCACAATTTCACCTACTTTGGAGGTGGTAGTGGCCCCTTTACTTCTTGGACCCCAGGTTGCACCAATGGCATGTCCACCTGTGTTGGGCATTACATAAGCATAAATTAATCTTTGGAAAGCTAGGGTTCTCCGACAAAATCAGTCCAATTGTGCTAAACATACTCTGATCAGACTGTGATCAGAGTGTAATCCAATTTTCTCGGATGTTGAGAATTAAAAAAAATAAAAAGTTTCTCCATCTTTCCCATTCAGTGTGTCCGTGAAAATGGGACTGCAGTCAGATGTCATCTTAGTTCGGTCCAATGTTTTCCACGGACCCACAGACATGAATGAGCGATACTCAGAGGCAAATCGAGCATGCTGCGTTTTTTACTCTGACCGACTCAATCAGCGAAATAAATCGTACGACTGCATTACCCCATAGAATAACATAGGGATGAAACTGCGAATAGCACTTGTCTGATTTTTACTGTCGTGATCACACACAACTCATCAAATCCGAGACATGTAAGTTTATCTTGTACATTCCTTCCTCAAGCTCAGAAATCCCGAATTAGAATGGATTTTATAGTTTTTACCTTGTCAGTATAGGGATGCTAAATATGGCAAAGGACAAGTTTTATGAACTTCAAACCATCCCCACCTCAGGCTGTTTGGTCAATCTCATTTTGAATACCTGACATTCCTTTTTTTCATGGAAAATCTATATCTAACTCAGTTTGCTGCATTTAACTTGGGTGCTGGCTGCATAATAAACCCAGACCCCGTGCTGTATCGTGTGAGCTTAGCTCTTGAACCCGCTCCATAAATGTATGACTTGATTGCAAGTTGAAACGTGATCACAGTGGTCCCCCAGGCGCCATATACCCTGGCACTTGCCCAGGATTGCAAGGTACTGGCTCCAGTTCGTGTACCAAGTGATCACACTGCATTTACTTACTAAAGCACAAATAATATGACTTGACCCTATGGTAAACGTTAGAGCATTACACAATAGAATTAAACAAAAAAAAAGATATATTTGGTTAAAAAGTTATATTTATCTATATTTTTAGCTATATATGGCTGCAGAAAAGCTAAGTGAGAACCAAAATGGGTACCATCATTATCTGCCAATAGTATATGTTATTGTCTCCACATAGATCTTTTCCGCTGACATAAGGTCATCACTTCCACTGGATTTTCCTTGCATAATGATTTGGTGCTTTGTGATGGACCCTCTGGACCACTGCAACAAAAACTGAGTTTCTCAACGAGTGTTCTTGACATTCTTTTTTATAGAAGATGTCATAATACTTTGTTTGAGGGAGCAGGGGCAGGTTGCCAAACATCCAGAGATTTCTGGACACTTTTTTCCCCTGTCCATAAAAAAAATTGATGCATCCGTGATTTTTATTTGTAGCTGGACAGGCTTGTACAGATTTTTACTATAGTATTTTTCACCCGTTTACAGTTCACAGTGAGCGCAGCTGATGTCTTCATATAGGATTTATGGTCTGTAAACATGTATCACTTATAGGGTATGTGCACACGATGTGGAAAACTCTGCGGATCCGCAGCGTTTCCGCAGCTGCTGGTCCGCATCAGTTTCCCATGAGTTTACATTACAATGTAAACCTATGGGAAACAAAAAACGCTGTGCACATGCTGCGGGAAAAAACGCGCGGAAACGCAGCGGTTTACATTCCGCAGCATGTCACTTCTTCTGCCGATTCCACAGCGGTTTTACAGCTGCTCCTATAGAAAACCACCGTTGTAAAACCGCAGTGAAATCCGCAGAAAAACTGCGGTAAATCCACAATAAATCTGCAGCAAAAACGCAGCGTTTTTGCTCTGCAGATTTATCAAATCCGCTGCGGAAAAATCTGCAGTGGACCATTATACGTGTGCACATAGCCATAGTGGCATGTAAAGTTTTGGGCACCTTTGGTTAAAATTGCTGTTATTGTGAACAGTTAAGCAAGTTGAAGGTGAAATGATCTCTAAAAGGCCTAAAGTTAAAGATGACAAATTTCCTTTGTATTTTAGGCAATATATATATATATTTTCACCTTTTGCATTTTAAAGATTACAAAAAGGAAAATGGGTAGATGCAAAAGTTTGGGCACCCTGTATGGTAAGGATCTAGTAGCACCCCTTTTGCAAGTATCATAGTTGTAAACTCTTTGTAAATAGACAAGAGTCTTTCAATTCTTGTTTGAGTGATTTTCATCCATTCTTCCTTGAAGAATTCTTCCTGTTCTGTCAGATTCCTGGGTCGTCTTGCATCCTCTGCTATTTTGAGATCTAGCCACAGATTTTCAATGATGTTCAGATCAGGGGACTGTGAGGGCCATTGTAAAACCTTCAGCTTGCGCCATTTGAGGTAATCTATTGTGGATTTTCATGTATGTTTAGGATCATTATCCATTTGTAGAAGCCATCCTCTTTTCACCTTCAGCTTTTTTACAGATAGTGTTATGTTTGTATCAAGAATTTGTTGAAATTTCATTGAATCCATTCTTCCCTCTACCCGTGAAATGTTCCCCGTGCCATTGGCTGCAACACAAACCCAAAGCATGATTGATCCACCCTCATGCTTAATGGTTGGTGGGATGTTTCTTTCCTGAAATTCTGTGCCCTTTTTTCTCCACACATATCTTTGATCATTGTGGCCAAAGAGTTCTGTTTTAACCACACCTGTCCACAGAACCTGGTTCCAAAATGCATCAGGCTTGTTTAGATGTTCTTCTGCATACTTCTGATACTGAATTTTATGGTGAGGACACAGGAGAGGTTTTCTTCTGATGACTCTTTCATGAAGGCCATATTTGTTCAGGTGTCTCTGAACAGTAGAAAAAGTACCACAACTCCAGAGTCTGCTAAATCTTTCTGAAGGTCTTTTGTAGTCAAGTGGGGGTTCTGATTTGCCTTTCTAGCAATCTTACTAGCAGCTCTTACTTAAATTTTGCTTGGTTTTCCAGACCTTATCTTGACCTCCACTGTTATTGTTAACTGCAATTTCTGAATTATATATCAAACTGAGGAAAGAGCAACTTGAAAATGCTTTGCTACCTTCTTATAGCCTTCTCCTGCTTTGTGGGCCTCCACCATTTTCATGATCAGAGTGCTGGGAAACTGCTTAGAACAACCCATGGCTGCTGCTTTTTGGCACAAGTTTTGAGGAAGCTGGGTTTTTATAAAGCTGGGAAATTTGCATCTCCTGGCCTTTATTAATGATGATAGTGTATATATATATATATATTATATATATATATATATAATATATATATATATATATATATATATATATATATATATATATATATATATATATATATTTTTTAAATATAAAGGAAATGTGTCATCCTTAACTTTAGGCATTTTAGAGATCATTTCGTGTTCAACTTGCTTAACTGTTCAGTATAACAGTAATTTTTTACCACGCGTGCCCAAACTTTTACATGCCACTGTACAATTTTAATGATTTATTATGGTCGTCTAATGTGTCCGTAAAAAAAGTTGTCTGTCTATGATTTTTTGAGAACCTGACCAGAAAAAAATGAAAAAAGTCAAGATGGCAACCCTGGTGGGGGAGCTGATTGCAGGTACTCTACGAATCCAGGGAATGCACCAGTTTTAGTATGGAAAATAGGAGGAGAGCACTAATATTTGGGATTGTTGGGGTCGGGGATCACGTGTTCTTTATCTCTGAAGCATAATCAGGACTGTCCTTACAATTGGACAGTTCACCATACAGGACCTTCTATTGACACCCCCAATGGTGTACAGAATAAAAATAACCGAGCCTTGTTATCATATAACATATAATAGCATACAATATGGTACACAAGTTATACATTGGACAAATAACACTTGTATAGTTACCTAAAATAACAAAACTACAAGGCTATAAAATGAAAAAAAAAAAAACATATAAAATATACTCTATACTGCCTAAGTAGCAATGCCACATAGTGCCAATGTGCTCAGAAAATACACACATACAATAATTAAAGAATAGCTCCATACACATAGTATGTAAGGGCTAAAACTGCTATATTGTTGGAGGTTGCAAGGGTATCAGGACAAAGTGGCGCCATAGCCCTGAGCCTCTATAGGGAAAACACCGTGTGCACTGCTATAATATGGTGCAGAGACTAGGTGCCCAAATCCTTATGGTAAACAGTAGAAGAAGTCTCGCACTCAACTTAAGCATAGGTTTTTTCAGGTTTTATTGGTACTGAAGTAGCCCTGAGCCTCATCCTGTAATGATATGTGCCAGATCAAGGCAAAAAGTGATCTGCACGTGACGCCGGACACTGCATGCTGACACCTGGTATATCTTCTGTATATACCTTTACATGTTTTGTGCCCCATTATTAGCTTCAATGAATGGTCATAATCAAAAGTAAAAAAAACACAATTTCCAGCAGACTTTTTATGAACTGCAGTAAAATGAGCATAATGGGTATAATCTCCAGGCAGCAGCTGGACAAACAGATGTTTTTATATAGAAAATGAAGCAAACAAACAGATGTTATTGCTATTCTCCACTGGAGTATTGCTGTATGGGACATTTCTCAGGATTTTATGGCAGTTTTTACCAAACTTAATAAACTTCCTTTATGAATAAGTTACAGTTCATTTACAGGGAGTCTAAAAAATAACTAAAATATACAGTATGTGACTATATGTAATGTCCCTCTCATTCCTGACAATGTTCCGCTATGTTCCAATAATCTGTAGCATAGATCTGGCCTATAATAATAATCCAAAACGTAGAAATAACATTTTAAAAGTCTTACTCTAGCAAGCCAGCAATCCGCAGCAGATCATAATGTGTTTTTTTTTACCAATCTTACCCATACACTGCAGTTTTTCCATGCAGAAATCCACTTGTGTTGGGAGCTGTAAAACCTGCAGGATGTCAAATCTAAAAAATCCACAATGGAATCTGCAAGTTTGGGTTTTAAACCAATGATTCATTTTATTTTTTATTTTTTAATGCACAGATTATACCACAATTCATACCAAATTCGGTGCAAATTTAAGTTGCGGATTTCCCTGTGGATTTGCTAGGAAAATATCACACCGCAAATCTAATGCATGTAGACTTAAGGTACCTTCACACGAAGCGACGCTGCAGCGATAGCGACAACGATGTCGATCGCTGCAGCGTCGCTGTTTGGTCGCTGGAGAGCTGTCACACAGACCGCTCTCCAGCGATCAACTATGCCGAGGTCCCCTGGTAACCAGGGTAAACATCGGGTAACTAAGCGCAGGGCCGCGCTTAGTAACCCGATGTTTACCCTGGTTACCAGCGTAAAATCTAAAAAAAACAAACAGCACATACTTAAGGCCCCGTCTCACTAAGCGATTTACCAACGATCACGACCAGCGATATGACCTGGCCGTGATCGTTGGTAAGTCGCTGTGTGGTCGCTGGGGAGCTGTCACACAGACCGCTCTCCCCAGCGACCAACGATCAGGGGAACGACTTCGGCATCGTTGAAACTGTCTTCAACGATGCCGAAGTCCCCCTGCAGCACCCGGGTAACCAGGGTAAACATCGGGTTACTAAGCGCAGGGCCGCGCTTAGTAACCCGATGTTTACCCTGGTTACCAAAAAAAACAAACACTACATACTCGCCTTTCGGTGTCCAGGTCCCTTGCCGTCTACTTCCTGCTCTGACTGAGCCGCCGTACTGTGAGAGCAGAGCGCAGCGGTGACGTCACTGCTGTGCTCTCACTTCTCACTGTACGGCCGGGAGTCATTGAGAGCAGGAAGCAGACGGCAAGGGACACCGAAAGGCGAGTATGTACTGTTTGTTTTTTTTGGTAACCAGGGTAAACATCGGGTTACTAAGCGCGGCCCTGCGCTTAGTAACCCGATGTTTACCCTGGTTACCAGTGAAGACATCGCTGGATCGGTGTCACACACACCGATTCAGCGATGTCAGCGGGGCCTCAACGACCAAAAAAAGGTCCAGGCCATTCTGACACGACCAGCGATCTCGCAGCAGGGGCCTGATCGCTGGTACGTGTCACACATAGCGAGATCGCTACTGAGGTCGCTGTTGCGTCACAAAACTTGTGACTCAGCAGCGATCTCGCTAGCGATCTCGCTATGTGAGACGGGGCCTTTACATTCACGTCCCCCGGCGTCCACTTCCTGACTGACTGAGCGCCGTACAGTGAGAGCAGAGCGGTGACGTCACCGCTGTGCTGCTTTCACTTTCACTTTGCGGCGCTGAGTCAGAGGAGGAAGCAGACTGCAGGGGACGCAATGTGAGTATGTGCTGTTTGTTTTTTTTACATTTTACGCTAGTAACCAGGGTAAACATCGGGTAACTAAGCGCGGCCCTGCGCTTGGTAACCCGATGTTTACCCTGGTTACCAGTGTAAAACATCGCTGGTATCGTTGCTTTTGCTTTCAAACACAACGATACACAGCGATCGGACGACCAAATAAAGTTCTGGACTTTATTCAGCGACCAGCGACATCACAGCAGGATCCTGATCGCTGCTGCGTGTCAAACGAAACGATATCGCTAGCGAGGACGCTGCAACGTCACGGATTGCTAGCGATATCGTTATAATGTCGTTTCGTGTGAAGGTACCTTAAGGCTAAAAATTGCGCTATGCAACTAATGTGCCGACTCGCAACCCCATTCTCTTACATTAATCTGACCGTGTAATGTTATTATTATTATTATTATGTTATGGCTGAAGTACCATGTAGTCCCAGCCGTACAATATAGATGTCCTCTCGTTCTGCCAACAGTTGCTTCTCTTGACCCCCTCATTAAGCCGATGTTTTTCCCAAAAAAAAGATACCCTTAAAGGCTCATCCAGACCTCCGATTTTCACATATGAGTGCTATCCGTGTTTTCCACCCATAACACTCGTACCTGTGACAGTCTATGGGGACATTCATATGTCCGGGATTTTCCATCGCAGAGATATGTTCGATTTTGATCAGCGGTCGGATGAAAATCATCTCTGCGAGTCAATGGGTCCATGAAAAAAATCAGATGACATCCGTTCTTTCACGGACTGTCAGAGTGGAGAAACTTTTTTTTTATTTCTCAACGTATGAAAACAACGGATGACACTTGGATCACACTCTCAACAAAGTCTGATCAAAAAATTGTCCCCTTTTTTTTTAGTATGTGAAAAAAAATCGGATGTCTGAGCGAGCCCCTATAGAGAATCCGGGCATGACTATACAGATTACATAATAGTCCATTCCCATTTTCATCATGTATAAAGACATTTAGCAAACTCCTCTGATTAAAGAACAGACATTGTATTAAAGCAGATCGGTCACTAGATGTTACAATTCAAACTGCATACATTATTAGATACATCTTTTAGACCTGATAAGGCTGGTGTACTTTCTTTGATACCATGTACCATGGAGCTTGGTACCATCCACATTAGATTAATGGGAATTTGTTATCTTATTAATGCTGCCCCAAAGGGATCGGATTGGGAAGAAGCCGCTGCGTACCTTCCTTTGACGACTCATCTGAAGCACATATTACCTCTCCGACTAACTGAAACTCAGAAACAAAGTAAAACATCAAGCCTGTGACTGAATCATCCTGCTTATGGTTCGGGCGGCATGGGTCTAATAGGTTCTCTTTAGAGTCCATAAAGTTAGATCATTAATAGCAGGACAGGTTAACCATTTAATGTGCGGTCAATGGTAAGGAAAGAAAGGTGGGGCTGTTGGATTTCAATATGCCTCATCCTTTTTTTTTTTTTGTTTTTGCAGAGGATTAAAAACTAGCAGCAGCTTATTCCCCTCTCCCTACTGAGAACATAGGAATGTTTGGCTAAGTGCGCACATGTATGGGGAGGATCGAGTCACATAGGTTCGGCCATCAGTAACCTAAAATGTATGACCATCTTAAGTGTTTTCCCATTTGCTGCTGCCTTTAGATGATGGTCTCTGGTATGTATGACCAATAATGATGTCACTTCAAGTATGGACCAACATGTTATAGCTACTTGTTCAAGTCCAAGACAAACCCCTGGGGATCTGCTAGGCAAGGTTTTCCATGGTCTCCTGAGGGTTATTCTGCGTCATCTTGTTGTTTGGTCACCAGTAAGGCGGCATTTCCAGCAGCTGTCATAACACCACGCACAGGTCTCCTACCACGCAGTTGTTGTTAATGGTGTGAGCACAGGCACTTGGCACATTGCACCGGCTCAGTGAGCAAAACATTTTCTGTGTAAGATCCTTAGAAGATCAGGGTTCCACATTGCAAGCTAGATAAGAGAGGAGGCCAAGGCAAGCGATGGATCAAGTGCATGGACAGGGGCTCGGACTGACGGATGATGTGTGATGTACACCAGCCACCAGTTATAGCGCACAGATAGGGGTACATGGGAATCAAATAGACAGAATAGGACGCGCTTTGCATCTTAGCCATCAAGATGTTGTGTATATCAGCAACCAGAGCTGATCCTGGATTGCAGAATATCTAGTTCCCGCCAGCAGAACGGGCTTTGTGGCTTTAATATGCAATAGTCGCAAGAAAGAACTTTATATAGGTAACCCCCCTAAAATCAGATTATTGTTTTGCTTGTTTTATTGGCTCTGGATACATCCCACCAGGCAAGCAAACATATGGTCTCTTATATGTGGCATTCCACCGCCCTATTTAAGGCATAATCTTACTACTTAATGTCCTGCGTTTGCGTTTTTTCCATGACATGTATGATTTACTGGCATTTCCTACTTTTAATTGCTCTTAAAACTTTGTGTTTGAATAAAATTTCTTCATATTTAAGTTTATTGGTGTTGGAGGACTTTGTTGTCTCTTTCGTTCCACATATACAGTATATACCTAGGTATCCTACCAAGAAAATGGCTGATTCACGCTGGTCCTCTAAATTTTCCTCTGTTCTTCTGTTGGAAGATGGAGTGTCTTCAGCATACACTTGTTTTTCATCTGTAATATGTATGTTTTAAAGAGTCTTTATTATAGAGGCAATGTTAATTTATGGGGTGCTTGTACTTATTTATTATGCATTGCTTATATAGAGCTGTCATGGTACGCAGCGCTTTACATACATTACTGTTACTGTCCCTGATGGGGCTCACAGTCTAAACGCCTTGCAGATGTTGCCCTTGATGCGATTTCAACCCAGGGCTGCAAAGTAACAGTGCTAGCCACTGAGCCACTGTGCTGCCCATACACAATGTGTGTCGCTGGTCTTCCTCTTCGCCTTGTTCCTTCTATTTTTTCCGACCATGATGTCCTTCTCCAGTGATTGCTCTCTTTGTATGATGTGTCCAAAGTTTTATCTATTATCTTACTTTATTTTTTTTATTATTATTTAACTTTTATCTATTTTGCGGATACATTGCAGTCTATGGACTGTATGTAACAAAATACCAATACTTCCAAAAGATATTGGCAGACCTCATACTCATGAATGCATGATCCTTATCATTGTATTTCAAAGGGGCCATGTAACACTACCTAAAAATAGTGGCGTATATACATATGGAGCAAGTTATCTTCTAGAAGCAAAGTTTTTTACGTTCACTGGGAAAACTCATTCTGTCCTACGAGGGGCAGAAAAAGCTTTTAGAGTTTAAGGCAAGGTTTTCTGAATGCATCCCACTATCACTGTCCCTGAAGGTTAGTATCGCAGCATATAAATAGTCAATCATTCATATTTTTTTTTAAATGACCCTATAGTGCTTAGAGGGGTTCTCCACTCAGTTGTTGTATGGAGTCATAAGAGTCATTTGTATGGAGTCATGGAGTTGTAAAACAGTCAAAGAAAATATACTCCACCCTGAACTCTGCTTCTCGCTCTCCTTCGGACCAAAAGTGATGACGTCACGTACCACCAGTGACATGACCACTGATTGCCCCATTCATTGTCTAGTATAAATGTGCTGTGTATTGGGTTATTGATTAACTCCAACTGGTGGCCCATCCTCAGGGTACGATATTAATGGGGTTATCTCATCATACACCCATAGAATCCTAATATATACTTACCTTGTAATGTCTTTACATCCTGTCCAGATGTGTCCAGATAACAGAATTCCAAGCGGCGGAAGTTCACCGACCTCCATATTGGGACACCCAAGTGATGGGTGTCTCAATAGAGAAACTGCTATTGGTACCAGCCTCTTGCGCGGTACCACCAGCGTAACACCGTTGCACCACACACACACACACACGCACACAGTATATGCTGTACGCACCACACACACACTGTATACGCTGTACGCACCACACACACTGTATACGCTGTATGCACCACACACACACACACACTGTATATGCCATACGCTCCACACACACACTGTATACGCCGTATGCACCACACACACACACACACACACACACACACACACACACTGTATATGCCGTATGCACCACACACACACACACACACACACACACACACTGTATATGCCGTATGCACCACACACACACACACACACACACACACTGTATATGCCGTATGCACCACACACACACTGTATATGCCGTATGCAGCCTCTTGTGCAGTTCCACCAGCGGAACACCGTCACGAACACACCGCCGCCGGGATCAGCCGAATGATTCACTGACCGCAGCCATCATTGTACAGGAGGAGCGAATTCACAGTTTTAATGTGACCGCCGCTATTTGTCTGCACAAAGATGGTGGCAGTCTGATTTACTGCGCCTGTGTGAATTCCACGCCGGCTGATCCCGGCGTTAGATACGCATCGTATCTACAGGCAGAGGAAGCCGGTCACATTAAAGGGGTTTTCCCTTGAACGAAAGTTCATTTTAAAAATTGTCTGTGTCTGACCGTGTACGGAGCATACCACATCTCCTGAGCAGGGGAGGAAGCAAAAGACAGTACTGACATTACAGCAGGGGATCACAGTGGAATTATTTTGTGAGGTAAAATATTTCACTGACTGTTTTTAAACAATATTTTACCTCACAAAATGTCTCCTCTGCGATCTCCTGCTGTAATGTCAGTATTGTCTTTGAGGGGAGAACACAGCACAGGACAGAGAGAGACAGCAGACAAGGGGGATAGCACATGGGGTAGACAGGTCAAAGAAGAGAGCACAGACGGGAGAAGTCAGCACATGGGGAAAGAGAGAGTAGATAGGTGGGTGAGCACATGGGGGAGAGAGATTCTCAATGCTGGAAAGCCTGCCCCCATCGTGACATTACCGCCCTCCTGATGTGATAGCACCGGGCCTCCATCTACTATACTATAAATGTCTAATGGAGGCAGGTCCCACTCCTGGGGTCCCCCAATCTTCTGTTCATGATGCCTTGATGGCTGGCTGCGCATGCGCGGACTTATGCATTCACTACTATGGGAGTTCAGCATAAAACTGAGTGCACATAAATAGCTGTTTTTGGGTCTGCCATAGTTTGGAAAGTCCACAAAACCCTGATTAAACCTTTCTCTGTCTGAACATGGGTAAAGAATGAGAGATAAACAATTCCCCAGTAATTTATTGTTGGCACAAATAAGAAGTCAATGCCACCCATGTCTGTATGAGCCCTCCATATACAAGCTCCAGTAAGACCTCGGGGGCTCCTTAGAAGTCACCGAATTTTATTACTGCTAAGTGCATATTCTTCGTTGAAGTTATTTCTAGAAGCAATGGAACATTTCCCAGTGTCAGTCTCTGATCTCGAAAGCTAATGAAACACATGCACATAATGATTTAATCACTCTCGGCCTTCTGCTGTTTACATATATTGTGCTCAATGTATAGCTCCTCTCTCTCGCTGTCTCCATTGCTGGTATTTAATGAAATACACACGCTGATGAAAAAAACTATGGGTCCCCATCAGGAATGTCAACGCAAAGTAAAAAAAAAAAAGACCTGGCAGATGAGCTGCACGTTCCAGCCACAAACTTTCATGTAGCTGAAGGATTGCGGTGCCAAAGACAGGGAGACACTCCAATTTGCGGAAATCAGATGGAACACATTACGTACCCTAGAAAGCTCAGGGTGTATTTGGTGGGAGACCAAGAACTGGTACCGGTGAAGATGAGAATCCGTCTTCTACAGGCCGAGCCATGAGTTCTAAGTCTGTGCAGATGCACAAGGAGGCCTTCTGTACTAAGGAGCCATCGGCACTTCATGTGCCGCCACATGGACTTTCATGGAGTACTGTCTTAAATCTCATAGACGAGAAGAAACTGTACAATATCAAGCCCAAAGTTTAGCTAAGGTTCAAATTCCAGGAACGGAACTATGAGAGGGCAACTGGGACATGTGTCGTAGATGGAGGATGGAAAGAACATGGAGGCACCAACAAGCCAATTTGGTTTAGACAGGATATTTAGGTCCAGGGTTAGGGAAATGAATGAAACCTTTGGTCCAGATGAAGGAAAGCCTGGCTACGGCTTTGCAAAATGCAATAACTGCACAATTTTCATGACTCTACCTGGAGTCCAATTATGTTGGACGCAAACTACTAGCAAGTACTGGTTCAGAACCATCACGGGTATATGGATCGTTATTGTGACTCTCTAAATGCAAAATGAAGAAAGATCCAGCTCCACAAACAGTGATTGTTTTATTCGCGCAAATGCTTGAAGGATGTACAGAGTCAGCAATACGGCTACTTACAGTCATGGTTAAGGCACCTGAAACGCATTGACGCATGTGCTGTAAGAAGTATTGCTGACTCTGTACGTCCTTCAAGCATTTGTGTGAATAAAACAATCACTGTTCGTAGAGCTGGATCCTTCTTCATTTTGCATTTTCTACGCCTTGATGCAGTGTTTCTGTGCTCCGGACATGTCAAAGATGCAAACCATGGTGAGCTGGACTATATTTTCCCGATAACTCTCTAACTGTACCTATATAGAGCATATGTACTAGCTAACTAATGATTTATGACCACGGGTGTTAATTAACCTAGACACGCGCACTCTATGTATGCATTATTCATCTTACCCATTTATATCACTGGGCTGACCGATACGATTGTCTACACAGGGAGCGTATAGTAACTTCTATTATAAAGATATCCATTGCTATTATTTACTTGCTTTGCACATACATTGTTATACAGGCAGTAGGGTGGCTCAGTGGTTACTTCTGTTGCTTTACAGCACTGGTTCCTGGGTTCAAATCACACCAAGGACAACATCTGCAAAGAGTTTGCATGTTTTCTTCGTGTTTGCGTGGGTTTCCTCCGGGTTCTCCGGTTTCCTCCCACATTCCAAAAACATACTGATAGTGAATGTAGATTGTGAGCCCCAATGGGGACAGTGCTGATGTCTGTAGAGTGCTGTGGAATTAATGGCGCTAAATAAGTGAGTAGAATAAATAAAGTAGGCTTATCTGGATATTTATTTGGGTCACCATCAACTGAGAACACGTTCATTCTCCAGGTAGACGATACCTGTAAAAATAACCATCTTTGCAATCTACACATCTTTTCTCAAATACAATGGGGTTTGTAATTTTATAATTTACTGCTCATTGCCAGAGTTACTGGCCACTTTTGCAGTCTATCAGAGGTGGCCGGTTTCCTTGACAAGGAGCACAGCACTTGCTAGTTCTTTGCTTTAGAGCTGGTACGCACTTCTCTAAACCTGGCCAGAACGTTATATCTGGATCGCTTCTGTGCCCCTGCGCTCCTCTGAGGCTGTGGCAACAAATCTTCCTCTGCTAGTAACATACGAGAGTCCAAAATTTGGTCCAGTGTTTCAGCTATGCTGCCAGCCAGAACTGTCAATCATCAGGAGCGCCCTGCCCCCTGCCAAGCAGGAATCTGAGAGGCAGAGGAGCAGTTCTATGTTGGATTCTGAACCATGGTCATATTGGACCGATTGGGGGGCGTGCAGGACCTCTATATTAATAGGACCCTCCTAATTTACTATGTTACAATATATTGTAACCGTGAGTCAGAATTGTATCATCATTGTATATAGAAGTGGCTACAACTGAACGGAAACATATGCAACAATGGAGGTAAAGCTCGGCATGCTGGAAAAAACATCCCAAGCGAGTGACACTGACGGTAATACACAAAGGCCATAAACATCTAAAATATGGAGTGTATGATGTAAAGACCAGCGACTGGTCAGAAGAAGAGCGAGATCAAAGGTGCGACTGATTTATAGCCAGACAGATCTGCTGTTCTCAGACGCGGTCGTATCAATGGCGGATCAGAGTGGATTACCAGATATATGTTACCTAAGTGGGAATGCAGAACTAATGCTGTACCGCCACACAGTGCATAACATACTGCGAAGTGGAGTGCGCCCATGTGCTAAACCAATCCAGGAAATAAAGCCTTGTATAAACTACCACTAGAAAACATAATAAGGGATACTATTAATTCTAGGGCCAGAAGCCTCAGGAGAAGACGTGGTTCTAATGACATTCACACACATTGCGGAAGATGAGATTTCCCAAATTATCAGAGATAATGAAAATCAGGGGAAAAAAAATCTTCAAGGTCAGAGCAAAGTTAAGAAATCCTCCCTATTTTAGTTACAATTAAAGACTCATTCCACCCACTCAAAACAATAAGTTATACGGCGACCCCCTATATCGGGGATTTAGAAGTCCAAGAACAGAGTTGTGGAGCCTCGTCCTGGATGGAGCAAAGCTGCACATGCGCGGCCTTCACTCCGTTCATTGTCTATGGGAGTAGCAGTAGTCAGCAGTCTCATAGACAGGAGCAGTGGCCATGCTAAAGCCCCGATCTCAGGATTACTGGGGGTCCTTGCAATCAGCAGGTTATCTCCTAGTCTATAGATGAGGGCTAACTTGTTTTTATTTTTATATTTTTTGTAACCCCCATTCTGAATCCAATAAAATTATAACACTTAAATTCACTTCCAGTGCAAGCGGTGTCAGCACAGGCTCTCCCGGGGATTGTGTGATATTTTTATGCCATGCGATCCCTGAGGCCAGACAGCACTGGCTTCACACTCTCCACCTTCGGACAAATCACTCTCCTATAGACATCTGAAGGAAGTGGGAAGGCAACTGCAGCTCTGGCTTCCTTGGGTTGTCTTGATTTGTCCGAAGGTGGAAAAAATGAAGCCAGTGGTGACGGGCCTCAGGGATTGCATGACATAACAATATCACACAATCCCCGGGAGAGCCAGTGCCGACACCACTGGAACGGTGCCCGCACTGGAGGTGAGTATAGGTGTTAATATTTTACAGGGAGGAAACATAGTTGAAGGAGTTGTCCGTGTAATCCCTTTAAATTCTCAGGATTATTAAACTGTCCTCACATTTTGTTATTTTTTTGTTTTTTCGGTCTAACATTCTGTTCTAATGAAATTTTAATATATTTTGACAGTAGCCGGAGCTTAATTTTTCAGCTGCAAAGCTCTGTATCCCAGCAGCGGAAAATGGAAAAAGACTTATCACCGCTCCTCAGATGTCTGTATAAATAAATCCTGCTATGTCCTAACAATTCTAGAGCATCTATTCTTAGGGAATATTCACACGCTGCGTATTTGCATTTTTTTTTTGTGATCAAAAAACCAGAGCGGTGACAGGAAAAATGCTGTGTACAATACATATGCTTTTTTATAAGCAGTGTAAAATGCGCAGCAAAAACACCGCGTGTGAACATGCCCTTAGGGTTCTCGGTTGTGCTATCAACTCTTTTACTCCTCCTTGAGACTTCCGAATAAACTGACAACTAAATGTCACCTTTCACCATCTTAAAGGGGCGTATCCCTACAGAGCACTGTAGAAAGATACGCCCCCAACTGGTAACACCCAGTTGTCCATTTTTTCAGAATTTTTTGGGAGAAATAGCAAAATACAGTGTTCTATCAAAACATTATTTAGAATTGTTATGTGACAGGGAGTGCAAGAATTTACAGGTCCAATTGACAGGTTCCCTTTCAATGATAGAATTTAATTTGCCACCACTAGGGGGAGCTCTGTGTATACTGCTTTGTTATTATGTTAAATTTATAAGGCCCCATTCATTTCACCTTTTTTACATATGTTTAGTGTGTATGCCATGATAAAAAAGAGGATGTATTAGTGAGGAAAACTTAAGTATTCATCCCAACTGTTCAGTAAGTACATATTCACCCATATTTCCAGGATATATTCTTTAAATGGATATCAAATTATTTTATGGGGGATGGATGCCACTGTTATATATACATGACATTATATATATAATATCTATAGGCAGTGGCGTAACTTGAAACTCATGGGCCCCGATGTGAAAGCTCCAAAGGGGCCCCCAAATATTTAAACTCTTTAATAGCAATAGTTTTATTCTATAGGCCAAAGGGACTTTTAGGGCCCTCTAGGCTCCATGGCCTGTGTGTGATTGCAACCCCTGCACCTGTTGTAGTTACACCCCTGTCTATAGGGATTACACTCTTTGGCAGCGGTATCAGGTAGATACAGGCACAAAGTCTCTTGGTCACAGACAAGATAGATTTGTTTTAGTCCATAAACCTCTCCGACATAACAGAAACTACACTTGGCACAAAGGAACAAAATAAACAAAACCAGTCCATATAAATGGAAACAGACTCCGCATGCCTTGGCAGCCACTTGCACAACTGATCCGTACACCAGAGGCGTTTCCACCTTAACTCCCAGCACGAAATGAGGCAGGTGAGCTGCCTTTTACAGCATGTACCGCCCTGGAACTGGAGGTAAGGGAACGGCAAGTCCCACCCAGCTCTTTGGCCGTTCCTAAAACCCGGACCCAAAAATCCAGGCCCATTAAAAAACAGCTGTCAGCATTTTACATGCTGGTGCCTGCTTCTCTGGGTTCTACTTCACAAAGGCTTACCATGTCGGTGACAATTACCTCCTCTGCAAGACCTGTCCATCTGCCACACTACAATATATCTATATTGGGAGCTTTTCCCAGCATATACAGTATATACAGTAGACAAAAAAACAAGAAACTTTTAAGAATGTTCTTACAATGGCTGTTTACAACACTTGTTTACAATAAAAAATTATACATTTTTTTATGTACCTGTGTAGAAGACATATGCAAATTAGTGCAGTGGAGGAGTGTCAAAACGCTTGGATGGCTTCTTCTAGGTGCATGAACACGCCCCCACTAGACTTTCAGCCTCATTTTCATATTGTTTCTATCCTCGATTTCTCATGATTGGCACATCGGATCGCTAAGAAAAAGGTATAATTTTTCTTGGAGAATAACGGCTGACACAGTCATGCCACTACTCCTATATGCAAAAAATAAATAAAAATGTGACGATGGGTTCCCATCAATGGAGCACAGGAGATAGCTGTATACTATTGAGGTCGGTTTCCTTCAAGTGGAGGCTGAAGACAATCAGAACTTTTACATGAAGCTGTCTGCAGGGGATTTATCCGTATCCATAAGAAAAGATCTCCATCAGCTATACAGATAAGAAGTGGCAGTCCTATGTAAGCAGAGACGTTTCTTCTGCGTGTGGATGAGCACTTAATAATGTACGACCATCCACACAGACCTGCACTTAAGTCATTGGCATGTCACAATAAAGCTTCCAAAACTTAGACAGGTGTCACCGGGGACTATACGACGACCAGTCCCATCCGCCTGCAGGGCAACAATCTCTGACAGGTAGCATTTGCAGCTATTTTGGATTAATTTCTCCTTTATTGGCCCACACAGAATTATCCAGGAGATAACAGCTGGAATTCACTAGGAAGGGGGTCCGTTAGCCCCCGATCTGTTATTTTAAAGTCCTGTAAAACCTCTTTAAATGAACTACTGTTAGCAGTGTCCTTCTGATAATAGAGAAACAACAGGGTGTCTATATAATCGAACCTCATTTAAAGGGGCCAGCGGGGGAGTGTAGCAGAGCCGATGACATTAAGACCCCACATACTTGTTGAGACACGTTTTCAATTGGCAGGTATCATTCATAAGTCCTGCCGATCGGGGTCACAACTTTATTGCCACCAGTTACCTCTCATGTAGCAGTGATGCTAGACAACCCCTTTAAGGAGTATACTTGGCAGGTTAGGTGGAGCATTTCATAGCTCCCCTTGAAATCATCGAGTAACGTAAAGGTGTACTGGGTCCTTCAAAGCAAATAGCTTTCTCTATTTTTGCCATTTTACAGTCATCAGTGATAGGAAAGTGTCAGAGCGTGCAATGACATGCCCCATCGACGAGGGAAAGGTAGATCCCAGCTTTAGTTCTACATTTCCAGGAGGAATAACAGAGGAACATCACAGACAGTGCAGAGTTCTAAGTAAAGATGCCCAATCATTACTAAACCAGACAGATCCTCTTTAAATAGCAATGACTGCAGTGCCACTCACTGGTTGCAAGAGGAACTACACTTCAACAATTGAAACATTTGCCAATCACTGCATGGCTTTTGATTATTGTGAATTTCACAATACATAGGACATAATCATCTCCCCTTATAAAAAAAAGGAATAACAATATATAAGTGTTCTCTCTGTGTTTACAGGACGTAAGAAATGTAAAAAGAATGGAACCGCGTGTTACGGAAGGCAGATCAAAGAAAACATTGTTCATAAAGAAATGAGAATTCTGAAAGCTGCAGAACGTTAGCATTTTATGCCTGATGTAGTATCCACATGATGTGTGGTCCTGACTTAGTATCTGCAGAACGGCTCCTTCTCTTCAGTAATGGGGTCCAAGTCCTGCCTAAAGCAACACTTAGGGTCCCATTTATTATGGCGTTTTCTTGTCTAGTTTTTGGTATTTTTTGTCCATTTTTCATTTACATCATATACTACTTTTAATTTATGCTTTTTTTTTTTTAAAGGGAACCTGTGATTAGACTCAGAACAATGGGCACCGAAACGTTCCGATGCTTCAGAGACGAGACGAGTCAGATGACATACCCGGCCGGGATCTCTCTGCACTATCAAAAACTTTTTAAAAAGTTGCAAAAGTTTTACAGAAATGTACACTGGGATTTGTAGGCACAACTTTGGTGACATTTAGGGGAGCATGAGACTTTTTTGCACTTTTGCGGTCGTTCCCACTTGCTCAGTACCCAAGACAGCTGCCTGCTGTGCACGCCACTAAATTCGGAGCTGTCATCTTGCCCTGATATGTGCTGCTAAATACATCTCTCCTCGAGATATTGGCCCAATATTCAACGTCACTGGGACCTGTATTAATCAGTAATGTCCGGGACTTATCGTAGTGAAGGTGAATTACAAAAGACAACGGCCTCCTCGCTGGTCAACGCTTTACGACCTATCCTAAATGAGTCTGCACAGGTGTGAACTGCAGCCAGGTGACCATCCTACGGCTATGAAGGTGATGGGATGTTTATTAGCAAATGTCAACAATTTCCATCTTGGAGAAGCCGAGGGACATAGAAATTACGACGTGAGCCCTAATGTGGACAGGAACTGGTTGAAGAACAAAGGAAATCTGTCACCAGGACAGAAAAAATGCTAACTTCATTGACTCTTTTGGTAAAGGACTAATCAGGCAAAGAAATTTTCATAGAATGTGGGTTTTCAATAGGTACCCCAACCCTTAGGGAATGTGGCCTTAAGGGAATTATCCCACCAAGATGATCATTTTAAAATGAAGTCACCCTGACGATCAGCTGATTGCACCAGCTCTGGCTTTCCTAACCCTTGTTGATCATCCATTATTACCAGTAAGGTAAGGTATTGCATGGTCGCCAACTTCTCCGCAGCCCATTCAAATGTGTGGTTGATCATGAAATATAAGGCTGCGTGTACAATATCAGTGCGATACAAAATACAAAAGACCATGAAAATAAAATAAATAAAATACAAGATCATGTCAGTCCCTTTCCACTCTCGGAATAGAAAGGATGGGGGTTCCAATGTCCCCGTTAATAGTACCTGCACTTTTATAAAACTTTTGACAAGTCAGAAGTTTTTATTAGTGGGGTCCAAGTTCTGATACCCCCCATTGATCACTGAAACAAAAGGGCAGAAGTGTTCAGCTGAGCATGGGTCTTCTAATGTAGATGGATGTAACTGAAGATGGCATACTCATAGGCTCCGATTTAGAAAAGCTTTTATGCCAGGAAACTGTTTCAAAAAGTTTATAAAAGTCGCAAGGATGCCCAAAAGATTTGCAACTTTTGGCAGGTTCACGCCACTTTCTCTCAGCTCCGACAACATGGATGGAGCTGGGGCTGGATGGAGACATGACGGAACATGGTGACTCCCGCTAATCAAATCCTCCGTTAAGTAAGCTTTCTGGCCTGGTGGATGGAGGCACTCGCCGCTTGCCAGATGCTCCTCTTAATGAATCCGGTGCCTCGCACTCCACCCTGCTCCCTGAAAAATGCCGGTCTTTATGAATTGCCGCCATAGACTTTCTGATGAGCTGATCTTTACCTAATTCGCCTTTTCCAATTAGAGAAGCGCTTGGTCCTTTGTGCCTTTTGGTTGACGTCTTAGCAGAAGACTTCTGACGCGTCAAAAGTTTTTTTAAAGTATAGAAACTCATCAAGAGATCAGTCCTTAAAGGGGTCTTTCATGGTAACTGTTTTTCCGCTGCGCTCTGCCAGCCCAATTCCTGATTGGCCCCATTCAAGTAAAGGGTGCCAGCTGCAGGCAGGTGACTGAATCGTCAGGGTACGGAGAATAGAGGACACCTATCTGCACCAGTGCTGCATTCCCTTCATTCTCAGGATTGGGGATACCAGAGGTCGTTCCTCCATCCATTATAGCGTGTTGGCATAGCTTTATAAAATGGAAATACCCCTTTAATTCCATTGCCTTTTTATCCAATATAATAATAATTGGAGCTTATTATTGTACAGCGCCGCAGAATATGTTGGCGCTTTATCTACAAAGTTCATTATTATTATTGGTTTTTAACCAAATTTAAGAGCAATAAATCACAAAAAACCCAACAAGAACAAAGACGTTGGGGTAAAAGCTTGAAGATCCACAATTTTAATTGCTTGACATGTGAAAAGGTTATTTAGAGCTTTGTATCAGAGCCTGCATCATTGCACAAGCCAAGGAGCATCCGGAGAGCAGCACAAACAGGAATCTGGAATGTGTTCCATCCGATGACTTTAAGGAACAGAACAGTAAAGAAATGCCCAGAATACTAACCACGGGGCAGATCACCTTTATGACACATGATCTTTCTATTGCGGGATATCATTCAGTGGAAATCGACGTCCAGACAACTTCCTTTTCAGCAACGATACAAGCTACAGATTACTTATTGACACCCTGTGATCTACTGTATATCCAGCTGCTAAACAGATTCCAACAACCACATGCCATCACATCGGATCACTGCCGCTCAGGCTTGGACTGGCCCGCCGGAGTACAGGAGAATCCTCCGGTGGGCCCCTCTGCAAGAGTGTGACACCACCTTCTTATATGAGCAATACTTGGCACAATGTACTTGAATCACTATGTACAGACAAAGGCAAAATCTTACTCATTTAACAATCTAACCAGTTCATTTGCATGTAGCTGAAAAGTGGGGGCCTGGAGGCGGTTACTGGTGGGCTCTTGGCGTCCCAGTCCGACACTGCCGCTGCCGCTACCCAAACAGAACATTTCCACTAGCAACACTCCATGGTGGAATTGCTAGGCACGCACATTTCCTGACCCATGTACGTCACATTGGGGTCCATAACACCTGCCATGGAGTCACAGGAAGGGGTCTCCAATATTCCCACCATACACGGACCCTTATATGCGGTTGTTGCATCATGGCTGTATAGAACGGGTCTTTTAGGGGCTCAAAAACGATGAGTTTTTCAAGCAGAAGCTGAATCAGGAAACGCTTCTCTTTTGGAGAGATTTTGGAATAATTTTTCTTTTCCTGAAGAGTTTTTGAATTGGTTTTGGAAACATTTTTTGCAGTGTTTTTATCTGGACAGTGTCTAGTTTGGAGTCAATTCCATCACTATGTGGTTGAATGAAGTGACCTGCGCATTTTTTTTCTCCACCAGGCATTTATTTCAAAAACCTCGTCAGGAAAAAAAAAAAAAAAAGTTCAGAAACTTCTCATATGAACAGTAAACAAGATTTCCTATGGAAATGAATAGGGTGAGTTTCCAAAGAGTTTTTTGAGGAGGATTTTGGAGCAGATCCTCTCCATAAAACTACTCAGAAAACTCAGAGAGAACTATGAGAATCAGTACTGCTACATTTCCACTTAGGGTACATGCACACAACGTCTTGTTCATGTGGATTCCGTCTGGAATCCATCTCTAAACGTGCCACAATAAATAAACATTGTGCGCAGCAATGTAAAAATGGCATTGCTGTGCATATGTTCTGTCTTATGTCCCATCTTTAGGCCTCATTCACATTAATTTTTCCATGTACGAGAAAAACAGACCAATAATTCTGATAGGAGTTTGTTCAGCATTTAGGCTATGTGCACATGTTGCGGATTCTCTGCGGATCAGCAGTGTTTTTTGCGGTGCAGAAACGCTGCAGATCCGCAATTGATTTACAGTACAATGTAAATCAATGAGAAAAAAAAAAAAGCTGTGCACACTTTGTGGAAAATCCGCTGCGGAAATGCTGCGGTTTAAAAGAAGTAGCATGTCACTTCTTTTTTGCGAATCTGCAGCGTTTTTGTACCCATTCCATTATAGAAATCTGCAGGGGTAAAAAACGCAGCAAATCCGCAAAAAAAAACGCAGCAAAAACGCACAAAAAATGCTGCAGATCCGCACAAAAAACGCGACAAATCCACAGGTGCGTTTTCTGCCAGGAAAGGCAGAATCCGCACCAGAAATTCCTAAGGCCAATCCGCAACGTGTGCACATAGCCTTAATCCGATTTTCTCGTACATGGAGAAATAATTAAAAAAAAATTACTCCACCTTTTTCATCTTTTCCATTCTGACAGTCCATGACAATCAGACTGCACTCGGATGTCATCTGAGTGCAGTCCTATTTTTTAATGGACTCATTGACATGCATTGCCGATTTTGATTCGACCCTCAGATGAAAATAAGACATCTCTCCACGAATATCCGTGGACCTCTCCGTCCATGAAAAGTCACGGGCATGTGAGTGGCCCCGTAGAATACCACTAGTACAAGTGATATCCGTGAAAATCATGGATAGCACTCACATGCTAATATCGAACGGGTTCAGAAACTCTCAAGCCGTTAAAAAAGTGACACGCTCATTCATTGGGAAGAAAACATGCCGGCGGAGCTGCTTCAGGAAAGACCGCTTGCGTTTCCCTGAAATGACTTCACAAAGGCGTAGTGTGAACATACCTTTATGTTGCAGCCGAAACCGTTAAAAATTCTGCCAATGGAATGCAATTTTGTTCAATTTTTTTGCCCTAATAAAATCGGAAAATGCAATAAAATCCTAAAAAATATATATAAAAAAAATCTAAAAATATGGCATGGCTGCACACAAGCGTACATCTTGACTACGGTATCTTTTTTTTCCAATCTGTGAAACATTTGGCTACAACAGTAAAAAAAACAAAACTCACTCAGATGCAAAGTGCGCACAGGCCCTTATTTATAACGACACGAAAATCTCTCAAACATCCAAAAAATCTGGCCGCTGTTTATCTATAGGCCGCCATATCCCCCGTGCATGTGGCGAGCCTGTGTAATGTGACTCCTGGTTATACATTTAGGATCTGAGGAGCCCTCAGTGACTGCAGACCGAGGTCCTCTCACAACAAGTTCATACAAATATGTGAAGGATGGCGTCTCCCAAACTGCTAACATATGGGGGCTCGCAGCTCGCAGCCCGCTAGACCTCCAGCTAGTGTCATTCCTGTCACAAATAGACCGGCTAAGAATGGCTGTCAGTGACATCCTCTGGAAATAGCTTTTACACGGAGCTCTGTTCCGGGTCGTGGATTCCATTTTTGGCCCCAGAATGGTTTCATAGCCCTCTATTTTCATACATACTTTCCACTCAAGTGCAGCCCTCAGGGGGCGAGGGGGGATGTATTGACTCTGTCATGTAGCTGACGGTTCCTTACAGTATGTGCTCAGGCCGCTAGACAAACAGACCTATCTCCTGTCATCTACATAACATATTTGTTCTATGTGAATCCAAGCTCCCGCACGTGATGGATTTATTCCATCGCCTTCACGACACGAGCCGTCAGAATGGACAGCCACGGTTCATTGTGCCGGATGACGTCCACCCCATGTATAGTCCTACCCCGGCGCTGGATCGTCACAGGTCACAGCAATTCGTAGAGTCGAACAACGCTTACAATTCATTGCGGCTGCGCTTCCAGACCCGGCCGGGACAACCTAATCCGGTAGGAGGGCGCTCGTCAAGATTGCAGGCTGGCCCAGCTCCAGGGGAAGCACTAGACATAGCAAACATGACTAATATACTAAAAAAAAACTCAAAACATGACTTTGAGTCTAGATAAGGGGTGGTCTTCTGAAAGAAGATGGGTAATATATGGCGGGGCTGAAAATTAGTCTAGATAAGGGGTGGTCTTCTGAAGGAAGATGGGTAATGTATGGTGGGGCTGAAAATTTGTCTAGATAAGGGGTGGTCTTCTGAAAGAAGATGGGTAATATATGGTGGGGCTGAAAATTTGTCTAGATAAGGGGTGGTCTTCTGAAAGAAGATGGGTAATATATGGTGGGGCTGAAAATTATTCTAGATAAGGGGTGGTCTTTTGAAAGAAGATAGGTAATATATGGTGGGGCTGAAAATTAATTTAGATAAGGGGCGGTCTTCTGAAAGAAGATGGGTAATATATGGTGGGGCTGAAAATTAGTCTAGATAAGGGGTGGTCTTTTGAAAGAAGATGGGTAATATATGGTGGGCTGAAAATGAGTCTAGATAAGGGGTGGTCTTTTGAAAGAAGATAGGTAATATATGGTGGGGCTGAAAATTAGTTTAGATAAGGGGCGGTCTTCTGAAAGAAGATGGGTAATGTATGGTGGGGCTGAAAATTAGTCTAGATAAGGGGTGGTCTTTTGAAAGAAGATGGGTAATATATGGTGGGGCTGAAAATTAGTCTAGATAAGGGGTGGTCTTCTGAAGGAAGATGGGTAATATATGGTGGGCTTTAAATTAGTCTAGATAAGGGGTGGTCTTCTGAAAGAAGATGGGTAATATATGGTGGGGCTGAAAATGAGTCTACATAAGGGGTGGTCTTCTCAAAGAAGATGGGTAATATATGGTGGGACTGAAAATTAGTCTAGATAAGGGGTGGTCTTCTGAAAGAAGATGGGTAATATATGGTGGGGCTGAAAATGAGTCTACATAAGGGGTGGTCTTCTCAAAGAAGATGGGTAATATATGGTGGGACTGAAAATTAGTCTAGATAAGGGGTGGTCTTCTGAAAGTAGATGGGTAATATATGGCGGGAC
This sequence comes from Ranitomeya variabilis, assembly GCF_051348905.1. Lineage (NCBI taxonomy): Eukaryota > Metazoa > Chordata > Amphibia > Anura > Dendrobatidae > Ranitomeya > Ranitomeya variabilis. The sequence continues at coordinate 28,676,980 of NC_135239.1, forward strand.
TAAAAATGAGTCAAGGTAAGGGGTGGTCTTCTAAAAGAAGATGGGTAATTAGGGCTGGATTGATAATGAGTCTAGTTAAGGGGTGGTCTTCTCAAAGAAGATGAGTAATATATGGCAATAATGAAAATGGGTCTAGATAAGGGGTGGTCCTCTCAAAGAAGAAGGATAATATGTGGCAGGACTGAAAATGAGTGTAGATAAGGGGTGGTCTTCTCAAAGAGGTGAGCTTTTTTGGAAGCTCCGCTGCGGAGGGAGCTTTCTATGCAGCGCTGTGGAATATGTTGGTGCTACATATGTAACAATAAAGCAAATAATCACCAAACTTCTCATAATCGAGATGATGGCAGCGACACAAGGAAATGATCTAGCCACCAAGGCTTGCAATTCATCTTTCAGAGTGGAACAAGACATTTAGCACTTTAACAAGCAAGTCAAAGCAACCGGGGGAGTGTAAGTGTTCTCTACGTGTACTGACACCCAAAGGCTTGCACTCGATGTAGCAGCCAATGACTGCGGTAGCGTAGAGGGGTGTGCAGTCTGTTCTATGCACTGCCAGGCATCCCAATCACTGCACCCATGCCCTCCCGCCGGTCACTTACGTTTTTGCTATGGGAGAGATGTATCCACTCCTTGTCCTTTGAGCTCCTAAATGCATTTGTCTGCATTTGTCCACACAGCTGAGATCTAGTCGAAATCAGAAGCCAAGTGGGAGATTCAGGTGGTTGAAGGCACATCCACACCTTGGCATGGCTTGCAAGATCCAGGGACTGGCACCCATCAGTGGCACATTGCACCTGGTCCTGCGCCTTGGGCTCCAAGTTAGGGACAAGTTGCAGAGCTCTTTGGGCCAGAAGAACAACTGCAGCTCCTTCTGTGTTCTGTGCAGATTGTCTGTGACTGCAGGAGAATCCTGCCTGGTGGTGTTAGATTTCAGCACAGTGATTCCTGATGACATCAGCAGCTGCTGTATAGTATATGGGACTGTGAGAGTATATGTGTGTGTCACTGGTGGAAGCTCCTCCTGTTCTTCACATACTGTAATCTCCTCTTTTTTTTTTGGACCACTGATTTGCCAGCAATACAACCAGATAAATTCAGGACAGGAAGTAGCTCGGTGCAATATGAGCCAAGATGCAGAGTCAAGGAGGAGAACACAGCTTCTGTCCTGCAAGATTGAATCTAGACCATCCACCGGTGGTCTTCAACCTCCAGCCGTGGCAAAACCATAACTCCCAGCATGCCCTGACAGCCTGCAACTGGGAGATAGGCTGGAGGCTACACGACAACATGTTGTACGAGACCCAAAACATTTGTGCTGTCACTCAATTCTTTTAGAATTGCAATTTTGATGGGGTAAGAAAACATCCAAAAAGGATGCGACTTGTATTGAAGTCTATCGCAAGAGAGTCGTGTGCCACTTGTAACCAGTGGCGGAATGTTCAACACATTTGGGAACAACATTGTGTCGCAATGTGATACCGTAGGAAATCATTAGATGAGACGTCTCTATGTAACACTGTGCAGAAAAAACTGGGGAACGAAGGAGTGCCATAGGGTTCAAAGTCACGCGTTTCGAAGTCATCCGACTTCTTCATCAGGAAAAACCACAAACTGGTGAAGGAATCGGATGACTTAGAATAAAGATTCTAATCCGATCTCTTGGAATCTTGGCACAATGCAACACTGGGATCTCAATGTCGTAGGCTTAGCTTTATGGTTTTGCAACCACTGGATGGCCGTAGATTGGAGACTTCGGATATAGGATGTAGAGTAGCATCCACCAACTAATCTGACGACATGATCAGGGCGTACGTGTAAGGCTATGGTCACACGGGTTGGACTTGATATAGATTTGGTACCCGATTTCCTAAATCTGCATACAATCCATTTCCGCTGGAGACAACAGGAAATCTTGAAACCATGGAACAACTTATTGGTACAATTTGGGTAAGTTGAACATTTATCTGGATAATCGGAGCAGTTGGGTTGTAATCTAATCTGCTTCCACTGTGGTCACCATCGATATGAGAGTAACGATGGAACCCAAAAAAATATTTATAACCGCCCTCACAATGTTACATATTTTAGTAAAAATAATCATTATATCTTCTCAAAGTTGGAGCTTTGGATGTTTGGTATTATACAGCTTTCCAACAAGAACCTTTCAACCCCTGTGATATTTGATGGCCACGGTCTGTTTTCTTCTTCACTTGTAATCTTGTCTCCAGTAACATAGTCATAAAAGTGGACAGGTCATGGCCTGCCTCCAGCACCTCCACCCCTCATCCATACCAACGATCTGACCATCAACATGCCAGACTAAACTCATCAAAGAAGTGATTTAAAAAAAACGTAAAGCATTAGATCGAGAGTGCAAAAAGTTGTAAATAATTGACTGATACACGATATTTCAGCAAAGGAGGTGGAAAATATTCACATTTTTTGACCCAAATTGTCAATTTCTTCTGTGGTTTGCCTAATATGTATGGGTAGCCCAGTCAAATACCTCCCTGTCCTACGTTCAGCCCTATCGGGTCACGAATAAAGTGTCTGACTCCACAATTAGTGGAATAAATGGGTGATCTGCACTGCTGGTTTTGTGTCCACGATAGGGATTGAATATGTGGTGGTATCAGAGTATCTATGCGGTTTTATTCTCAACATGTTTCAAAGTTAACAAAGTTATTGAAGAAAACCATGAAATGTTGTGGTTCTCCTGAAGAAGTTTGGCAACTGAAACGCAGAATAAAATCGCATAGTTACTCTGATATACTGCAGCTCAGATCACCCACTCTTTCCACTATTTGATTACCACATTGGAGCCTCCAACCTGTTGGTGATGCAGCCCCTGGAACATGTATTTTCCAAAGCTTAACAAGTGTTGTGGTTCACACAACCTCCCAAGAGGTTACCGGAGAACATAATGCTAGTTATCGAGAACATACAGAAGACACATATAGCATAAACATCCATTGGCAGAGTATCACCAAATTATGTTTTATTTTTCAAAGGGGGTCATCTCATGCCATTCATCTCATCTCAGAGGGAGGATAAGGAAGGACAAATCATTGTGAAATTATGTTGGTCCATGGTATCTTCACATCCATTGGTAAAGGTTTTTTTTCCAAAGTTGACGTCAATTCATGAGATAGAGAATAATGTGCTGATCAATGGGGTTCTGACTGCTGGGAGCCCCCGGTGGTCTCCGCTCCATTCGTGATTAGGACTGCTGGGAATAGCTGCTTTTTCTGGCAGAAAGATCTGTAGACAATAAACGGAGCTGTAGGTTAATTCAAGAAGCTTTGCAGATCATTTTTTCGGCTTTCAGAGCCTTCTTCTCGGGATCACTGAGATTGGACCCCCAGCAATCAGCACATTATCCACTATTCGAATTTTAGGAAAACCTCTCTAAGAACATGTACAGACCCTATACTGTGACACTCTAGTATTACACATCCATAGATACCCTTAGAACCAATGTTTCTAGTAGAAGATCTCCATAATTCGCACCATCTTCTTCCACACACAAGACTTTTACAGATTTGTGCAAAACCAATCCTTATGGACTACATGTACAGATCAAGATTGGACAATTTGACAGCAATTCTGCAAAAAAGTTCCTTAGAAAAATTAGTCTCTTAATGACTTTTTCGCAAGTTTAATTGAGGTGAAACATTGAAAAGAGAAGTTTAAAATGGGGACTATACCTGGAAGAAAGATGGATTTAATATATATACGATCCAGGTTGAAGACGTCAGTTCCTGCTGCTTTGAAACATTTCATAGCTGTGGATTTCCTCTGCAAAGATTATTCCCATATGGAACTTTTTGGTAGAAAGTGAGGGCATTTGGCCCGTAGTTACAGGACGGAGTATGTGCACTTGGTCCTTTAATGTATAGGTGGTTTGCTGCGTTATTTTCTAGCATTCATACTGAAAATACAATATAAATAGAGAAAACCAGTGATCACACCAGGTCCTTTCTATAGTGTATGTGTGTAAAAATCTGTACTGACTAGTACTACCATTAGTTCAGGAAGGAGGGACATTTAATAGACTTGTATGAACAAAGACTAATATTGTGGTTGGACAATATGGAAATATTTAGTTAAAGGGAACTTATCATTAGAAAATGGCCTGTTTCTTACGTTAAATGTTTTTCTTTCTTATTTAAAATTTGTATCTTTCAGAGCACGATCATTACCTTAAATAAAATAGACACATAGACCACGGGATCGTATTTACCACTCTTATTTCTTGTTGGGAACATGTACATCAGCAGCAGTAGACTGACTCATGGTCTGCTTAGTTGTATTGAAGAATTTATTGGCCGTGTACTCATCAATTTAAATGTCATTGTGAAGGGAGAGGGAGGAGGTGAGCTGTAACATCACTTATAGCAAATAATGGATCCTATGTTATCTACTGTATATAGATGTTTTATCTGTCATTGTACAGGAGGAGAAGGTGAGCTGTGATATCACTTATAGTAAATAATGGATCCTTTGCTATCTACTGTATATAGAGGTGTTATCAGTCATTGTACAGGAGGAGAAGGTGAGCTGTGATATCACTTATAGTAAATAATGGATCCTTTGCTATCTACTGTATATAGAGGTGTTATCAGTCATTGTACAGGAGGAGGTGAGCTGTGACATCACCTATTGTAACTGGTGGATCCTGTGTTATCTACTGTATATTGAGGTGTTATCAGTCATTGTACAGGAGGAGGAGGAGGAGAGCTGTAACATCACTTATAGTAAATAATGGATCATTTGTTATCTACTGTATACATAGGTGCTTCTGTCATTGTACAGGAGGAGGAGGTGAGCTGTGACATCACCTATTGTGAATGGTGGATCCTGTGTTATCTTCTGTATATAGAGGTGTTATCAGTCATTGTACAGGAGGAGGAGGTGAGCTGTGACATGACCTATTGTGAATGGTGGATCCTGTGTTATCTACTGTATATAGAGGTGTTATCAGTCATTGTACAGTCGGAGGAGGTGAGCTGTGACATGACCTATAGTGAATGGTAGATCCTGTGTTATCTACTGTATATAGAGGTGTTATCAGTCATTGTACAGGAGGAGGAGGTGAGCTGTGACATCATCTACTGTGATTGGTGGATCCTGTGTTATCTACTGTATATAGAGGTGTAATCAGTCATTGTACAGGAGGAGGAGGTGAGCTGTGACATCACCTATTGTGAATGGTGGATCCTGTGTTATCTACTGTATATAGAGGTGTTATCAGTTATTGTACAGGAGGAGGAGGGGAGCTGTGACATCACCTATTCTTAATGGTTAATCCTGTGTTATCTGCTGTATACAGAGATATAAATCCAACAAATGATGTATCACACTTCAGGATAGTCTAAAAAATATTATTTTATTAGAACTATTAAAAAAAACATATTATATCACATTCAAGTACATGTATGCCAGAAAAATACAAGAAATAAATAGGCGGACCAATAACGGTAAGGGTATAATTAACTACAAGATCATATAATCAATGATAAATAAATCATACTGAGTAGTACAAAGGATAATAATAAATAGTAATAATACATAGGCAATCAATCAATTTACAATATAGGTGCAGATATACACTTCTATACATGATGCTACATCAAATAAAGAATGATCATTAATATAATAAATAATTACCTGAACCACATCAGAAATTGCTGCACCTCAACATTTGTTTTGCAGACTGATATTTTGATCCCCTTGAGAAAGCAGTGTGTGAAACTCACAACGGGGCTCAGCCATTTCTGATGCTTTGCATTTTAGATTGCAAGATCCTACTATTTCCCCTCTTTATTTAGAGCCGTTAATCCAGCGCAATCACACCTTGGTCCTATTGCGTTGCTCTCAGAGATCTTCTTGCAACAGGTACATATCTATAATACCCATTGCCATATCCTTGGGCCATAAGTGTATGAAACATGATGGTTAGTTGATTTACATGTAAGCTCTGGTGTTGTTCCATCAGCACAACATCATAAGGAACAGCATTACACATAATAAAAGAGGACACTATACACTAAGGAATGGTGCTACAATAAGAGCACACTGTATTAAAGGAAAGTGTTATATATATCAAGAGAGGACACTATATACCAAGGAATAGCACTGCACATAAAAGGAGAGGATGCTATATAATAAAAGCATGGCACTAGACATTGCAAGAGAGGATGTTATGCTATAAGGAATGACGTTATACATAACAGAAGAGGGCACTATATGCTAAAGGATGCCAATATACATAAAAAGAGAGAACACTATGTAATAAGGGATGGCATTGTACATAAAAAGAGAGGACCAAATATATTAAGGAAGGATAGTATGCATTGCAACAAAAGACCTTGTATAAAGGATGTCACTGAGCATAGCAGAGTACACTATGTATTAAGGACTGGCCATACACATAACAAAAGAAAACACTATGTGATATATGTCATAAGGAACAACACTCTTAATAATGAAAGGCTACTATACTAAGGGACAACACTATACATAACAAGAAAGGACGCTCTATAATAACAGGATGGTGCTATATAAAAGAGGGCACTATATGATAAGGACTGGCATTACATACAAGTAAAGAGAACACTGTAATTAATGTAATAAGGAACAGCACTTTACATAATGAAAGGACACTAAACTAAAGGGCAACACTATACATAACAAGAAAGGACACTATAATAATGGGATGGTGCTATATAAGACAGGGCATTATATGCTAAGGACTAGCATTACATACAACTAAAGAGATCACTATGTAATATATGTAATAGGGAACAGCACTTTACATATTGAAAGGACACTAAACTAAAGGGCAACACTATACATAACAAGAAAGGACATTATATAATAATGGGATGGTGCTATATATAATAAGAGAGGGCACTATATACGAAGGAATGGCACTATGCGAGAAAGAGGGCACTTTGTAGTAAAGGACCTCAAATTAATTACAAATCAGGTCCCCTACTGTGCTTCTCTTGCCCCCCCCCCCAAATTCATTACCAGTCCCTGTCCCTTCCCCAGTTCATTAGTATTCCATGTCATCTCTTCTCCCGAATTCATTACAAGTCCATGTTCTGTATCCTTTCTCCCAGTTCTTAATTTATGTCTGGCAGATGTGCACACTGGGTATATAACATGGGCTCAGGAGCAATGCAAGTGCCGGCTGTGTTATACAGCCAGTACCCAAGTATACTTGCTATGATCAGAGGTAGATTCAACTACAGCAGTTTAACCTCAGATATTCTGATACTATGTCATCTATGGGGACTGACGACGACCCTGGCTAAGCCACATCCTTTTATTAGATTTGTTTTATTCAGTTCTATTCACATTAGTGTCATGGCTTCCGTTCCTAATGGGACGATGATGAGAACTATGTTGGATTTGTTTTTGAATGTATCCTATAATGGAATCTGTCAGGTTTCCAGTTCTGTAAACTGTGTTGTTTTTTTTTCCAAAAAATGCTAATACCGCTGATTGAAAGCAGGGGGAGCGTACCTGACTACACTAATTTCCTGGTGCCTGTTCCTGTTCCAATTACTTGGTGACATTCAAATAAATCTAAATCATTCACTTACGCTGTTTTTCTTTATGACTGTCTAAATCCAGCTATACAAACTTAAAAAGAAGTAATGTCATCCTGCGCAGATATAATATATCGCTGCTAAACTGGAGCTAGACATGATGTGCCCCGTGTCTGGGGTTATGTAGATCAAGACGTCAATGTTTACATTCGAACACGTGGGGCAGAACAAAAATATTAAGGCTCGGATAAAATGTCAGTCAGTGTAAGAATGTGTAATTGTCTGGATGGTCCTTTGGGACCCAAAAATATTGCTGGAACCTGGAAAGGATTAAACGGCACATTCCCCCCGTGTCCTGACACATGACAAGACGTGGGTGCAGTATTCATGTCTGCCACAAGAGGGATTTACAGGCCCAGGAGGTCGGAGATTTCTACATTGTGATGCCACTTTATTGGATTATGGTCACATGACATCATATATTACCCAACATTTTATTTTTCATCCAAAGAGAAAAGGTTCAGCAGAACTTTAAAACAAACAAATTATTACTATTGTTTTAAATGACACCTTACATCATGTTATATCATTAAATTGAATTATTGCTATTACTTATTTATTACCATTAATTCCAATGTGCTGTATATATGAGTAGGGATATATATATATATATATATATATATATATATATATATATATATATATATATATATATATATATATATATATATATATATATATATATATATAAGAAAAATGGAACAGCACATATCCAATAAGCGGGTGCACAAACCTCCATAGCAAAGCATCCAATACTTGCATCTATCTATCTATCTATCTTTCTATCTATCAATCTATCATCTATCTATTATCTAGCTATCTATCTATTCTATCATCTTGTAGTAAAAAACAGAAAGCAGCACTCCAAAAAAGTCGTTTCAAAATAAGGTGGACTTTATTAGGTCCACATGGCGTGGCAACGTTTCGGCTATAAGGGCTCATTTCCACATGCGAGGCACATGTCCGTATCTCGCATGTGGAAACCAAGCTGTGGAGTCGGCACTCCAGAGTGGAGCGTGCGGCCGCATAGGAACACATGGAGCTGCACAGCTCCACTCCAAAGTGCCGGCACCAGAGCTTGGTTTCCACATGCGAGATACGGACGTGTGCCTCGCATGTGGAAATGAGCCCTTATAGCCGAAACGTCGCCACGCCATGTGGACCTAATAAAGTCCACCTTATTTTGAAACGACTTTTTGGAGTGCTGCCTTCTTTTTTTTACTACTATATGTTGGCAAGTATGGATTGATTGCTGGGAGACTTTGCACCCATTTAACTTTTAGTGCTGTTCCATTTTTTCTAACTATTTATCATCTATTATCTATCATCTATCAATCTATTATGTATCTATTATCTATCAATCATCTATCTATTATCTATTATCTATCAATCATCTATCTAGCTATCTATCTATCTATCTATCTATCTATAATCTATTATCTATTTATTATTATCTATCTATCTATCATCTATCTATCTATCTATCTATCTATCTATCTATCTATCTATCTATCTATCATCTATCTATCTATCTATCTATCTATCTATCTATCTATCTATATATCTATCTATCATCTATCTATCATCTATTTATTATTATCTATCTATTATCTATCTATCTATCTATCTATCTATCTATCTATCTATCTATCATCTATTATATATCTATCTAGTATCTATCTATCTATCTATCCATCATCTATTATGTATCTATTATCTATCAATCATCTATCTATTATCTATTATCTATCAATCATCTATCTAGCTATCTATCTATCTATCTATAATCTATTATCTATTTATTATTATCTATCTATCTATCTATCTATCATCTATCTATCTATCTATCTATCTATCTATCATCTATCATCTATCTATCTATCTATCATCTATTTATTATTATCTATCTATTATCTATCTATCTATCTATCTATCTATCATCTATCTATCATCTATTTATTATTATCTATCTATTATCTATCTATCTATCTATCTATCTATCTATCTATCTATCTATCTATCTATCATCTATTATATATCTATCTAGTATCTATCTATCTATCTATCTATCTCTCTCTCTGGTGGTCATGATAAACTGCTCAGTGCAATCAACTTTGGTGACATCTTGTGGCAATTTTGTGTAAGTGTAGGTGCCATGGGTGACCATTCTGTAGCTTTTCCATGTGAGACCTCTGCTCTTTAACAGCGCCACTCCAGCGTTTTTCTTATTTTTTTTACTGCAGCTCTGGAGTGGTGCTACTGGCGTAAGCTCCCTGCACCTAATATTACACTTACCACACACCGTCTTCAGCTCTTCCCAGCGCCCCTCGGGCTACCATCTTGTGGAACTTCTGACGGAGCGTAAGTCACAGGTAACAGCCACAAGCTCCCAGTGCCAGTGTGTGAGACACAGAACGAGGCTCTCATAGGCCACGTTCACATTTGTGTTGTTGGGCGTTCCGTCGCCAACGCAACGCACAACGCATGCAAAACGCATGCAAAAACGCATTGTTTTGTGACGCATGCGTCCATTTTTGGCTTGATTTTGGATGCAAAAAAATGCAACATGTAGCGTCCTGTGCGCCCTGACGCTTGCGCCAAAAATGACGCATGCGTCACAAAACGCAAGACAACGCATGTCCATGCGCCCCCATGTTAAATATAGGGGCGCATGACGCATGCGTCGCTATGCGTCCCCGAACCTGTGCCCGACGCAACGCAAATGTGAACGTAGCCATAGACTTGCATTGAAAAGTGACTTCCGGCTCTCCTCCCAGCAAACACTGGAGCGATACGGAAGGCCAGAAACTTCTGGAGACCGACAGGAGCAACGCTGATAAAAGATGAGTATGGCGCCTGGTGAGGTTTTTTTTTTTTTAAATCCATTAATGTACCGCCACTACAGCATCCCTATTAGATGTCACACAGCTTTCTTAGACTCCTGAACAGCAGATCTGCCTTGTTATACTGGGAACTCTTGGTTACGAGCTCTGCAGCTGAACACAATGTATCACAGCCCCACAGTAAACATTTTGTCTATTTCAATTGTTCTTTTTCCTAAATTCCTTTATTTATTTTGCACATTGCCCAATAGACTTCCAGAATCCTGAATTCCTAAAGATGGAAAGTCGACAAGTGCTCGATAGGGACTTTCATAAGATTTGAATTGATAATGGAGACGATTCACGGTGTTACTACATCTCAGAAAAGCTTTGTTACATGTTACCAAAGTTGTGGATATTCCTGCTTCATATATTGTGGATATTCCCATTATGGAAGTCATTTTCCCTCGTCATCTCACACGTGTTGGGGTCACCGATTAACCCTTCATCTTCTATGGTTTTCTTGTTATTAGGTATCCACACACTTCTTGCAGAAGGGAGAGCACTCGCTGCAGACATATTGCTGCCACCATCCTGTGCGTAACACATGAATGGAGCAAACTCCATGACCCCAACTCTATTAGCAGAAAACAGAACCTGAAGAAATGTCGGCCCGTAAGGATCACACTTTCCACATGATCATGATGGCTTGGAACATCCGATACCGAATCCTAGAAATAAACTGGGTCTTTATTTGTAGCCTTGGGAGAAACATAGAGATGACTAGGAAAGTTTGTATTTGTTTTGTCTAGTTCATTGTTCACTTGTATCTTTGTCACACTATTAAATCAATACATACTAATGACTTATTCTTTCTTTTTTCTCCGATGTCAATCAACCTGTATTTTTCTGAGCTCCTCTCTGCTGATACATGTACTTTCCCAAGCTTATCTCTGCTGATACCTGTACCTTCCTGAGCTCCTCTCTGCTGATATCTGTACTTTCCTGAGCTCCTCTCTGCTGATACCTGTACTTTCCTGAGCTCTTCTCTGCTGATATCTGTACTTTCTTGAGCTCCTCTCTGCTGATACCTGTACTTTCCTGAGCTCTTCTCTGCTGATATCTGTACTTTCTTGAGCTCCTCTCTGCTGATACCTGTATTTTCCTGAGCTCCTCTCTGCTGATACCTGTACTTTCCTGAGCTCTTCTCTGCTGATATCTGTACTTTCCTGAGCTCATCTCTGCTGATATCTGTACTTTCCTGAGCTGCTCTCTGCTGATACCTGTATTTTCCTGAGCTCCTCTCTGTTGATACCTGTACTTTCCTGAGCTCCTCTCTGCTTATACCTGTACTTTCCTGAGCTCTTCTCTGCTGATAACTGTACTTTCCTGAGCTCCACTCTGCTGATAACTGTACTTTCCTGAGCTCCTCTCTGTTGATACCTGTACTTTCCTGAGCTCCTCTCTGCTTATACCTGTACTTTCCTGAGCTCTTCTCTGCTGATAACTGTACTTTCCTGAGCTCCTCTCTGCTGATAACTGTACTTTCCTGAGCTCCTCTCTGCTGATAACTGTACTTTCCTGAGCTCCTCTCTGCTGATACCTGTACTTTCCTGAGCTCCTCTCTGCTGATACCTGTACTTTCCTGAGCTCCTCTCTGCTGATACCTGTACTTTCCTGAGCTCCTCTCTGCTGATACCTGTACTTTCCTGAGCTCTTCTCTGCTGATATCTGTACTTTCTTGAGCTCCTCTCTGCTGATACCTGTACTTTCCTGAGCTCCTCTCTGCTGATACCTGTACTTTCCTGAGCTCATCTCTGCTGATACCTGTACTTTCCTGAGCTCCTCTCTGCTGATATCTGTACTTTCCTGAGCTCCTCTCTGCTGATATCTGTACTTTCCTGAGCTCATCTCTGCTGATACCTGTACTTTCTTGAGCTGCTCTCTGCTGATACCTGTATTTTCCTAAGCTCCTCTCTGCTGATACCTGTACTTTCCTGAGTTCCTCTCTGCTGATACCTGTACTTTCCTGAGCTCCTCTCTGCTGATATCTGTACTTTCCTGAGCTCCTCTCTGCTGATACCTGTACTTTCCTGAGCTCCTCTCTGCTGATACCTGTACTCTCCTGAGCTCCTCACTGCTGATACCTGTATTTTTCTGAGCTCCTCTCTTCTGATACCTCTATTTTTCTGAGCTCCTCTCTGCTGATACCTGTATTTTCCTAAGCACCTCTCTGCTGATATCTGTACTTTCCTGAGCTCCTCTCTGCTGATACCTGTACTTTCCTGAGCTCCTCTCTGCTGATACCTGTACTTTCCTGAGCTCCTCTCTGCTGATACCTGTACTTTCCTGAGCTCCTCTCTGCTGATACCTGTACTTTCCTGAGCTCCTCTCTGCTGATACCTGTACTTTCCTGAGCTCCTCTCTGCTGATACCTGTACTTTCCTGAGCTCTTCTCTGCTGATATCTGTACTTTCTTGAGCTCCTCTCTGCTGATACCTGTACTTTCCTGAGCTCCTCTCTGCTGATACCTGTACTTTCCTGAGCTCATCTCTGCTGATACCTGTACTTTCCTGAGCTCCTCTCTGCTGATATCTGTACTTTCCTGAGCTCCTCTCTGCTGATATCTGTACTTTCCTGAGCTCATCTCTGCTGATACCTGTACTTTCTTGAGCTGCTCTCTGCTGATACCTGTATTTTCCTGAGCTCCTCTCTGCTGATACCTGTACTTTCCTGAGTTCCTCTCTGCTGATACCTGTACTTTCCTGAGCTCCTCTCTGCTGATACCTGTACTTTCCTGAGCTCCTCTCTGCTGATACCTGTACTTTCCTGAGCTCCTCTCTGCTGATACCTGTACTCTCCTGAGCTCCTCACTGCTGATACCTGTATTTTTCTGAGCTCCTCTCTTCTGATACCTCTATTTTTCTGAGCTCCTCTCTGCTGATACCTGTATTTTCCTAAGCACCTCTCTGCTGATATCTGTACTTTCCTGAGCTCCTCTCTGCTGATACCTGTACTTTCCTGAGCTCCTCACTGCTGATACCTGATTACCAAAAACTAAGCAAAACTTGCATTTTTTAAGCAAATTTCTTACTGCCACGAGAGCGGTTTTGCCTGCAGAAAAAATGCATCAAATATGCAATGTGTGAACATAGCCTTACTCTTCTGTCTGCTCAACATCATTCCTAGAGATGATCACACTGAATTGCCGTCTTTTGCAGTTCCTCCCTCAAATTTAGCAAATTAATATATCATACGTAGCCCAAAAAGGTGACATTGGTAACTGTGACTCAAAATTGTCTGGCCTGCACAAACACTGGGAGATCCCCTCTATTTTGGGGAGGTTCCAAACATTGTAGACAAGCTGTGATACTCTCCTCCTCTGCCCCCTTTACTTGCTGTCTGACAAACAGTAGAAAAGGATGATGAAACCTAGTAATATATGACTGTAGGATCAGACTACACCGGGTTTATTTGTAGTCTGTAACCATGGAGACAGATAAGTCTGCGTATGAGCTGTATACACAAAATAGTAGAGGATATTTTAATAAAACTATTTGTAAACTTGTTACTTTTTTATTTCTAATTGAAAACTTTGCAGTTAACTTGACTAAGTATTAAAAAGTTCTCTCTGCGCCGGCACTGACTATCCCGTACTATGGTTTTAAAGAGCTGCAATGTGTTCTCCTGCGTCTGCCACAAGTCAGTATTTCAGAATCCATCTGTCTGACACTCGGTCCTCGGAGAGTAGAGTGCGGTAACACAATACAAGCAGCCCCGAACAATGCATTGCCTTATATCAGGATAAGGAGCAGATTGTTTGCTGCCCCGTGCAGTGATCCTGCAGCGCCGCCGCTACACCGCCATGACACACACCTGGTATACACATTGGATTCAGTGTTTGCTGGTTGGAACCCACTCGGGACAGCGCTGGGCTTCTCCGGGAGGAGGATAGCCCCTACATGAGGTTCCTTTCCTTGTGCTGACTCTAGTACTTCCTCACAGTTTGATTACGGAAAGTATCAGACTTTTTTTTATCATTACAAGTTCTGATTCATACAGCAAACTGCTGAAAAGTCAGAAAGCAAGTATAAAGTCATATAGCAGAAAGAAGGGATCAGATCAGGTGGTTAAAATATCTTGGGCTTAGAGGGGTCACCCACTTTATTTTAGCAAATGTGTTGGGGATGTGATTGTGAGGCACTTACTATTATATAAGTCTTACAGGTTCTCCTTTCTCACAGACTGCACAGCTCTCCTGTTCTCAGCATGGCTGCTGATGGAGGAGCATGTGACCAGACCCGCCCATCAGCCTCCTCCAATAGAAAAACATCTCTCCCATGTGCAGTGTTTTCCTATTGGAGGAGGCCATGGGCGGGTCTGGTCACATGCTCCTCCATCAACAGCCATGCTGAGAACAGGAGAGCTGTGCAGTCTGTGAGAAAGGAGAAGAACATGTAAGACGTATATAATAGTAAGTACAGCACAATCACGTCCACAACATATTTGTTACAATAAAGATAAGGCCAACAAGCATAAGCAAGAAAATAGACCTTGGGCTCCTTTTTTTTTTTTCTTTTTTTTTTTTTTAAGGGTGTGTGCGGATTTTGCTGCGGATTCACAGCAGTTTTCCATGAGTTTACAGTACCATGTAAACCTATGGAAAACAAAATCCACAGTGCACATGCTGCGGAAAATACCGCACGGAAGCGCTGCGTTGTTTATTCTGCAGCATGTCAATTCTTTGTGCGGATTCCGCAGCGGTTTACACCTGCTCCTCTATAGGAATCCGCAGGTGTCAAACCGCAGGTGGAATCCGCAGAAAAAAATGTGGTAAATCCGCGGTAAATCCGCAGTGCAGTTTTTTTGCGGATTTACCAAAATCAGTGTGGAAAAATCCGCACACCTTTCCGCAGTGTGCGCACATACCCTAAAGGTACATACAGAAATCAGCAAATGTACATAAATATTGACATCATTTATACCAATTTTTTTTTTTTACCTATTTCAAGTACATTTTTACTCTTTATTTTAGAAAAACTATCTTACTATATGGAAACCATGAACAAGTAGGCACAGATTTTTTAATATTAGATTTGTTTCAACGTTTTAGTGGGAGATTAAGGAATAGCAAGAATGTAATCCAATGGGAACATAAACAGTTATATTAAAGGGGTCATCTAGCATGCGCTAAAATAAAAAATAAGCATCCTTACCCTACTGATTCCATACTGATCCCCTTCCAATGCATGCTGGGTGGTTTTTGGAAACATATTTTAAGGGTGGACAATCCGTTTAAGAGCATGGGGCATACAGAAGCCTAAAAAAGAAGGGAGAAGGAGGGGATTTGTGTGAAAGACAACTAACATGAAAGCTAGGTCTATGGTCACAATCGAGTGTCAGTAAAAAGTGTTTACGTGCCTATACACTTATCATAAAAGTCGATAACACCAACTGGACTGACTGATCAGTAAAGGTGTATAGGGATATCCCAGCTGTCCTGATGCCAGGTGTTGAAGGCAGTAGAGCAGCCATCCCAGGTCCCATGCTCAGTGGGGCCCAACAGGAGCTACCGCTAACCTTAACTGTATCAGTGTGCGTAGTGCTCCGGTAGAGGTAATCCACGCGGTAGAGCAGGGAGACCCTGCACTGCGCTACCGCTCTCCTTTCTGTAGACCGCAGGTCGCTTTAAGCTTGCAGTCTACAGAACGGCCGAGGCTCTGGTGCACAAGCAGGATGTCATCACACTACGCCAGGACTCTGACGTACTCTGCGTGTTTTGGCGCTATGACAGCGCGTTGGTCGCCCAAACCTTGCTGGTGGAGTCGATCATGTGTGGGGCCCATTATACAATTTAGGGGTTAATGTGAGGCCCATTAAACAGTGGGGGCCATTATACAATTTGAGGGCAAGTGGAGGGACAACTCTGGAGGCGATTATACAGCTTGGAGGCTAATGCGGGGACCATTATACAGTGTGAAAGCTAATGTAGGGAGCCATTATACAGTTTGGGGCTTGTTGTGGGGGTCATTACACAGTGTGGGAGCTAATGCGGGGGCCATTATACAGTTTGTGGCTTATTGTGAGGGTCATTATACAATGTGGGAGCTAATACGGGGGCCATTACACAGTTTGAAGGCTAGTGTGGGGAGTACTATGGAGGCCATTATACAATGTGAGGGCAACTGTGGGGGTCATTGTACTGTGTTTTGGGTGAGCAGTGGGGATATCATGCTATATATTGAGAAGCTGTGTTGGTATAATATTGTGTATAGGGGAGCTGTGGGAACATCATACTGTGTATAGGGGAACTGTGGGCCCGTCATACTGTATGTAGGGGAGCTGTGGGGAAATCATACAAAGAAGCTGTGGGTCCACCATACTGTGTATAGAGGAGCTGTACATTGGGGGACTCAGTGGACGTTATTAAATGTTAAGTAGGCACTTAAGAAGCATTATTGTTATAGGGGCACTCAGAGGATTTTGACCATCAAAGGGGCAAAATGTGGACACTACGTTCTAGGGCATTAGCACAGGCCATTAATATTTTGTAGGGGACAATTTTACCATGTAAAGGACACAGAGGAGGCATTATTACTATGTAAGGGGCACAGTGATGATATAACTATGTGGGGCAGTAAGAGAAGTGCTGTTATTGTGCCAAATAGCAGGTGCAGTAATAGGGACACATACGGCAGCTGCGGTAATATTAGTGGGACACCATAGTTATAATCACGGTTATCGCTTAGGGGTCCGCTCAGATGTTTCACCTGTGGTTGAAGTTATGGATGGTGCATGAAGGATTTCAATATATAAAATCCTTAGTTCTTATGAAAAATAAGCTTCTGCCAGAAAAGCAGTGATCATTTTCCCTCTCCCTATTAAATAGCATGCATGATCAGAAATGGCCCTAAAGGGAATCAACCCTGCTAAGTCATCTCTATGGGCCTAAAGGGGATCAACCCTGCTAAGTCATCTCTATGGGCATATAGGTCATAGAAAACTGGATAAAATGTTACCTTTATATCTGCGATCCGATGTCTTATTTCAGAGAAAACCGCATTTAATATGTAAATCACCTCTTGTGATCTCTAGGCGGGACATAGATCTCCCTGAGTTATCGGCCTCCAGGGATTCTTTTATATAAAAGGGTGTTACCAGTGTGAGACATGTAGATCAGGAGAGCAGACTGTCAATCATTACATGTCTCACACTGGTAACGCCTCCTTTCATTTATAATTAGTTCTGGAGGCAGATTCTCAGGGAGATCCATGTCCCTCCCATAGATCTTAACAACTCATTTACATATTAAGAAAAATTTGGATTACTCTGGAATAAAACTTCGGATGGCAGATTTCAAGGTACCAAGTTTATATGACTTCCATGCCCACATATTGTAGCTTAGGAGGGTTGATTCTACTGACAGATTCCCTTTAATCCCTGATGGAGAAATCTTTTTAAAGCAGGGGTACAATAATAATTATCAAGATCAATGTATCTGGTGAAGACTTGTGGAAGTAAAAATCTAAATGAAGAAAATGAGACCTAATTGCAGTACCAGACACAACCTATGTACAAAGGTGGCGCTGTTCCTGGAAAAAAAAAATAAATTTAAGTCTTAGACAACCCCTTTAATAAATTCATATTAGGCAATTGTATTTTATGCAAATCCCTAATACTTTAGGTAACATTACTCCAAACTGGAGGTTATGTTTCAGCTAGTGAGCGATTATACCACCGTATATTTGTTTTTGAATCTCCCCCCTGAGCGATGTCTACAAAGAGGAAATACAATTAGGCGCTGTAAGAACACAATGTAATTGTAAGGTTTGGGGTTGAATGGGGAACACCGTGATTTATTTAGGTTCACGGGGTCAGAACAGGTAGTGAGAAAGCAGAGGCGAAACATTTGGAAGTCATTGAACTGACAGGGAGATGCCATATGGATTCCCTGTGTAAATGCCGAGGGCCCCCTGGCTTCAGTGAGTACAGGGAGCGTGTTTTTAGGAATACGCCTTCGACACATGTGGTTCGCGTCACCATTTCCCTTATTGTTTATTGACTCATTTAGCTGCTTGGTTTGATGTTTGGAGATCTTGCCTGCAATCTGCTGAATGGAAGATGTTTATGGCGTACGTACTTTCCACACGACCGTAATCAGCCTTTATAGCGGTATACTACTGTCTCATTGGTGGATTCATGTTCTAAATCTCTACAGTAAAGTATCTGCCCCCCCCGGATAGCACTTTTCCCTAATGAGAAAACATGGAAAAGGTGCAGAGCCGAATATGCGCTGTCGCATGGAATATAAGGGATGAAAGGCTATGGCCACCTTTGACCTGAAAAGAATATTTACATGTGTTAGTTATTACCTTTGGTTTCAGCTGTCCGCAAGCGTCATTCATTCTCAGGACCTTTGCTTTGTAGTTTGCAGTCTGCTCCTAATTTGGGAATTTTCTTGGTGGATGTGTCTTACCTGTAATACATGCTGGATGTGAGGTCTGTGTTTCCAGGATATTACTCTCGTCTCCAGCTCTCATGAATCAGCACAGCTTCATTCCTGGACTGATTTCCTATGAAGAATGATGTGCTTTCCTCTCTTTCTACAGCCTGAGAGAGCTGCCCTCCCTAATACCCTCAAAGCTTTCCTCCCTCTATTCCTTGATGCTATCTCTAAGAAAAGGGAAGATTAGAGCAGAGGGAACTGTCACAACTAGGAGCAGACCAGCTAGTTAGCTGAAGGACTTGCAAACACACACCAGCATCAAAATGGAAGGAAGTTTTTTGATGAAGACTATTTAGAAGGTTGCTTAATTTTTCCATCTCATTACTAGTTTTCATGTATTAGTTTCATTTTTGGAACGATTTATCTTTTGGGATCATATGCTTTCCCTCCTATCTACAGCCTGAGAGAGCTGCCCTCCCTAATAGCTTCGATGCTTTCTTCTCTCAATTCTCTGCTACTATCTCTAACACTGAGAGAAGGGAGGATTAAAGCAGAGGGAACTGTCACAACTAGGAGCAGAGCAGCTAGATAGCTGAAGGACTTGCAAACACATCAGCATCAAAATGGTAGGATTTTGTTTTATATTTTAAATGAAGACTATTTGGAAAGTTGCTTAATTTCTGCACCTCGTCACTAGATCTCATGTATCAGCACAGCTTCATTTCTGGACTGAATTCTCACAATGGATCATATGCCTTCCTCCCTATCTACAGCTTGAGGGAGCTGCACTCCCTAATAACTTAAAAGCTTTCTTCCCTCTCCTCTTCTGCTGTCTATAACACAGAAAGAAGGGAGGGGAAGAGCAGAAGGAACCAGCTCACGTAAGATAAGGCAGGCTAGATAGGTGAAGGACTTGCAAACACACTGCAGTTTTAAAATGATAGGGAATTTTAATAAGGACTATTTAGAAATTCCTTAATTTTGGGTTTGGGAACCAATAAGATTAATAATAAAACATTCAGTGCAAAGGTGTGTAGGGTCATTCACAGGCAGCACAGGAGGGTATTCCACTTATTAATGGCCTCATGCATTTAATGTTGCACCTTATTAATGACCCCATGGTGCTGCATAAATTAAAAAAAAAGACTGAAGTTTGGGAAACACTTGGCTAGGGCTCCCCTGTAAAAAAAACCACGCAGAAAAAAAATTATAGTGAAAGGATGATAGTTTTAACCAAAAAGCCCCATGTGGGTTTTTTTTTTCCATATACCTGAAATAGTAACTTGTCAGTCACAGTCATTAATGACTGGTGATGTTTTTATTATTGTTGCATTTTTTATTCTTTTCAGAATACAGCAAAACTTTTTTTTTGTTTGCCAAAAAAACACAATCTCTTTGCACCATGACTTATGCAGATGCCTTGTGTACATCAAGCCCAAAGACAAGTTTCTAACGATTGCACAAATCCCGTTCGGCAGAACGTTCTGCAGCACAGAGGCTTCTCTGGTTGTTTTCTCACATTTACCCAAAAAAAAAACAAAAAAAAAAACATGTCTCAATGTAATGTATCAGGCAAATCAACGTTTTTTGGAAATTCTTCCCCTCTGCTCAGTGCGTTCATGTCTGCAGGCGGTCTCCTGTCTCTCTCGGATCCATCTTTCCATGATCGTGTACCAGCTTGCCCTGCGACTCGTACTCTTCGAGCAATATTCCATTACATTCCATATCTTACAAACACTTCTGGAGAAATTGTTCAGGGCTCAGTCCATGTAATAAAAGGACATAACTCAGAGCGATGTCTCGTCACTTGTCCTATAAGGAACGCTTTCTGTGCTCCTGCTGTATGCAGCAGTGTCTGCTAAGTGATTAGAGCTGGAGGGTCCACAGACCCCCATACACCAGCTCATGTACCTACTGACACAAGGTGCGATATCCCCCCTAACTGAGAAACATTGGCAACAAGAATGATAAATAAATGTTAATTCTGTGCTAGATCTTAATACAGATCAGCTGGGGTCTTCTGACCCAAAATTGAGACTGTTGCGTGTAGACCCAGAGCCAGTCAGGACATCGCAGTCCATAGTCGGGACTGTTTCACTGATGTCTGAATTTGGTCTTAAAGGGGAGTCCGTCACCACCAAAACTGGAAGGAAACTACACTGCTCAAAAAAATAAAGGGAACACTTAACCAACAGAATATAACTCCAAGTAAATCAAACTTCTGTGAAATCACACTGTCCACTTTGGAAGCAACACTGATTGACAATCATTCACATGCTCTTGTGCAAATGGAATAGACAACAGATGGAAATTATTGGCAATTATCAGCACACCCTTAATAAAGGAGTGGTTCTGCAGGCGGGGACCACAGACCACATCTCAGTACCAATGCTTTCTGGCTGATGTTTTGGTCACTTTTGAATGTTGGTTGTGCTTTCACACTCGTGGTAGCATGAGACGGACTCTACAACCCACACAAGTGGCTCAGGTAGTGCAGCTCATCCAGGATGGCACATCAATGCGAGCTGTGGCAAGAAGGTTTGCTGTGTCTGTCAGCAGTGTGTCCAGAGGCTGGAGGCGCTACCAGGAGACAGGCCAGTACACCAGGAGACGTGGAGGGGCCGTAGGAGGGCAACAACCCAGCAGCAGGACCGCTACCTCCACCTTTGTGCAAGGAGGAACACTGCCAGAGCCCTGCAAAATGACCTCTAGCAGGCCACAAATGTGCATGTTTCTGCACAAACGGTTAGAAACCGACTCCATAAGGAGTGCCTGAGTCCCCGACGTCCACAGATGGGGGTTGTGCTCAGAGCCCAACACCGTGCAGGACGCTTGGCATTTGCCACAGAACACCAGGATTGGCAAATTCGCCACTGGCACCCTGTGCTCTTCACAGATGAAAGCAGGTTCACACTGAGCACATGTGACAGACGTGACAGATTCGAGAGACACCGTGGAGAGCGATCTGCTGCCTGCAACATCCTTCAGCATGACCGGTTTGGCAGTGGGTCAGTAATGGTGTGGGGTGGCATTTCTTTGGAGGGCCATACAGCCCTCCATGTGCTCGCCAGAGGTAGACTGACTGCCATTAGGTACCGAGAGGAGATCCTCAGACCCCTTGTGAGACCACATGCTGGTGCGGTTGGCCCTGGGTTCCTCCTAATGCAGGACAATGCCAGACCTCATGTGGCTGGAGTGTGTTAGCAGTTCCTGCAAGATGAAGGCATTGAAGCTATGGACTGGCCCGCCCGTTCCCCAGACCTGAATCCGATTGAACACATCTGGGACATCATGTCTCCCTCCATCCACCAACGTCATGTTGCACCACAGACTGTCCAGGAGCTGGCGGATGCTTTAGTCCAGGTCTGGGAGATCGCTTAGGAGACCATCCGTCACCTCATCAGGAGCATGCACAGGCGTTGTAGGGAGGTCATACAGGCACGTGGAGGCCACACACACTACTGAGCATCATTTCCTTGTTTTGAGGCATTTTTACTGAAGTTGGACCAGCCTGTAATTTGATTTTCCACTTTGATTTTGAGTATCGTTCCAATTCCAGCCCTCTATTGGTTAATCAATTTGATTTCCATTGATGATTATTGTGTGAATTTGTTGTCAGCACATTCAACTTTGTACAGAACAAAGTATTCAATGAGAATATTTCATTCAAACAGATCTAGGATGTGTTATTTGAGTGTTCCCTTTATTTTTTTGAGCAGTGTATTTCTACAACCATAGAGGGCTTAGCCCCTATAAAAATAATACTTGTTGTAAAAATCGTTTTATTATATGTATATGAGGGGGCTCCGGTGCTCCGTGCAGTTTCACCTCCTCAATTACCATTGTCTGCATGTACAGAAATTGAAGGCTGTAGCTCATATTTAATTACAATCTTTTTTTACCCTTCGCCACGACAGCACCCACATGAGAGAGGGGATCCGCCCATAGGAACAGGAAACCTACAGAATAAAAGGAGGCGGTCCCCCTCTCCTCCTCAGTTTTGGTTTCCTGTTCCTATAGGAATCCCCAGAATACCTGCAGTTAGAAGAGGATTCCTGGGCCAAAGCATCCGCCTGTGTGGTATCCAAGGGAACAGCGGGGGCTGCGGTACCAGATGCAGCGATGGGGGAGCCCCTGCATGCAGTCTCCCCCCTCGTCTGATTGTCAGTCAATGTAATTGGGTCCGGGGTGGGCCATCCGCTTTTTTAAAACTTCCGGCATCTGTCTTACCGCGTGGGGAAAGGTTCCGGCGCGTCTGAACCAGGGGAGGGCCGGGGAGGCAGGAAATGTGGCACCAGTTTCAAAAGTGGGTGCATGCAGTGGAGCCGGCGTGCGCATCATGTCTTCACCGGCTAATGAAGAGCACCCACCTGCAGCAGCGGTACGCCCTGCCAGCAGAGATAGTAGCGCGAAGAGTGGCAGCACAAAAAGAAGCACCAGCACCAAAAGCTTCAGTGGTCGCCCTAGAGAACAGCAATCCACGAGCAGGGGACAGCAGGGTAGAGAGGACGAACTACCTAGATCCCGAATGGTGCCCCCGCCTCCAGAACCGGTACCTTTGAGCTTCACTGGGTGAGTGTAAATATTTCTCTGGCTAGATCCCCTCTCTCATGTGGGTGCTGTCGTGGACTCTCTAAAAGAGCATTACCGGTAAGTAATCCGGCTTCTTTTTCAGTGTCCCACATCATAATACCGCTTTAATACTTTTTTGGGGGTCCCTAAACCAGGAATTGAAGGAGCAGAAAGTTCACATAATGTCAGTGTATGTGGACGTCCTCTGTTCCCCATTTTCCTGTTGCAGCGGCCGCTTGCTGCACTCAGGATCGCATAGTAATGGGTGGCAGATGACATTAGGAGAGGGAGAAGACATTGCAGGAACCAAGTGAACCCAGTACCAGAGCACGCGCTCATCTCACTCTCTCCTATCAACATCAGCTGCCCATAGCTGTGCAATCCTGTGTGCAGCAAGCGGCCGGTGCAGACAGTACAGGGGGATCAGAGGGTGTCGGCACAGACAGTGTGAAGCTCTCGACTCCTGTTAGTACGTGCAGGCTGAGGATTCGGCGCAGGCAGCGCTTCTTGGAGAGATGTCAATCACCACAAAGTGAATGGCGGAGGATGGTAACTGAGGGGACCAATCTGTACACAGAGCACTTGACCCTCAAGGGAGCACCGAAGCCCTCCCATTTACATAGCTAATAAAACTATACATAAAACAAAAATAATTAAAACCTGTAAATGTTTGAAGTTTATAGAAATAAATATGACAAAACAGCATGGTAATTATAACAATCTAAGATTTAAGCAATAAATATACAATAACATACCATGTTACCAATAATAGGACAGTAAAGCCTATCACCAAATATCACATAGAACCACAAAAAAAAGATGATCAAAAGGCCATATTATGATTAAAACCACAGTTTATTGAGAACTAAAATGTACAAGCATATAACCATGGTGCACAATGAGGGGCAAGAACATACCCACTGCACACTATCACCCATACAAATGCACAACCACGGGAATTTTAATGGCAGCAAGATACAAAATATATTGCTAAGGCCTATCAGGGGGTAGATACAATTATAATTGAAACAATACCAATCTCCCAAGTATATACTACAACCCCGGATTAATGCCCAAAGTATTACATCCTATCCCCACACACAGTATCCAACTGGGCTGGTATACCCCATAATGTATGGCAAGTGCCCGGGAAATTACCTATAGCAAGTTGCGGTGGATGTATCGCCAATGCCCGTGGTAGCGCGTGCGCCCCGACGCACGTTTCGGTCTCCTTTTTCAAGGGGCCGTGAAAAAGGAGACCGAAACGCGCGTCGGGGCGCACGCGCTACCACGGGCATTGGCGATACATACATACAGTTGGATACGGTGTGTGGGGATAGGATGTAATACTTTGGGCATTAATCCGGGGTTGTAGTATATACTTGGGAGATTGGTATTGTTTCAATTATAATTGTATCTACCCCCTGATAGGCCTTAGCAATATATTTTGTATCTGGCTGCCATTAACATTCCCGTGGTTGTGCATTTGTATGGGTGATAGCGTGCAGTGGGTATGTTCTTGCCCCTCATTGTGCACCATGGTTATATGCTTGTACATTTTAGTTCTCAATAAACTTTGTGGTTTTAATCATAATATGGCCTTTTGATCATCTTTTTTTGTGGTTCTAAATGTTTGAAGTTGCAGATTTTCTGCACCCAAAGTAAAAAAAAAAAAATAAAAAAAATGCAAGTAACTTATTTTAAATACACAGCGTTAAACAACAAAAAAACCTCACCAAAAACGTATTGTGGGAAAAGAGCCTTAAAATGAGTCGTTTAAATCTCTCAAGAAGTTGTGCAGCTTTGTCAAGTACTAATCAGTACAGGTTTAATACGGGAGGATGGAGACACTTGTGATTCGCTGACAGCAAGCATAGATCTTAAATTGGATAAGGAATAAAAATTAAATCAGCAGAATGATTAATATATGTAGGAGAACATCTTGGTGCCAGGACATCCTCCAGTCTTCTCACACCGTATAGAGCTACACTGCAGCAGTCTTATCTTCCATTATGTAATCAATGCTTCAGAGCAGCGGTGCACAACCTGCGCCCCCCCCCAACCCTCCAGTCATAGACATATATTCACTGCCATAGAAAAGGTGCAATGTGCAGGGCAAGGATAGATACGTGCCTATGGTTCACCAAGTGCCCCTCTCTGGAGACCTCAAATATTAGCACAATGGAGGGGGGTCCTGACCACTCCAGAAAGGAGATTATTTCAGAGATGGTGTAAGTGAATGAGGTTCTTCAATTTAGCTGTATGGAAGCAGTGAAAAATTACAGCACTTCACATTACGTGTAGAAGGCGAAGCAGCAGCGGCCTCTTCCATTCTAGAATGCAAAACGGTGACTCATCATTTTCATAACAGGAGGGAACTGGAATTTTTTTTTATTTTTTTTCGCGTCACAGATCAGATAATACCGGCTTTAATACTTTTTGACGGCATTGGACCGATGCTCTAATGCACGCCGGGCACTAGGTACAGTACTGGGAACAAATTAGGGCTATGTCCACTAATGGGCTGCAGGACAGATCAGGTCCGATAATTGTGGGTAACTAGTTATACATCTACCAGCCATAATATAACCACCTTTATAACACTTAATAGCACCCACCCACAATGTGTCACAGTTATGACCCACAATAAGGCAAGACCTCTGAAGATCCCCTGTGGTAATACCCATTGTGAATGCAGCATAATGTAGAGGCAGAGGGCCCGATTCCAGCAATTTGTTACTTACTGAGCTGCTTGCTGCAGTTTTGATAGTCTCCTACTGACTTATGACTAGAGGACTAGTAAACCTGCCGCCATGTAGTCCTCAGTATTCATGAGCCCAGTATAACCCCGCCCCCACCGATTGGAAGCAGTCTGCCTATCAGTGGTGTGGGCGGGGTTATACAGAGCTCAGCTCTAAGAATTGCAAGATCTGCTGCAGATCAAACAGGGATTTTATCAAAACTCCAGCAAGGGGTCCAGTAAGGCTTCTTTCACACTAGCGTCGGGCTCGGGCCGAGGTCCCCGACGCTAGCGTTGTCCCCGCCGCACAATGGGGGCAGCGGATGCATTTTTCCTGCGCATCCGCTGCCCCATTGTGAGGTGCGGGGAAGTGCGGGGAGGCGGGGGCGGAGTTCCGGCCGCGCATGCGCGGTCGGAAAAAGCAGACCGTCGGGAGCAAAAAAACGTTACATGTAACGTTTTTTGCTCCCGACAGTCCGCAACAGCACGGCGCAACCGTCGCAGGACGGTTGCGACGTGTGTCATTGCGTCGCTAATGTTAGTCAATGCAGAAAAAACGCATCCTGCAAGCACTTTTGCAGGATACATTTTTTCGGCAAAACGACGCATTTGCGACGTAATGCAGTTAACGCTAGTGTGAAAGTAGCCTAAGTGATAAATGACTGGAATCAGGGTCTGTCTCTACATTATGCTTTTCAGATGGGGAAGCAAAAACCTGGTGACAGATGCTCTTTAAATGTATCTATTTTTTTGACTACAATTTCTTGTATTTTCGTTAAACCTGTTTCACTGTCTATTGCTGGTTGCAGACTGACTTATCGAGTCTGTAACTTGACTTTGCAAGACCTACATGCAAATGTAAAAAAAAAAAAGTTTGGGGGTAAAAAAAAATAAACCCATCTCCTATGTGACCATATGCTTAAGGATATGTGCACACGTTCCAGATTATTCGTGGATTTTTCGACGGCTTTCCGAGACAAAAATGCATAAAAAACGCATACATTAAGCATCCCATCATTTTTAATGGTTTCCGCAATTTTTGTGCACATGTTGCATTTTTTTCCGCAAAAAAACTCATGCAGAAAAATACGCATGTTCATTAATTTTGCGGATTTTAAGCGGATTTCCCACTATATTATTGCATTGGGAACCTCCGGAAAAAAAAAAAAAGAAAAATCTGCACAAAAAAACGCATGCAGAATTCCTGCGGAAAACCTCAGGATTTGCTTAGGAAATTTCTGCATACTTTCCGGACATGTGCACATACCCTTAGAGTGATTGTTCAGGACTATATTTTTTTTACTATGTGCCTGATAAGTAACAGGCAGGTAGTTGCGAATAGACACCTACCTGTTTGTTCTACCGGCGCTGGCAGAGTGGTCACCGACTGCTCCGGATGTCAATTCAGCTGCTCCAGACAACAGAGGAGCTCCTCTTCCGGGCTGCTCTGCCATCATGCTGATCCTAGAGCCAGCTCCCCGAAGATAGCAGCTGCCTATCATCTTGATGTCAGACACATTCGTCAACCAAACAGAGCGAAGGAGAAACCGCTTCTGTTAATGTGACATCAGAAGAAGCCCCTGAATCGCTGGTAGTAACTGTCTATGACCACTCTGTGCTGGCAGAGATTGGTGCACAACAGGCAGGTAGCAACTACCTGCTTATTCATCCTGTGTGGGGATCAAGATGGAATCTGGATGTACATATGGGCCAAGTGCTCACGTTTGTCCCGCTGACCCCCAGTCTCCCTAGCTGCAGGGTCTTCATTATATTGCACCAGAGCGACCAGCGATGGCTTCACATCATTGGAATCACGTTGGGTAATACAAACTGCACAACTCTTAACATTGTCAGAAGTAGTGAGTCCTTGTGCGTTGGTGACAGGCCTCGTTTCCTACTGATCAGATTGCTTTACCTGCATGCATATTTGGTTGCAAATTTTGGCACAAGACCTAAAATTTACAAATTATAGAAGTGCATTTTTTTTTCCCAATTAAAAAATACGGTAAGTAAAAACTCAAATTTGATGTTTTTATAAAGATTTATTTGACCTGAAAGAACATCTGATTTACATTTAAAACTTCTGGAATTGTTTCTTGGTTCCAGCCGCTTTTGTTACTTTCAGAACGTTGAAACGAACAGTTTTGCTGAGAGGACGGCACTCTCCAACGGTGACGATATCTCCGATTTGGACGTCCCTGCAAGACAAGAACAAAAGCGGCGTCAGTTCAAGGAAGGAAATTGGAAGACATTGCTTTAAACAAAAGACAGGTTCCTTCCATCATCACAATCTGCACTGAATCACTGCTCCGGCTCTGACAAGCACTAAAGAGGTCAGGTCTTGGTGACGTACGGTAAAACTGCCCAATGTAGTTAAAGGGGTATTCCAGCTCACCTGCGCAGCTGGTGTGAGCAGAACCAGAATATTTTATAACAAACCAAACCATTAATGCCTCCTCAGTATCCTACTTTAATGCGGATGATCAGACTACGCCAGAAGGTAGAGGGGGAATGTATTCGTTCTGGACACCTAGCTGAGAAACTTCCACAGGTCAGATTCAGCAAGTTCTCACATAATTAAGAATATCAGACCATAAATCACAAAATCGGTACTAGTTAGGAGACACCAACCTCTTCTCTTGGATCTAGTAGCCCAAGTAAGATCAGTATAGATCCCTACGATGATTGAAGTTTAGCTGCGGTTTGGCAGCAAGACAAGGACCAAATACAGACTGTTCAAAGCAGTTTTCCGACAACTTGCACAATTTTTAATATGTTTAGGTCAATTTTTTTTTTTTTTTAATTAACTGCTGAATGATCGACTACCATTCTCACACAAAACCCATCATCCATGGCTGGCAGCAAATCAAGTCAGACACATGAAAGAAAACTTTTTGCAAAGTTCTAGAGAACCAGCAAGTGTCAAACTTCTTGTTTCTTTAAAAACGCATCCCACGTTCAAATTAAAGGGGGTATTCCCAGTATAAAGCACTTCAGGTAGTGATAAGCGAGCAACAGTGTTGCTTGGGTCTCCCCGAGCACGCTCAGGTGATCTCCGAGTATTTGGATGTGCTCGGAGATTTAGTTTTCATTGCCTGTATGATTTACGGCTTCTGGACAGCCTGGATACATGTGGGAATTCCCTAACAGGCAGGCATTCCTCACACATATTCAGCCTGTCTAGCAGCCATAAATCATGCAGCTGAGGTGATGAAAACTAAATCTCCGAGCACATCCAAATACTCGGAGACCACCCGAGCGTGCTCGAGGAGACCCGAGCAACAAGTATACTCGCTCATCACTAATCTCAGATATTCACAACAAAAGCAAGATGGTCAAAGAGCCACCATAACCTCCTTTATAGCAACGCAAAGCAGTCACCTATTGTAATACATTCAGAGCTTGATCTCTACTGAAGCCCAGGAACATTTAAAGGGGTTGTGCAGGTTTATCACCAGAGTCTGTAGTCACTATGACTGCAGACTTGTGACTTCTCAGTGCCCGCTGAGAGGATTCTCCAGTGCCAAGAATAGGCGGACACGTGAAAGCAAGTATGCGATATGCACACTCCTGGCCATATTCCGACAAGACGTGCGAGACCTCCCTCAATTCACTTGTATTAAGCAAGGATGTGAGTGTCCAGTCCTAATGTAGCCAAAAGTAGATCGCATGCTTCATCACATAACAGCACTGTCTTGCTGCTGGCACATGAGAATCCTGACAGCGATGATAAACCTGCAAAGGCCATTCAAATAAAGCAAAGAGCAAATCTCTGAATAGGCAAACTAGTGGTTTAACCCTGCTGTTCTGTTTAGATTTCACATACACTTGTACTGTTCCCGGTCATTTTTGACCGTCCTTATAAAATAATAATTTTTAGCTAATCTAAGTGGTTTTTTTAAACAGTTTTTGCACTATTATATTGCTTGTGAAGATGGTTGTTCAAATACCAGAAAAAAAAATAAATACAAAGCTTGTTTTATATTTTTTTTATATCCAAAAGGGAACATGGTATTTTTTCGATTTTTGAAAAAATTGATTATTTTTGCAGATAAAAAAAAAATCTTGATCTAAATGTTAACTATAAGTAATAATATCAAACATTATGTAGATATACTTTTTTCAAAGGCAAAAAAAAAAAAAAAAAAAAAGCTTTTTTCTCTATAAAATGGCAAAAGACGTTGTTTTTTATACACTTATACTGTTCCCGGTCATTTTTGACCGGACCTAACAAAGTTGTGATTTGTACCTAATTCAAGTGTTATTTGATTACCTGTTGCATTGTTTTACTGTATGTGAACATGGTTTTCAATAATCAGATGAAAAATTAAATCAAAAACTTTTATTTTTTGAATCAAATAAATTAACATTTATGTACAGTGTAATACTGTACAACCAGCAAACACATGGAAAATCAGAAAATCATGATTTACAATATGAAATGTTGACAACTGAATGGAACTAGATCTATATGAACAGCAGGGTAAATAAAAACCAGTGAAATAAATTGCGCATAGCTATACTGGAAGCGAATCCGTCGGCTGTATCGCAACTTGAAAATGTCGGTATGTGTAAATCTGTTCTGACCAAAAGTAGTCAGATACATTGATAAATAGTAGTAGATGCAATATATAGTTCAAAATGAGGTGATAGCACCTTTATTTTTGTCAAAAATTGTCTGGAGAGCTGAATAAAGGCCTATCGGTCATTTTTGACCGAACAGTACAAGTGTAAAAAAAATTGTACCAAATAAAGTAAACAAAAATTAAAAAAAAAAAAAATTCCCACAGAGAGTACCCCCCTAATGACGAAAAGTCAGGGAGCCTCAAGTCTCAGAATCACACGCTGAATTTTTATAACATTATAGAATTTCAAAAACGGTCATTTTTGACCTAACAGAACAGCAGGGTTAAAAGAAAGGCTACAGTCTCTGAGGTGGGGCCCATCACATAAGAGCATATTCTCTGGACAAGTATCAGCCATTAGCTGAAAAAAAAAAATCATATGGTGTATACTGAAGAGAAGACTGAAAAGTCAAGTTAACATTGCATATAAAAAGGGGCCACATCATGTCACGGCTCTCATGCCACCCTAAGGGCCCCTTCACACTGTGCAATCAAAGTCTGAACGAGCGTTCGATTTGTGACGTTTATCCGTCCTCGTTCCGAGGTTGCAAAGTGTGACATGGCGTTACGATTTGCGACGCAGCCCAGCATCGTACGATGTGAAAGAAAGAGCAGAACTTTATTTCGTCGTAAATGTCTCGCTGTGGCGGTCGAAATCGTAGTATGTGACGGCGGTCATACGAGCTCGTAATGCGACTACGTGGGTTGGGCTTCCGCATACCTGTCTCCTGATTGGGCGTGACGTTTTAGCACGCCCATGCTGGTAATACGTCACGCTCGGAGTCGTAGGACTATGGCGGTGTGAAGGGTAGCGTACGATTGCGACGCGTGACGTTCACATCGCAACTACGTCAGAAAAAGCGTTAACATCGTAGAGTGTGACCGCTGGCTACGAGCTCGTACTGCGATGTCGAATATGACGCAAATGCGTCGTAATCGTAGCAGAATCGACCAGTGTGAAGGGGCCCTAAGGCTTTCCTCGCACATTTTCAATACACTAAATCCAAACAATGGGATTCTGTGGAAAACGGGAGTTGTTACAGAAACGCACACTGAAGGAGGAGACCCCCATTCACTATAACTGGGTCTGTTTAGCTTCTGTTTTGAGTCTAATTTTTTCCTTTCTTGAATTTCACAGCACACATTAACCCCTTCATGACCTTGCCGTTTTTTGCAATTCTGACCAGTGTCCCTTTATGAGGTAATAACTCAGGAACGCTTCAACGGATCCTAGCGATTCTGAGATTGTTTTTTCGTGACATATTGGGCTTCATGTTAGTGGTAAATTTAGGTCGATAATTTCTGAAAAAAACGGAAATTTGGCAAAAATTTTGAAAATTTCGCAATTTTCACATTTTGAATTTTTATTCTGTTAAACCAGAGAGTTATGTGACACAAAATAGTTAATAAATAACATTTCCCACATGTCTACTTTACATCAGCACAATTTTGGAAACAAATTTTTTTTTTGCTAGGAAGTTATAAGGGTTAAAATTTGACCAGTGATTTCTCATTTTTACAACAAAATTTACAAAACCATTTTTTTTTAAGGACCACCTCACATCTGAAGTCAGTTTGAGGGTTCTATATGGCTGAAAATACCCAAAAGTGACACCATTCTAAAAACTGCACCCCTCAAGGTGCTCAAAACCACATTCAAGAAGTTTATTAACCCTTCAGGTGTTTCACAGCAGCAGAAGAAACATGGAAGTAAAAAATGAACATTTAACTTTTTAGTCACAAAAATGATCTTTTAGCAACAATTTTTTTTATTTTCCCAAGGGTAAAAGGAGAAACTGGACCACGGACGTTGTTGTCCAATTTGTCCTGAGTACGCTGATACCTCATATGTGGGGGTAAACCACTGTTTGGGCGCACGGCAGGGATCGGAAGGGAAGGAGCGCCATTTGACTTTTTGTATGAAAAATTGGCTCCAATCTTTAGCGGACACCATGTCGCGTTTGGAGAGCCCCCGTGTGCCTAAACATTGGAGCTCCCCCACAAGTGACCCCATTTTGGAAACTAGACCCCCCAAGGAACTTATCTAGAAGCATAGTGAGCACTTTAAACCCCCAGGTGCTTCACAAATTGATCCGTAAAAATGAAAAAGTACTTTTTTTTCACAAAAAAATTATTTTAGCCTCAATTTTTTCATTTTCACATGGGCAACAGGATAAAATGGATCCTAAATTTTGTTGGGCAATTTCTCCTGAGTACACCAATACCTCACATGTGGGGGTAAACTACTGTTTGGGCACATGGTAAGGCTCGGAAGGGAAGGAGCGCCATTTGACTTTTTGAATGAAAAATTATCTCCATCGTTAGCGGACACCATGTCGCGTTTGGAGAGCCCCCATGTGCCTAAACATTGGAGCTCCCCCACAAGTGACCCCATTTTGGAAACTAGACCCCCCAAGGAACTCATCTAGAGGCATAGTGAGCACTTTAAACCCCCAGGTGCTTCACAAATTGATCTGCAAAAATGAAAAAGTACTTTTTTTTCACACAAAATTTCTTTTAGCCTCAATACTTTCATTTTCACATGGGCAACAGGATAAAATGGATCCTAAAATTAGTTGGGCAATTTCTCCTGAGTATGCCGATACCTCAAATGTGGGGGTAAACCACTGTTTGGGTGCACGGCAAGGCTCGGAAGGGGAGGCGTGCCATTTGACTTTTTGAATGGAAAATTAGCTCCAATCGTTAGCGGACACCATGTCGCGTTTGGAGAGCCCCTGTGTGCCTAAACATTGGAGCTCCCCTACAAGTGACCCCATTTTGGAAACTAGACCCCCCAAGGAACTTATCTAGATGCATAGTGAGCACTTATAACCCCCAGGTGCTTCACAGAAGTTTATAACGCAGAGCCGTGAAAATAAAAAAAAAATTTTTCTTTCCTCAAAAATGATTTTTAGCCCAGAATTTTTTATTTTCCCAAGGGTAATAGGAGAAATTGGACCCCAAATGTTGTTGTCCAGTTTGTCCTGAGTACGATGATACCCCATATGTGGGGGTAAACCACTGTTTGGGCGCACGGCAGGGCTCGGAAGGGAAGGCACGCCATTTGGCTTTTTGAATGGAAAATTAGCTCCAATCATTAGCGGACACCATGTCGCGTTTGGAGAGCCCCTGTGTGCCTAAACATTGGAGCTCCCGCACAAGTGAACCCATTTTGGAAACTAGACCTCCCAAGGAACTAATCTAGATGTGTGGTGAGCACTTTGAACCCCCAAGTGCTTCACAGAAGTTTATAACGCAGAGCCATGAAAATAAAAAATAATTTTTCTTTTCTCAAAAATGATTTTTTAGCCCACAATTCTTTATTTTCCCAAGGGTAACAGGAGAAATTGGACCCCAAAAGTTGTTGTCCAGTTTCTCCCGAGTACGCTGATACCCCATATGTGGGGGTAAACCACTGTTTTGGCACACGTCGGGGTTCGGAAGGGAAGTAGTGACGTTTTGAAATGCAGACTTTGATGGAATGCTCTGCGGCCATCAGGATGTGCCTAAACAGTAGGAACTCCCCACAAGTGACTCCATTTTGGAAACTAGACCCCCAAGGGAACTTATCTAGATGTGTGGTGAGCACTTTGAACCCCCAAGTGCTTCACAGAAGTTTATAACGCAGAGCCGTGAAAATAATAAATGTGTTTCCTTTCCTCAAAAATATTTTTTTTAGCCCAGAATTTTTTATTTTTGCAAGAGTAACAGGAGAAATTGGACCCCAAAAGTTGTTGTCCAGTTTCTCCTGAGTACGCTGATATCCCATATGTGGGGATAAACCACTGTTTGGGCACATGCCGGGGCTCGGAAGGGAAGTAGTGACGTTTTGGAATGCAGACTTTGATGGAATGGTCTGCGGGCATCATGTTACGTTTGCAGAGCCCCTGATATGCCTAAACAGTAGAAACCCCCCACAAGTGACCCCATTTTGGAAACTAGACCCCCCAAGGAACTTATCTAGATGTGTGGTGAGCACGTTCAACCCCCAAGTGCTTCACAGAAGTTTACAACGCAGAGCCGTGAAAATAAAAAATAATTTTTCTTTCCTCAAAAAAGATGTTTTAGCAAGCAATTTTTTATTTTCACAAGGGTAACAGGAGAATTTGGACCCCAATATTTGTTGCCCAGTTTGTTGTGAATACGCTGATACCCCATATGTGGGGGTAAACCACTGTTTGGGCACACGTCAGGGCTCGGAAGGGAAGTAGTGACATTTGAAATGCAGACTTTGATGGAATGGTCTGCGGGCGTCACATTGCATTTGCAGAGCCCCTGATGTGCCTAAACAGTAGAAACACCCCACAAGTGACCCCATTTTGGAAACTAGACCCCCGAAGGAACTTATCTAGATGTGTGGTGAGCACTTTCAACCCCCAAGTGCTTCACAGAAGTTTATAACGCAGAGCCGTGAAAATAAAAAATAATTGTTCTTTCCTCAAAAATTATGTTTTAGCAAGTAATTTTTTATTTTTGCAAGGGTAACAGGAGAAATTGGACCCCAACAGTTGTTGCCCAGTTTGTCCTGAGTACGCTGGTACCCCAAATGTGGGGGTAAACCACTGTTTGGGCGCACGTCGGGGCTTGGAAGGGCGGGAGCACCATTTGACTTTTTGAACGCAAGATTGGCTGGAATCAATGGTGGCGCCATGTTGCGTTTGGAGACCCCTGATGTGCCTAAACAGTGGAAACCCCTCAATTCTAACTTCAACACTAACCCCAACACACCCCTAATCCTAATCCCAACTGTAGCCATAACCCTAATCACAACCCTAACCCCAACACACCCCTAACCACAACCCTAACCGCAACACACCCGTAACCCTAATTCCAACCCTAATCCTAACCCTAATCCCAACCGTAACCCTAATCCCAACCCTAACCACAACTGTAACCCCAACACACCCCTAACCCTATCCGTAACCCTAACCACAAGCCTAATCTTAACCCTATTTCAAACCCTAGCCCTAATTCCAACCCTAACCCTAAGGCTATGTGCCCACGTTGCGGATTCGTGTGAGATCTTTCCGCACGATTTTTGAAAAATCTGCAGGTAAAAGGCACTGCGTTTTACAGCAGATTTCCAGTGTTTTTTTGTGCGGATTTCACCTGCGGATTCCTATTGAGGAACAGGTGTAAAACGCTGCGGAATCCGCACAAAGAATTGACATGCTGCGGAAAATACAATGCAGCGTTTCTGCACGGAATTTTCCGCACCATGGGCACAGCGGATTTGGTTTTCCTTAGGTGTACATGGTACTGTAAACCTGATGGAAAACTGCTTCGAATTCGCAGCGGCCAATCCGCTGCGGATCCGCGGCCAATCCGCTGCGGATCCGCTGCCAATCTGCTGCGGATCCGCGGCCGATCCGCTCTGTGTGCACATGCCATAACCCTACCCCTAACCCTACCCCTAGTTCTAACCCTAACCCTAGTGGAAAAAGAAAAAAAAATATTTTCTTTATTTTATTATTGTCCCTACCTATGGGGGTGATAAAGGGGGGGGTTTATTTATTATTTTTTTATTTTGATCGCTGTGTTAGAACCTACCACAGTGAACAAAATGTACCTGTAATGAATCAGCCAGCCGGTTGATTCGGCGGGCGCACTGAGCATGCGCCCGCCATTTTGGAAGATGGCGGCGCCCAGCGAGGAGACGGACCGACACCGGGAGCCTAGGTAAGTATAAGGGGGGGGGGGGCGTCGGAGCACCGGGGGGTGACATAGGAGCAGGGGGGGAGCGGGCAGGAGGACGGGGGAGCGGAGCACAGGACGGAGGGGACCGGACCCCATAACGGAGCACTGGGGGGGGCGATCGGTGGGGCGGGGGGGGTTCACTTCAGGTTTTCCAGCCATGGCCGATGGTATTGCAGCATCGGCCATGGCTGGATTGTAATATTTCACCAGTTTTTTAGGTGAAATATTACAAATCGCTCTGATTGGCAGTTTCACTTTCAACAGCCAATCAGAGCGATCGTAGCCACGGGGGGGGGGGGGGGGGGGGGGGTGAAGCCACCCCCCCCTGGGCTGAAGTACCACTCCCCCTCTCCCTGCAGATCGGGTAAAATAGGAGTTAACCCCTTCACCCGATCTGCAGGGACGCGATCATTCCATGACGCCGCATAGGCATCATGGGTCGGGAAGGGGTTAAAAGAGAAGCCAAAATCAATATGCCAGTGTGAACAGAACCCAAGTATTGCCAGTAACAAAGGCGGTGAGGAAAGGACTGCCATAAAAACACGACACTGAAGTAGTACCTCTATTCTTAAAAGTGCAACAAAGTCAAAAATACACTGAACATACCGTAATGACGTCAGACGTTTTGATTACAGGGGGTGAAGGAGTAGGACACTCCGCAATGGCTGAATTGGATCGCAGGATGATAACTGATGCAACAGTTTCTTGCAAGGTCAACTCAGATGAGTTCACCCCAAATGTTCTCTAGTGCCGCACTTGGCAAAGCGTGAAATGCACCTATCCATTAGTGCTGGTATTCCTCCAAAATTTGCCATGTTTCCTCTACTATGCTCGATTCCCACCACAGCACGTGCAGATTGCGAGAAGATGTACACATGGTACCTCCAAAGTTCAATACACAGTATTCAAATTACAAAGCTCAGCGCTGACACCAGACAGGAGATCTAGACTCTTCTTAACTCTAGATCCCAGTCTGGTGTCAGTGCAGAGCTAGGTCATGTGAAGTATTACCTTGCAGCGTCAAAGGAGGTTTGGGCTAACATGTATGGCAGCCATTACAAGGATAGGGCATCAATGTAAAAGTAGTGGACAACCTCTAATATTCTGCACTGCAGACTTAATCTCTCACCTAAAGCAG
This sequence comes from Ranitomeya variabilis, assembly GCF_051348905.1. Lineage (NCBI taxonomy): Eukaryota > Metazoa > Chordata > Amphibia > Anura > Dendrobatidae > Ranitomeya > Ranitomeya variabilis. The sequence goes on from NC_135239.1 coordinate 28,714,639, forward strand.
GGGGACAGATGCACAGACATGTTCTTGTGGCGTTTCTCAAAACGGTTGTACTTGCGGATATAGTGCAAGTAGTCCCGGCGGATGACAATTGTGCGCTGCATCTTCATCTTGGTGACAACTCCTAAATAGAGACAGAGACAAGTGTTAAGTCTACAAACTACACAAAAAATTACATAGATCAATTACGTAATACTATTGTGGCAGGACTATCAGCCACAAGATGTAAAAACTTACCGGACAGAATGCGACCACGAATGGAGACATTGCCAGTGAAGGGACATTTCTTGTCAATGTATGTGCCCTCAATTGCCTGAAAATTAAAGCAGTAAAAGATCAATTGACTTCCCATTAAATGAAGGGAGAAATTACGGGGAATTGTCCACTTAGAATAACCCATCATAATATTGATAGCACATCCCAAGGACGGTTCTTAGATATCAGATCAGGGAGGGTTTAACTCTCAACACCCCCAAATAAATGGCAGGTGACCGCTGTAGTATCTTCAATCTCTACCTTCATGCCGTACACCCAATAGTGACTGCTGGACATTGTAACGCTGGGACAGGCAGTGATTACCAGGCTCATAACAGTCAGATTCCTGATGGTCTGATAATACTGGTCATCAATATTGTGATCACAGATTTTCTGAGGTGGACATACCCTTTAAGTACCAAATGAAACGTGCATACTTGAAGGGACAAATGTGGTTTTCAATACATGATGTAGTGCAGGTTGCATGTCACTTCTCTTATGATACAGCACAAAACACTTTGTCATTTACAGCTATTTATGCCGCACTGGATTTATAAGGCAATGGCCACAAGTTACCTCTTTGGGTGTCTTGAATCCCAGACCAACATTCTTGTAATAGCGGGGTAGCTTCTCTTTGCTGGTCTCCCCAAGAAGCACACGCTTCTTGTTCTGGAAGATAGTCGGCTGCTTCTGATAAGCCCTCTCAGTCTACAAAGGGAGAAATAGGTTAGTGTATGAAAACATTATAGGCATCAGCATTGTATAAGGAGCAAAAAAAACAACTTGGACCCAAATGGAACAGACCGAAGTTAGCCATACACTTCAGACAGCCAAAGTCTGACCACCTGCACCCCCCCCCCTGCTGTATACATCCTCGGGGAGATCACAGCCAATCATTTGCCATGCTCTATTCATAGACATTTTTGTGATTCAATGTGTAATTCTCCTAAATTGTTTTTTTTTTTTGTTTTAAACAGATTTCTGCAGACCCTATTCAGATAAGCAGGACATTGCCACAACTTTTTGATAAAGCTTGTCCTGTGTGACTATACCCCCAACACGGAAAAGATTCTTGGTGCATGAGGAATAATCCTGAGCCATTAAACATTTTCATCATTCTGTCAGCGATTCCGTAGCAAGGCTTCATGAAGCCTAGTATTCCTAGGTGCAAATCGCTACAAAAAAGGCTGAAGGAACTGACATACTGCAGACTTGGAAAAAAAAAACAAAAAACTGTATGAAGGTTCAAATGCACAATGCAAAAATAAGACTCATGTGCATAAGATCCCAGAGCTTCATTCGTTTGGCTATTACGGTAAAACGCTGCTCTTTTTTATCTCCTTGTGGCAAAAACGCAACATCTGAACAAATGCCAAGTGCAGCATTTACAGCAGAGGATGAAACTTCAGATGCAGCCCTTTTGTCACAATCACATCAAATTCTCTATATGAGCATCCTCAGAGCGATACATTGTAGCAAACTAAGAACAGGAGAAATATGTGCAGTACAAATGGACAGTTAATATCACTGAACCTCCTAGGCTACGTCCCCAGTCAGTAATCGGCAGGGCTTTGGATGCAGCACATGTCCGCCCCGTCCAAAGTGCTGCCGGCTTTTGTACGCAGGTGATTCTGCATGTGTTTATTGAACTGTGCAAAATCACTGCATCCAATACATTGTACGGGTGATATTTTATCTAGTGGAGACTGAGATAAATAGACATGGTGCGGTCTGGAAAGACGCGCCGCATGTCCGCCTCCGCAGGGAAACCGGAGGAGTCCGTGTATGCATAGTGGAGATGGGATTTCTTGAAGTCCTATCCACTGTGCTGTAACATGTTTACTGCCTGTGGGAACATACCCCTAAAGTGATTTTTCTTCATAAAAATCTACCCTCACCGTCTCCCCAGTACATATACCCACAATGACCACTCGTAGCTTCCACGTGTGTGTGTGTGTGTGTGTATACACACACACACACCAGACAGATCTGCACGCTGCAAGCACACACTGCTTTCCCTTTGCAGTATCGGAGCAGCGCGGGGCAACTGCGGACGGCAGGAATGGGAGCTGACCGGGCGCTCCAGCCTGACCGACAGCAGCTTATATCCAACCACTGCTGACAGGACTACAGAGGCGGCCAGTAACCTAGACAATGAGCAGCAAATAAAACTTAAAGGGATTTAATTTAAAAGGATTCTTACAAGCACCTTGCAATTTTATCCCCCCCCCCCAAAAAAAAAAAAAAAAAGAGAATAGCACTTTATATTTATATTCGTGTGATCCCTTTAAGACATTTTTTAAAGTGGCAGAACATTAAATATATGGGGCAGATATCAGAGCACAGCACTGGGGGTATTGATGCCGCACGGGGCAGAAGACACCGGCACCGGGCGGATTATCAGCGGCCCGACCAGCGCACAGGAGCGGGGGGAAGGAGGCACCGGAGCCCGGGGATGCAGAGCACACATGGAGGCCTCATGTACAGCAGAACACCCCGGCCCCACACAGGAGCTCAGCCCCCGCCGTCACGGCCTCCATGTGGGCTCATCCACCACTCGTGTCAGCTTCCCCGGACGCTCACTGCCCAGGTTCCGACCTCTCGGCGCCGCCACAACGCTAATAGCGGACTTTATGTCCCGACCACATGCAGCCCTCACCTGGATATCCGCCATCTTGGCCTGCCGGGTGAAAAAGAGACCAGAGCGTAGGCAAGGGGCTTCCTAAGGAAAAATTAGGGGCGGAAGTGACGTTTTTAATCTCGCGAGAAGTGCCCTGGAGCTAGCCGTGACTTGGAAGGTAGGCGTGGTTTAGTATGCAAAGAGGAAGAGGCTTCAATAAATCACGTGACTGTTGACTTGCCATTGCGCCTGCGCGACCTCGTGCTAGTGATGTGTGTACATACTACGTGGCCACATAGCGCCTGACAGTGATGTCTGTCCCTGCAGCCGTGTGACCGGCCCCTGGCTGAGGTAACCTCAGCTCTCTGCACCTGCCGTTTCCCGCCTCTCTGTGACGTAATAATTTCCATCTAGGAGTTCAGTCACACGATGCCCTGGAGCGTTATAGAGCGTGATATGATGTGTATATAATACCGCCCCGGGCATAGGGTGACGGCCGGTAAGGAAATGTCCCCCCGAGCAATGTATAGATCATCCAGAATCTCACAGCCAAGAATAACATCAATCTGTGCACAGGTGAGAGACGAGAGGTCCCAATGTGTGCCGCCTCTTAAAGGGATTGTCCAGGATTAGACAAACATGGCTGCAGCGCCCCTACAGGCCGTGTGTGGTATTACGCCCCTACAGGCCGTGTGTGGTATTACGCCCCTACAGGCCGTGTGTGGTATTACGCCCCTTCAGGCCGTGTGTGGTATTACGCCCCTACAGGCCGTGTGTGGTATTACGCCCCTACAGGCCGTGTGTGGTATTACAGCCCAGCTCCAGTAGAGTGAGCGAGACTGAGCTGTAATACCACACACCACCAGTAGAGGGGAGATATTCTTCTAAGACACCAACTTTTGTGTTTTTTTTCCTTTCATAAATCAATAATACACATAACAGTAAACAAATAAACTTTGTAACATTCACTGATGTTACGTTCACAATGTTTTGACTTCCAGGCTCCATATCTCACCCCCCACTTCTTGCTTTGATTATGAGACCACCATCATTTTACAATCATCTTGGCCGTCTCATACATTAATGGGGCTTGCAGCTATTTAGCATATGATTAGTTCTGCAGATTCTTGTCGCTGCATTGTTACGGTTTTGCTCTTAAAAAATCTACATTTTATTTTTTTATAAATCCACTTTTGGCTTTCTGCACTGAATCCTTCTGCTCTCTATCAGATTCCAGCGTGTCTCAACCGAAATCGGATCCCAGGTGTCTTCTACATGTTCCCAAAGTTGGTACATACTGGTCGCCTCACTTCTGTACGGATACGGCTTTCTCAAAAACCTTCGTGCCGGGCCGCCGTCTTCTGACCCACATTCACATGTGCATGTTGTTTTAATAGAGGGAAAAAAACTCTGAAAATAGTCTTGATTAACCCCTTAACATCCAAAAAATGGACACAGTCCGTTTTTGGATGCCTCTCCCTGTTTAGTGCAGGCTCTGGCAATGAGCCCGCAGTTTTTCAGGCTGATCTGATCAGCTGACATGACATGACAGGCTATGAGACATGGATTACATGCAGTAAACCATTTAATTTCCTTTAGATTTTTACAAATACCTCACTAATAATGTTAGTAGTGTTTTTGTGTGTAAAATTTGTAAGCTCTAGGTGTTAAAATAAAGGGTTACATCACAGAAAAAAACTGGCATGGGCTCCCGCGCAATTTTCTCCGCCAGAATGGGAAAGCCAGTGACTGAGGGCAGATATTAATAGCCTAGAGAGGGACCATGGTTATTGGCCCCCCCTGGCTAAAAACATCTGCCCCCAGCCACCCCAGAAAAGGCACATCTGTAATGAATGAAATGAAGGTAACGGAGCTTCGGGGACTAGCGGTGCCATCACCAAAGCTGCGCCCCCTGGTGGCATAAACTCATTTGAACTGTAGCGTGGGAATTTTTCTGAATATTTTCTCACGCTACAGTTCAAATTAATTTATGCCACCAGGGGGCGCAGCTTTTGTGACGGCACCGCAAGTCCCCGAAGCTCCTTTACATTCATTTCATTCATTCCCCAGTCTCTTACAGCCAGGAACAGTCGCATTAGCAGGCTCCTGGTTGTAACTGTATTTAACCCCTTCAGATGAATTTACATCGTGGGACATGACTGTACGGCGGACAGGTATGGGATATTGTTGCTTTTTTATTTTCCTTTTTTTACAGGAGAACAAGGGTCATCAGTTGGATTGAGCGTACAATAAAGATAATAAAACTCCATGTGTTTATATCATTAAAATACTTTATTCTTAATGTGTGTGTGTATTATTAACCCTTTGTCTTATTGACTCCTCTCCATTATTAACCAGGCTTAATGTCACCTTACAATAACAAGGTGGCATTAACCTTTCATTACCCCATATCCCACCGCTACAGGGAGTGGGAAGAGAGTGGCTAAGTGCCAGAATAGGCGCATCTTCCAGATGTGCCTTTTCTGGGGTGGCTGGGGGCAGATGTTTTTAGCCACGGGGGGGCCAATAACCATGGACCCTCTCTAGGCTATTAATATCTGCCCTCACTGGCTTTCCCTCTCTGGCGGAGAAAATTGCGCAGGAGCCCACGCCCTTTTTTTCCGTGATTTTGCACACACAAACACTACTATCATTATTAGGCCGGAGACACACTGGTGCGAGAGACGGCCAAGTCTCGCTGGTTAAAAGCAAGCTGTGGCACCTGCACTCCGGAGCAGAGCGTGCGGCTCCATAGCAATACATGGAGCTGCACGCTCAGCTCCGGAATGCAGGTGCCACAGCTTGCTTTTAACCAGCGAGACTCGGCCGTCTCTCGCACCAGTGTGTCTCCGGCCTTAGTGAGGGATATATAAAAATATAACGGATATGCAATGATTTACTGTATGTAAACCATGTCTCATATCCTGTCGGGTTTGATAAGGAGATAGCAAAAGTCGACAACTGAATTATCGGCTTTTATGCCATCTAGCTCTGTATTAAAAGATATATATATATGTGAGTGTCAATGACATATATATATATCTACCTATACTATGTGTATACGTTTATTCTATTCTAAACTGTCAGTGTGATTTTGCTGTACACCGCACTGAATTATCGGCTTTTCTATAGAACACCGCTGCGTATTTCTCGCAAGTCACACTGATGGTCCGGGTGTAATCCATATTTTTCTCGCCCCCATAGACTTTCATTGGCGGATTTTTGGGAGGAATACGCTGACAAACGCAGCATGCTGCCATTTTCTCAGCCCATAAAATACGGCCGAGAAATATACGGCAGATAGGAGCTGCTCCATAGAGAATCATTGGTCCGTGTGCACTGCGTTGTTTTTGCGCCTCTCATATGTCCGTATTTCTAGTGTGACGCCGGCCATAGACAAACTTCCTTTCACTCTCACTTCTTAACCGAAACAATGTACATTAGTAAGCAGTAAAGAGATAACAATAGATTATATGGTAACATTTTATTTCAGGCTGTAGGTATTATATACAGGTAATTATAAGTTTTATATATATATATATATATATATATATATATATATATATATATATATATGATTTTATAAACTTTAATGATCCTGAACATCTGATATTCCAGATTAGAATATTTCCAGCAATATTGTCCCTAAATTGCAATGGGCAAACGTGTCCCAAACGGAGGTTTTGTAGGGACCCTAATTTCCAGCATTGTTACAGTGTTTTACACACATGGTTGGAGGCTTAGACAGGGAAGAACGTGCTATGTAATGTCATGGTAGCAATCAGAGATCTGCTTTCTGCGTGAGCTTCAGATACCAGACGATATTAGATTGAAACCTTCCATTTGGATCCATTCATCACTTCAGCTAAAATGTCTGGTTCCGGAATGAGGCCCCATTTGCCCAGGATATAGTAGGGCTCATTCACGAGTCCATATTTCTCACGTACGAGAAAAATGGGCTGATTATTGTGATCAGACTTTGATCAAAGTGTAATCTCAGTGTCATCCATGGAGAAATAAGGAAATAATAAAAAAAGGTTTCTTCACGTTCTCCATTCTAACAGTCTGTGATTTTTTTTATTGACCCATTAACTTACATTGCCGATTTTGATTAGACCGTTGGATGAAAATCGAACATGTCTCCGATATTTTCCATGGACACGTGCACACCACCATAGAATATCACCGGTGCGAGCGCTGTCACACTTATACACGAAAATCGAACGTGTGAATAAGCCCTACTAAAGTAAAATGGGTTTTCTAAAGCAACGATCGTGGACTTATTGGACCTGTTACGTCTGAAATTTTGCTATATTTTCTGCTTCGTGTGCTGGTGCCTGTAACAGACGGGTGCAGGAGCCGCCTGCTCCTTACATGCAATAATCTGGTTGGTAAATCAGACCAGACTGGCACATGCCGAGATTTGTCCCAAGAAGTGAAACATCACCCATGTGGACGTGTGCATAGGCTACATTGTCGTCTGTTCACGAGTGTTTCCTATGATTTGAATAAGGGGTGGATTACTTGGTACCCGAGCCTTTACGATTAAGGCTTCTTTCACACGTCCGTCTTCCAAATCTGCACAGGATCTGTCAAGACGTTGAAATGACGGATCCTGTGCAGATTGTGGAAAACGTGTGCACTGGGCCCGTCTTTCTGACGGACCCGTTGAGGCTATGTGCACCTGTTGTGTATGTGTCTTTGCAGCGGTTTTCCACATACACAACACAAACCAGGCTAAAAAAATAAAAAATCGCAGTGTTCTCACCTACCGGCGTCCCGCACAGCGATGCTCCCGGCAGCTAGCATTCCTAGTAATACATTGCGAAATCTCACGAGACAGCGACTTCTTTCGAGATTTCGCAATGTATAACTAGGAACGCTAGCTGCCAGGAGCATCGCTGCGCGGGACGCCGGTAGGTGAGAACACTGCAATTTTTTATTTTTTTTAATTATTTTTAACATTCTATCTTGTTACTATTGATGCTGCATAGGCAGAATCAATAGTAAAAAGAGAAAGAGCGAGCGACCTGAGAATCTTCCTGACGAGAAATTCTATCACGCATGCTCAGTTTGAAAAGACGGGACCCGTCGCTGGATTCCTGCTTTTCAAAGTCAGCGACGCATCCTGCGCCCATAGGCTTCCATTGTAGCCAGTGACGGGCAGCGCAGGATGCGTCGCTGACCGTTTTTCCGACGTGCAAAAAAAAGTTCCTCTGAACGTTTTCTCTGCCCGACGGACCGTTTTTTTTAACGCAGGATCCAGTGCACGACGGATGAAACGGAAGGCCATCCGTCACAATCCGTCGCAAATAAAAGTATGAGAAAATGCAGGATCCTGCATTCTCAAAAATGGACGGATTGTGACGGGAGCTGAAAGACGGAAGTGTGAAAGAGGCCTTATGGATATTACACTTTTAATTGATTTTTTTTTTGCCTCCACTGTGATTAGGAGACCATGAAGGCCGGAGTCACACTAGACTGTAATACGGACGAGTGCTATGCAATAAAAAATCACATAGCACTCGGCCCAATGTTAATCTATGGTGCAGCTCCCATCATCCGTTGTTTTCTTGCCCGTATTCAGAATCCGAGTGAAATCACAGCATGCTGCGATTGTCAGCGTATCTCGCCTGAGAGTTGCCAATGCAAGTCTATGGGTGCGAGAAAAAAATCACATTACACACGGACCATCAGTGTGACTTGCGAGAAATACGCAGCGGTGTTCTATAGAAAAGCCGGCAATTCAGTGCGGTGTAATGAAAAATCACACTGACAGGTTAGAATAGAACAGATAAAATTAATGTCTACACATAGTATAGGTCACAAAACCGAATTACTGAGCGCCAAAGCAGAATTACTGAGCGCCACCCAATAGGGAATAATACAATAAGGAGTAATGACTCCTATTCAATAAGTAACAGCCATAGTAATGACTGAAAATGCCTATAAATACAAATCAATTTGCACATACCCGTGATAGCTGTATTGACCGGTACGGGGGCTCCAATCCTGTATTATTCCCTATTGGGTGGCGCTCAGTAATTCTGCTTGCCACTATACAGTGCACTTTATCTTATACCCGGGTACTGTTTCTTTCCTGGTATGGGTGAGCACCAACCTTGGGCTCTATTCACATGATGCTGATGGCTGTTTCCATCTGTTAGCCCTGCTACACATTGTCTGTTTTTTATGTGTATTTTTTATGTATATTTAAATAAAGTATTACATGTTTGGATTCTATGACTGCATGGTTGTCTTTTGGTTTTGTTTCATACTGGTGCAGTTATCCTCATGTCCATGCATGAGTGGTACATTATATTATCATCTAGGATTGGTTTCTTATGTATTTACTCTATGTGCCACTAATTATGCATATTGGAATTTCTCTACATAGTATAGGTATATATATATATATATATATATATATATATATATATATATATATATATATATATACATATATATGTCAGTGAGACACATATATATATATATCATATATATATATATATTTCATACAGCGCTAGATAGCAGATAAGCCGGTAATTCAATTGCCGGCTTTTCATTTCTCCTTGTCAAACCCGACATGATATGAGACATGGTTTACATACAGTAAACCATTTCATATCCCTTTTTTTTGCATATTCCTCACTACTAATGTTAGAAGTGTCTGTGTGCAAAATTTGGGGGCTCTAGCTGTTAAAATAAAGGGTTAAATCCCAGAAAAAACTGGCGTGGGCTCCCGCGCAATTTTCTCCGCCAGAGTGGTAAAGCCAGTGACTGAGGGCAGATATTAATAGCCTAGAGAGGGTCCATGGTTATTGGCCCCCCTGGCTAAAAACATCTGCCCCCAGCCACCCCAGAAAAGGCACATCTGTAAGATGCGCCTATTCTGGCACTTAGCCTCTCTCTTCCCACTCCCGTGTAGCGGTGGGATATGGGGTAATAAGGAGTTAATGTCACCTTGCTATTGTGACATTCTATGGTGATTAGCGTGTGCACGTTACCTGTCAATCATAAATGCCAACACCATCATCTTCCAAGACAGAAATGAGCAGCACCAGACATTCCCTTTAAATTTCTGCGTACAGCCAGGTAGACCTTGTACCTGAGCCGCTGATAATACTGTATGACACAAGCACACAGCATAGATTGAGGCACATAGCCATAGGGAGTGCACCCCTAGCAGATGCCCCGGCCGCTGGTCTCCTAAATGTTACATGGTAAGTTGGGGCCCCTGAAAAGTTTTAAGTTACTATTTTGGTATCTAATAACTGTCCCTTCAGATGACAATGTATCATCATTACATTAAAAAAATCTGCACAAATACCTATTAGTTTCCCCTGGTGTATTGTGAACCCAGAGACCTCAGGATTGTGAGTTATGTAATGTGTTTCCTCTGGGTCCACCATGTTTATGGAAACTTTTATAGAAAGTTCTGTATTACACGTAGTAACCAGTGTTTTCTGATCTCTTTTGCAGACATTCCTCCGGGTTTGGAGACAGAAGCCTCAGAAAACCACTAACATGTTCCCAGTATTTCCTGCTGTTTTGGTTTTGCAGGTTGAGTTGTAGATTCACTAAGTCAGCAATTTATTCTCCAACCCGGTCTGTTTCCACTGCAGAGTCATAATGACTTTCTCAGACACTTTCTCATATAACCATATTTCATACTGAACCCTAAAAACCGCACAGCAGCACAATAGCATCATTCATATGGACAGGGCGGGTTTTAGACAAAGTCCGGGACCCTAGGCAAAAGTCTAAAATGGGGCCTCAAATTCTCACATATTGCACCATCACACAGAATCATTTTGGATGTATTTCTGGTAATGTTGATGATTATGGCTTACAGCCAATGAAAACCCATAATTCATTATCTCAGTAAATTATAATACTTTATAACACCAGCTTGAAAAATGATTTTGAAATCTGAAATGTTCACCTACTGAAATGTATGTTCAGTAAATGCACTCAATACTTGGTCGGGGCTCCTTTTCCATCAAATACTGCATCAGTGCGGCGTGTGGCACTGCTGAGGGGTTATGGAAGCCCAGGTTGCTTTGATAGCAGCCTTCAGCTCGTCTGCATTGTTGGGTCTGGTGTCTATCATCTTCCTCTTGAGATTCTCTATGGAGTTAAGGTCAGGCGAGTTTGCTGCCAATCAAGCACAGTGATACTGTTGATTGTAAACCAGGTATTGGTACTTTTGGCAGTGTGGACAGGGGCCAAGTCCTGCTGGAGAATGACATTTCCATCTCGACAAAGCTTGTCAGTAGAGGGAAGCATGAAGAGCTCTAACATTTCCTGGTAGATGGCTGCTCTGACTTTGGTCTTGATAAAACACAGTGGACCTACACCAGCAGATTACATGGCTCCCCAAACTATCACTGGTTGTGGAAACTTCACACTAGACCTCCAGCAGCTTGGATTGTGGCCAAATGAAATGCAAAATTTACTTTCATCTGAAAACAACACCTTGGGCCACTGACAACAGTCCAGTTCTTTTCCTCCTTGGCCCAGGTAAGATGCTTCTGGCGTTGTCTATTGGTCATCAGTGGCTGACACAAGGAATACGATACTTGTAGCCCATGTCCTGGATACGTCTGTGTGTGGTGGATCTTATAGCAATGACTCCAGCAGCAGTCCACTCCTTGTGAATCTCCCCCAAATGTTTGAATGGCCTTTTCTTAACAATCCTTTCACGGCTGCGGTTATCCCGGTTGCTTGTGCACCTGTTTCTACCACACTTTTTCCTTCCTCCCCACTTTCCATTAATACGCTTGGATACAGCACTCTGTGATCAGCCGGCTTCTTTAGCAATGACCTTTTGTGGCTTCCCCTCCTTGTGGAGTGTGTCAATGACGCTTTATGGACATCTGTCAAGTCAGCAGTCTTCCCCATGATTGTGGAGCTACTGAAACAGACTAAGGGAACTTTTTAAACACTTAGGAGCCTTTGCTGGTGTTTTTTTGTTAATCTAATTTACTGAGATACTGACTTTTTGGTTTTCATTGGCTGTAAGCCATAATCATCAACATTAACAGAAATAAACACGTGAAATAGATCACTCTGTGTGTAATGACTCTATATAATATATGAGTGTCACTTTTTGTATTGAAGAACGGAAATAAATTAACTTTTGTATGATATTATAATTTAGTGAGAAGCCCCTGTATATTAAACTGATACATTTGTCTTAGTGGAGCCCATTATGTCTTTTGCTCTAGTCCTATTTGATTTTTAGGCTTATAATTACAATATATTGGGTCCTCATTCTCGCTTCTCAAAATCTGAAAATCTTTTGCAATTAACAACAGTGAAATGTTTTACATTAGATGAAAACCTGTCGCGTCATCTATCTCTGATGCAAATGATAGTTTTCCTTTGTTTATTGCAAATGCATTCAAAGGAAGATCTGGCTGATTTCCATCCTCCAGCCCCGGGGTATGATGTTCATGAGAAAGAAAAAAAATGCTTTCTGCTAATGTTTAAGACAATGGTGGCATGCGTGCCTTGACATACCTGCTGCCCCTGAAGTGCTGATTCATGGAAAATATGACATAAAATGGAACATACATATTAGATTACAACCATCTGGCTGAACGTCTATACTGAAAGAGCTGGAACTTTCAAGAAAAAATACCCAAATAGTAAATGTGATTTAATATCTTGTCTTTGCCCAGTAGCTTTTACTTACCACCTATGCACAGCAGGCTTTGGGACTCCCGTCCTCGTGATCGGTGGGGTCCCAGCGACCAGACGCTTATCACATCGCCTGTGAATAGGTTATAAATGACAATCTTGAGACAATTCCTATAAAGGAATATTTCATGTGTTTTAACACATAAAGGTTGTTCTTTGCATAATGATAATTATTTACTGTTTTTCTATATGTTTTCTCAAGATCTCTGCTTGCTGTCATTTAATAGGAAACTTCATTGCTTAGTTCCAGTGGATAAATATCTGCTCTTGTCATGAGATAAGATGAGGTTCACTTTGTCCAAGAAAGGACAGGACATGAGTATGGAAACCGAGGAGAGGAGATAGGTGAAAGCTTCTGGGTATACAGCTACACATGTCACAGGTAGGGACAGTATAGGGGTCTTTAGAGTCCAATAGTTCATCATAATGCACAATTCCACCATCTTTGGAGGTCTAAGTGGCCCCCTTAGCTCTTGGGCCCCAGGTTGTAGTATTGATATGTCTGTCCGTGACTTAAGCAGTTAAAGGGAACCTGTCACCAGTTTTTTCCCATATGAGATAAGACCACCACCTTTCAGCCCTGATATACAGCATTCTATAATACTGCATGTAGCTCCCAGTCCGGCCTGCAAGACAAGAAAAAGACCTTTTATTATACTCACCTGCGGCGCGGTCTGGTCTGAGGGGTGTCGCTGGGCTTGGTCCGATGCCTCCCATCATCTTGTGATGCCGTCCTCCTCTTCTGCTTCGCGTGGGTAACGCGTCCGACGTCATCCACAGTCTCCCCTCATTGTGCTTCTGCGCAGGTGTACTTCTGGGGCAGAGTAAAGTACTGTAGCGCGCATACGCCGTGGTTTTTTGACCTTTCCCAGCGCATGCGCACTACGTTACTTTGCCGTTGTCAGGGCAGAGAGAAGTACAACTGTGCAGGAATACGATGTTGGGGAGACTGAATGATGTAAGACGCGTCATCCATGCAAAGCAAGAAGAGAAGAGGCACCGGACCAAGACCAGCGACGACCCTCGGACTGGACAGGACCGCCCCACAGGTGAGTGTAATAAAAGGTCTTTTTCTTGTCTTGCAGGCCGGATTGGGGACATATATACAGTATTATAGAATGCTTTATATAAAGGCTGAAAGGTGGTGGCCCCAGCTCATATGGGACAAACCCCGTGACAGGTTCCCTTTAAAGGGTAAATCCCAACATTGAAAGTGATCACTTATCCAAAAAATAGGTGATAACTTTTGATCAGGCCTAATGCTGGGATCCCCATCAATTCCGAGAGCCTGGCACTAAAATGACTATCAGAATAGATCAGTGGCCACCACTCCAGTCATTGTGTTTGGGGCTTCCGGGAAAAAAGTTGAGAATGAATGGAGTGGTGCACAGCTGTCAGGGTCAGTGGGGGTGCTAGCACCAATCCTGAAAGATGTATCTATATCTTAGGGTCAGTGGGGGTCCTAGCACTAATCCTGAAAGATGTAACTATCTCTCAGGGTCAGTGAGGGTCCTGGCACCAATCCTGAAAGATGTATCTATATCTCAGGGTCAGTGAGGGTCCTAGCACCAATCCTGAAATATGTAACTATCTCTCAGGGTCAGTGGGGGTCCTGGCACTAATCCTGAAAGATGTAACTATCTCTCAGGGTTAATGGGGGTCCTGGCACCAATCCTGAAAGATGTAACTATCTCTTAGGGTCAGTGGGGGTCCTGGCACTAATCCTGAAAGATGTAACTATCTCTCAGGGTCAGTGGGGGTCCTGGCACCAATCCTGAAAGATGTATCTATATCTCGGGGTCAGTGGGGGTCCTAGCACCAATCCTGAAAGATGTAGCTATCTCTTAGGGTCAGTGGGGGTCCTAGCACTAATCCTGAAAGATGTAACTATCTCTCAGGGTCAGTGGGGGTCCTAGCACTAATCCTGAAAGATGTATCTATCTCTTAGGGTCAGTGGGGTCCTGGCACCAATCCTGAAAGATGTATCTATATCTCAGGGTCAGTGGGGGTCCTGGCACCAATCCTGAAAGATGTAACTATCTCTTAGGGTCAGTGGGGGTCCTGGCACTAATCCTGAAAGATGTAACTATCTCTCAGGGTCAGTGGGGGTCCTGGCACCAATCCTGAAAGATGTATCTATATCTCAGGGTCAGTGGGGGTTCTGGCACCAATCCTGAAATATGTAACTATCTCTCAGGGTCAGTGGGGGTCCTAGCACCAATCCTGAAATATGTAACTATCTCTCAGGGTCAGTGGGGGTCCTAGCACCAATCCTGAAAGATGTATCTATATCTCAGGGTCAGTGGGGGTCCTGGCACCAATCCTGAAAGATGTAGCTATCTCTTAGGGTCAGTGGGGTCCTGGCACCAATCCTGAAAGATGTATCTATATCTCAGGGTCAGCGGGGGTCCTAGCACCAATCCTGAAAGATGTATCTATATCTCAGGGTCAGCGGGGGTCCTGGCACCAATCCTGAAAGATGTATCTATATCTCAGGGTTAGTGGGGGTCCTGGTACTAATCCTGAAAGATGTATCTATATCTCAGGGTCATTGGGGGTCCTGGCACCAATCCTGAAAGATGTATCTATATCTCAGGGTCAGTGGGGGTCCTGGCACCAATCCTGAAAGATGTATCTATATCTTAGGGTTAGTGGGGTCCTAGCACCAATCCTGAAAGATGTATCTATCTCTTAGGGTCAGTGGGGTCCTGGCACCAATCCTGAAAGATGTAACTATCTCAGGGTTAGTGGTGGTCCTAGCACCAATCCTGAAAGATGTAACTATCTCTCAGGGTCAGTGGGGGTCCTAGCACCAATCCTGAAATATTTAACTATCTCTCAGGGTCAGTGGGGGTCCTAGCACCAATCCTGAAAGATGTATCTATATCTCAGGGTCAGTGGGGGTCCTGGCACCAATCCTGAAAGATGTAGCTATCTCTTAGGGTCAGTGGGGTCCTGGCACCAATCCTGAAAGATGTATCTATATCTCAGGGTCAGCGGGGGTCCTAGCACCAATCCTGAAAGATGTATCTATATCTCAGGGTCAGCGGGGGTCCTGGCACCAATCCTGAAAGATGTATCTATATCTGAGGGTTAGTGGGGGTCCTGGTACTAATCCTGAAAGATGTATCTATATCTCAGGGTCAGTGGGGGTCCTGGCACCAATCCTGAAAGATGTATCTATATCTCAGGGTCAGTGGGGGTCCTGGCACCAATCCTGAAAGATGTATCTATATCTCAGGGTCAGTGGGGGTCCTGGCACCAATCCTGAAAGATGTATCTATATCTCAGGGTCAGTGGGGGTCCTAGCACCAATCCTGAAAGATGTAACTATCTCTCAGGGTCAGTGGGGGTCCTGGCACTAATCCTGAAAGATGTATCTATATCTTAGGGTTAGTGGGGGTCCTAGCACCAATCCTGAAAGATGTAACTATCTCTCAGGGTCAGTGGGGGTCCTGGCACCAATCCTGAAAGATGTATCTATATCTCGGGGTCAATGGGGGTCCTAGCACCAATCCTGAAAGATGTAGCTATCTCTTAGGGTCAGTGGGGGTCCTAGCACTAATCCTGAAAGATGTAACTATCTCTCAGGGTCAGTGGGGGTCCTGGCACCAATCCTGAAAGATGTATCTATATCTCGGGGTCAGTGGGGGTCCTAGCACCAATCCTGAAAGATGTAGCTATCTCTCAGGGTCAGTGGGGGTCCTAGCACCAATCCTGAAAGATGTATCTATCTCTCAGGGTCAGTGGGGGTCCTAGCACCAATCCTGAAAGATGTATCTATCCCTCAGGGTCAGTGGGGGTCCTAGCACTAATCCTGAAATATGTAACTATCTCTTAGGGTCAGTGGGGGTCCTAGCACCAATCCTGAAAGATGTATCTATCTATCAGGGTCAGTGGGGGTCCTAGCACTAATCCTGAAAGATGTATCTATATCTTAGGGTTAGTGGGGGTCCTGGCACCAATCCTGAAAGATGTATCTATATCTCAGGGTCAGTGGGGGTCCTGGCACCAATCCTGAAAGATGTATCTATCCCTCAGGGTCAGTGGGGGTCCTAGCACTAATCCTGAAATATGTAACTATCTCTTAGGGTCAGTGGGGGTCCTAGCACCAATCCTGAAAGATGTATCTATCTATCAGGGTCAGTGGGGGTCCTAGCACTAATCCTGAAAGATGTATCTATATCTTAGGGTTAGTGGGGGTCCTGGCACCAATCCTGAAAGATGTATCTATATATCAGGGTCAGTGGGGGTCCTGGCACCAATCCTGAAAGATGTATCTATATCTCAGGGTCAGTGGGGGTCCTGGCACCAATCCTGAAAGATGTATCTATATCTTAGGGTTAGTGGGGGTCCTAGCACCAATCCTGAAAGATGTATCTATATCTCAGGGTCAGTGGGGGTCCTAGCACTAATCCTGAAATATGTAACTATCTCTTAGGGTCAGTGGGGGTCCTAGCACCAATCCTGAAAGATGTATCTACACTCACTGGCCACTTTATTAGGTACACCTGTCCAACTTCTTGTTAACACTTAATTTCTAATCAGCCAATCACATGGCGGCAACTCAGTGCATTTAGGCATGTAGACATGGTCAAGACAATCTCCTGCAGTTCAAACCGAGCATCAGTATGGGGAAGAAAGGTGATTTGAGTGCCTTTGAACGTGGCATGGTTGTTGGTGCCAGAAGGGCTGGTCTGAGTATTTCAGAAACTGCTGATCTACTGGGATTTTCACGCACAACCATCTCTAGGGTTTACAGAGAATGGTCCGAAAAAGAAAAAAAATCCAGTGAGCGGCAGTTCTGTGGGCGGAAATGCCTTGTTGATGCCAGAGGTCAGAGGAGAATGGGCAGACTGGTTCAAGCTGATAGAAAGGCAACAGTGACTCAAATCGCCACCCGTTACAACCAAGGTAGGCCTAAGAGCATCTCTGAACGCACAGTGCGTCGAACTTTGAGGCAGATGGGCTACAGCAGCAGAAGACCACACCGGGTACCACTCCTTTCAGCTAAGAACAGGAAACTGAGGCTACAATTTGTACAAGCTCATCGAAATTGGACAGTAGAAGATTGGAAAAACGTTGCTTGGTCTGATGAGTCTCGATTTCTGCTGCGACATTCGGATGGTAGGGTCAGAATTTGGCGTAAACAACATGAAAGCATGGATCCATCCTGCCTTGTATGGAGCATCTTTGGGATGTGCAGCCGACAAATCTGCGGCAACTGTGTGATGCCATCATGTCAATATGGACCAAAATCTCTGAGGAATGCTTCCAGCACCTTGTTGAATCTATGCCACGAAGAATTGAGGCAGTTCTGAAGGCAAAAGGGGGTCCAACCCGTTACTAGCATGATGTACCTAATAAAGTGGCCGGTGAGTGTATATCTTAGGGTTAGTGGGGGTCCTGGCACTAATCCTGAAAGATGTAACTATCTCTCAGGGTCTGTGGGGGTCCTAGCACTAATCCTGAAAGATGTATCTATCCCTCAGGGTCAGTGGGGGTCCTGGCACCAATCCTGAAAGATGTATCTATCCCTCAGGGTCTGTGGGGGTCCTAGCACTAATCCTGAAAGATGTATCTATATATCAGGGTCAGTGGGGGTCCTGGCACCAATCCTGAAAGATGTATCTATATCTCAGGGTCAGTGGGGGTCCTGGTACTAATCCTGAAAGATGTATCTATATCTCAGGGTCAGTGGGGGTCCTAGCACCAATCCTGAAAGATGTATCTATATCTCAGGGTCAGTGGGGGTCCTGGCACCAATCCTGAAAGATGTATCTATATCTCAGGGTCAGTGGGGGTCCTAGCACCAATCCTGAAAGATGTAACTATCTCTCAGGGTCAGTGGGGGTCCTAGCACCAATCCTGAAAGATGTAACTATTCATGTTAGAATGGATACAAGTGATGCAATAAACTATCAGTATTCTCCATGCTAATTTTGCCTCTATATCAAGGATGTCGAAGGTCGTGGCATCGCTGTTACTAAAACCATAGATTGCAGACCAATAAGATACAGAAACATGCTTGTTCTGAGTGGTCTCTGGCCCAAACCGAGGTCCCCCTAAATCAGCGATCAGGGACAGATTGTCGCTGTAGATAGTATGCTGACGTGACTTCTCTGCACATAACCTTATTCTGAACCCTATAACACTAAGGCACCCCTGTGTTTATACTGGTTGTTGACCCCTTATTAATATTTGGGTTGCCTCATCCAGCCAGTTCAGTGGCTTTCATCTCATAAAGACACGTCCATAAATCAGCAGTCACTGAAAATGAGCCAGCATATAAAATGAACCAAATGACGGCTGAACTGCGATCGCTATCAGTTCTATGGAAAGCTTGCAGCCGGTATTTAGGATAGGGGCCCCTCTTCTCTTGGCATCCCTGCAGGAAGCGAGCGGTGGAATTTATGTTTTTCAGATGTGATGCGCATATTGTGTATGGAAATGAAGGATGGCTAATAAGCAACGAGGGGCCTTATCCTGCCTTCTGGGCAATGTTCCCTCCAAAGCTTCTGAGAATGCAATTAAGTGGTTTTATATATGTATACGGCCCATAAAGTGGAGCAATAGGTAGAAAAGTTACCGCTGATACTTTTTGTTTTCCTGAAAATCTCATTTATTAAAATATTTACATTTATGTGTTTATGGAGCAGTTGTGTTAGGGTACCGTCACACTAAGCGACGCTGCAGCGATAGCGACAGCAATGCCGATCGCTGCAGCGTCGCTGTGTGGTCGCTGGAGAGCTGTCACACAGACCGCTCTCCAGCGACCAACGATGCCGAGGTCCCCGGGTAACCAGGGTACACATCGGGTTGCTAAGCGCAGGGCCGCGCTTAGTAACCCGATGTTTACCCTGGTTACCAGCGTAAAATGTAAGTACATACTTACATGCGTCCCCCGGCGTCCGCTTCCTGTAATGACTGAGCGCCGGCAGTAGCAGGGCACAGCGGTGACGTCACCGCTGTGCTGTGCTTTCACTTTCAATTTGCGGCGCTCAGTCAGTGTGGGAAGCGGACGCCGGTGGAAGCATGTGAGTATGTACTGTTTGTTTTTTTTTACATTTTACGCTGGTAACCAGGGTAAACATCGGGTTACTAAGCGCGGCCCTGCGCTTAGTAACCCGATGTTTACCCTGGTTACCAGTGTAAAATATCGCTGGTATGGTTGCTTTTGCCGTCAAACACGGCGATACACGGCGACCTAGCGACCAAATAATGTGCAGACCTTCTAGCAGCGACCAGCAATTTCACAGCGGGATTCTGATCGCTGCTGCGTGTCAAATACAGCGATCTCGCTCCCTAGGACGCTGCAACGTCACAGATCGCTGGCGACGTTGCTTAGTGTGACGGTACCTTTACATTGTACATTCCTGACACGCTGCTGCCATCTAGTGGTCTGTTTATGCATTGATTGGTCGCATTTTCTCTGCTTTGGAGTTACACTCTCTTTAGAAGAATATCAGGACATGTCTTAATCATTGAATTCAGTTTTTCATTCATTTTCATTACCCACGGAGTATAACATCTGACCCCATACACCCGGTGTGTAACATCCAGCCCCATTACACCCAGTGGGCCAGCAGTAACTTTTGTAGCAATTTGTGCCGGAAGATATCTTGGTGGGTTTGGACCAAACAGACTAGTCTTGACTCCCCATGTACATCAAAAAACCTTTGTGCCCTTGTGACCCAGTTATCAGTTCACCCGCGTCCTTTTCTTGGACAACTTTTGGTTGGTACTAACCACTGTATTCCGATGATGACCCACAAGACCGGACATTTTGGAGATGCTCTGATCCGGTCATCTACTCATTACAATTAGGCCCTTATACTTTCTAATTTTTCCTGCTGCCGCCAGATTAATGACTTGCTTTTTCCCCAACATATCCCACCTCTTCTACATGTATGCAGCCCCCTGTAATACCTCTGCATAATACTAATATACTTCAGGTTGGACTCCACCTGGTGGCCATTTGTGGTAGTGCAGCATTCATACTAATAGGAATGCATTGAACCGCTTACTTCCCGCATGGGGCTGTGCCCACGTTGCGGGAAGTAAGCGGTTAATGTGCGGGTGGTACCTGGGGTGGAGGAGAGGAGACTCTCCTCCAGGCCCTGGGAACCATAAAATAGTGTAAAAAAAAGAATTAAAATAAAAAATGAAGCTATACTCACCTCTCAGCGCTGCCCGCGGCGTCCGGTCTCAGTTGCTGTGCCGAACAGGACCTGTGGTGACGTCGCGGTCACATGACCGTGATGACGCCGCGGTCACATGACCGTGACGTCACGAAGGTCCTTGTCGGCACAGCCGCTTGCAGCGCCGGGGAGATCGCGACGTCAGAGGGTGAGTATAGCCAATTTTTATTATTTTTTACATTACTATTGATGCTGCATATTGCTGCATATGCAGCATCAATAGTACAGCAGTAATCCCGCAGCGGAAACCGCGGAACAAACCGCGATAAATCTGCAGGGATAACCACAGCGGTTTTGCCCTGCAGATTTTCAATTCCGCTGCGGGATTAACCCGCAGAGGAACCCGCAGCGCGTGAACATGGCCTATGGGTGCAGAATCGCAGCGATTCTGCACAAAGAAGTGACATGCTGCGGGTTGTAAACCGCTGCGTTTCTGCGCGGTTTTTCCCGCAGCATGTGCACTGCGGTTTGCGGTTTCCATAGGGTTTACATGTTAATGTAAACGCTTTGGAAACTGCTGCGGACCCGCAGCATCAAAATCGCGGCGGTTCCGCGGTAAAAACCGCAGCGTGTGAACATGGCCTAAAAGTGCCAGTAAGAAGTAAAACAACCAAAACTGGTAGAAATGACTACATTAAATTAAAAAGAAAAACATTTATACGGTACATAGATTTTATTAATATAGCTATAGTATAATGTATCGTAGATAGAAGGGATTATCATGAGAAAAGTATTTATTTATTTTCCATGTAATTGCTCATATTCCAATCATTTGTAATAATTACAATCATATGTTTTCATTGTGGTTAATCATTAAAAAAAAGCTGCTTTGCGCAGCCACAAGGGGGCTGCAGCTGCTTATATATTTCTGAATATCGTTCCTTCTGCCTTCAGTGAATTTTAATGTAAGTAGATAGCTCCCTCTAGTGGTGGCTGGGGGCAGCAAAAAAATAAAATAAAATTCCCTAAAATGTTTCTGCTTCCAAAGTCGGTAGAAATAATTTGTATCAAATATCTTTATTGCTACAATACTCCCTGTTTTGGTCCTTAGCTTCCAAAGTTGGAAATTCTGGAGCATGTCCTATTTGTGCTAAAATCTGCAAGTAGGCATGAGTGACTCGATCAGTAGCAAATCAAATTAGTTACAAAATCCCACCCAAAATTTTTCAGTTTCGATTTGCAAAAATCCTGCAAAATAGGGGTCAGCCTGCCTCCATTTGATGTCTTGTTTTGAATGGCGAGAAGGGGTTTAAATAATACATTAGAGTCCCCCGTCCTTGCGCCCGCTCTGCCGCATCTCTCGGGTCCACTGCATCCGGCATCAGTTCTTCTGGCACTGATGCCAGTGATTGGACGCCATTAATGAGCATTGCCCCCTCTGTGACCGAGTGGAGACAATCGCCGGCCAATATTCTGGAAGAACTGGAAACCGGGGTGGAGGAGCATGGAGGCTGCAGCAGAGGAGGCGTGAGGACAGGTGAAGATCTAGGACGGGACTATAATGTGTTTTATCGTTTTTTGACTCCCTTCCTTTTTATTATTGGGGTCTGGAGAATCTTTGGAGCGTAATAAACTCCTTTCCATGATAACCGGTCACTATGGATTTTCGAGCAGACGCCTCGGTAACAGATCTCTGTAGCGTGTACGTTCTGGGTTAGTTCTTGTCTGGCAGCGGCTGCTCCTCTGCAGTGGGGCATACAGGTTTGGGCCTAGATGGGCACTTTACAGGTTGTTTTGGGGCAGATGTGGACCCCGGCTTACACACCTGGATATGGTTTGCCGTACAGGTTGTCCTTTTTTGTGTAGGGCACTGCGTGACGCCTGGCACCGTAGGCACCCGGACGGCGGCCTGTGCTATATTAGATGGTGCTGATTTCTGCATATTTTCATCAACAGCAATTAGAGCAAAATAAAAGATGTCGCCGTCTTCTGTATCATGTTTGGAAATAAACGTGAACGTTTCCCGTGATCCGGCCGAGCTCGGTTTCAGATCGGCGATGTCCACGACGGCAGAACTCTCAAACTTATCCCTGAGTTCTGTAATATTGCCGCTCACTCTCAAGTCGTAACTCAGAGCTGGAAAAAAAGAAAAGAAAAATGTATTTTTTACTGCAACCATTACATAGAATACATCAGAACTTTAACACCTTCCTAAAGGGGACAATTTTTTTTTTGCACTTTATTATTTTCTTCCTCTTCTTCCCAGAGATCTAACTTATTAATCACTCTGAAGACAAGGCCGTACAAGGGCGTAGTTTTTTTAAAATAAAAATGGCGTTTTAAATAACGCCATTCACTTTACCATATAATGTACTGAAGAATGGAAAAAAAAATCCAAGTAGATTAAAATGGTGAAAAAAAACACACCTTTTTAGTTTTTGGACTTTTTTTTTTGGGGGGGGGGGGGGGTTCAGTAAGAATGATCCGGCAAAATCATTTGTCAGGTCAGTACGATTAAGGGGATGGTAAACTTCTCCTTCGGGGACCTGAACCTGCCGTTGTACTAGATAATGCTGGACTTCATCATTATTGTATGGAGTAGTAACAGACCCCATGTGTTAGGGTTCCTGTTCGTGTCCTGTTTTATCAAGAATTCTGGTAGAAACCCACAAGTACCGTAATGCTCATCGGAGGGCACTGTACTAATGTAAACTTAGCAGCAAAAAATAAGCGCATGAGCGGTCCGAAACCACTACCACCAACAGATGGCTTTTGCAGGCGGTACTGCTATTTTCCTGCTCCCATTTAAAAATCAATTTAGGAAGCACATCATCGTTATCATTGTGATTGTTTTATTCTAAGAAGGATAGGAAGAAGACATATATATATATATATATATATATATATATATATATATATATATACTAGCTATTGAACCCGTTCTACGCCCGGGTGGCGAGCATTTATATTGGTATATGGTCTCCATCCTGGTATGTGCTGCTCCCATCTTGCTCTCCCATCCTGTCATGTGCTGCTCCATCCTGCGCCCCCATCCTGTCATGTGCTGCTCCACCGTGTCATGTGCTGCTCCATCCTGCATCCCCATCCTGTCATGTGCTGCTCCACCGTGTCATGTGCTGCTCCATCCTGCGCCCCCATCCTGTCATGTGCTGCTCCACCGTGTCATGTGCTGCTCCATCCTGCATCCCCATCCTGTCATGTGCTGCTCCACCGTGTCATGTGCTGCTCCATCCTGCGCCCCATCCTGTCATGTGCTGCTCCACCGTGTCATGTGCTGCTCCATCCTGCATCCCCATCCTGTCATGTGCTCCCATCCTGCGCCCCCATCCTATCACGTGCTGCTCCATCCTGCGCCCCCATCATTGCGGGCGGCTGTGCGGAGTGCGGGCGGCTGTGCGGAGTGCGGGCGGCTGTGCGGAGTGCGGGCGGCTGTGCTGAGTGCGGGCGGCTGTGCTGAGTGCGGGCGGCTGTGCTGAGTGCGGGCGGCTGTGCTGAGTGCGGGCGGCTGTGCTGAGTGCGGGCGGCTGTGCTGAGTGCGGGCGGCTGTGCTGAGTGCGGGCGGCTGTGCGTGGCGCTGCTGGGTGCGGGCGGCTGTGGGTGGCTGTGCTGGGTGCGGTGGCTGTGCTGGGTGCAGCGGCTGTGTGTGGCTGTGGGCGGCTGTGCTGGGTGTGGCGGCTGTGCTGGGTGCGGCGGCTGTGCGTGGCTGTGCTGGGTGCGGCGGCTGTGCTGGGTGCGGCGGCTGTGGGCGGCTGTGCTGGGTGCAGCGGCTGTGCGTGGCTCTGGGCGGCTGTGCGTGGCTGTGGGCGGCTGTGCGTGGCTGTGCTGGGTGCGGCGGCTGTGGACGGCTGTGCTGGGTGCGGTGGCTGTGCTGGGTGCGGCGGCTGTGCGTGGCTGTGCTGGGTGCGGCGGCTGTGCTGGGTGCGGCGGCTGTGCGTGGCTGTAGGCGGCTGTGCGTGGCTGTGCTGGGTGCGGTGGCTGTGCTGAGTGCGGCGGCTGTGCTGAGTGCGGGCGGCTGTATGTGGCGCGGCTGTGCTGGGTGCGGGCGGCTGTGGGTGGCTGTGCTGGGTGCGGCGGCTGTGGACGGCTGTGCTGGGTGCGGTGGCTGTGCTAGGTGCAGCGGCTGTGGGTGGCTGTGCGTGGCTGTGGGCGGCTGTGCTGGGTGCGGCGGCTGTGGTGGGTGCGGCGGCTGTGCGTGGCTGTGCTGGGTGCGGGCAGCTGTGCTGGGTGCGGTGGCTGTGGACGGCTGTGCTGGGTCCGGTGGCTGTGCTAGGTGCAGCGGCTGTGCGTGGCTGTGGGTGGCTGTGGGCGGCTGTGCTGGGTGCGGCGGCTGTGCGTCGCTGTGCTGGGTGCGGTGGCTGTGGTGGGTGCGGCGGCTGTGCGTGGCTGTGCTGGGTGCGGCGGCTGTGGACGGCTGTGCTGGGTGTGGTGGCTGTGCTGGGTGCAGCGGCTGTGCGTGGCTGTAGGCGGCTGTGCGTGGCTGTGGGCGGCTGTGCTGGGTGCGGCGGCTGTGTGTGGCTGTAGGCGGCTGTGCGTGGCTGTGCTGGGTGCGGCGGCTGTGGATGGCTGTGCTGGGTCCGGTGGCTGTGCTAGGTGCAGCGGCTGTGCGTGGCTGTGGGCGGCTGTGCGTCGCTGTGCTGGGTGCGGTGGCTGTGGTGGGTGCGGCGGCTGTGCGTGGCTGTGCTGGGTGCGGCGGCTGTGGATGGCTGTGCTGGGTGCGGTGGCTGTGCTGGGTGCAGCGGCTGTGCGTGGCTGTAGGCGGCTGTGCGTGGCTGTGGGCGGCTGTGCTGGGTGCGGCGGCTGTGCGTGGCTGTAGGCGTCTGTGTGTGGCTGTAGGCGGCTGTGCGTGGCTGTGCTGGGTGCGGCGGCTGTGGACGGCTGTGCTGGGTGCGGTGGCTGTGCGTGGCTGTGCTGGGTGCGGCGGCTGTGCTGGGTGCGGTGGCTGTGCGTGGCTGTAGGCGCCTGTGCGTGGCTGTGGGCGGCTGTGCTGGGTGCAGCGGCTGTGCGTGGCTGTAGGCGGCTGTGCTGGGTGCGGCGGCTGTGCGTGGCTGTACTGGGTGCGGTGGCTGTGGTGGGTGCGGCGGCTGTGGGTGGCTGTACTGGGTGCGGCGGCTGTGGGCGGCTGTGCGTGGCTGTGCTGGGTGCGGCGGCTGTGGACGGCTGTGCTGAGTGCGGCGGCTGTGCTGGGTGCGGCGGCTGTGGGCGGCTGTGCTGGGTGCGGCGGCTGTGCTGGGTGCGGCGGCTGTGCTGGGTGCGGTGGCTGTGGACGTAAGTGGCGTAAGTAACAAATAGCTGTGGCATGAAGTGCCACAGCCTCATGGCACAGCAATTTGTTACTTGCGGAGGGTGAGTATACTTACCTGTCCCGTTCCACCGACGCCATTCCGGGCCATGAATATCCCCCTGCTCCCGGAATCGGCGCCTGCGCAGTCCGCGCTTTCCGGCGCCATTTTCTTGAAGACACACTGCAATGTGTCTTCAAGAAAATGGCGCCGGAAAGCGCGGACTGCGCAGGCGCCGATTCCGGGAGCAGGGGGATATTCATGGCCCGGAATGGCGCGTCGGTGGAACGGGACAGGTAAGTATTCTCACCCTCCGCCTCCTGGCTCGTCCCTGCTTCTCTGTTGGAGATCGCGGTGTGCGTTCAGCGCTTACGCATACCGCGATCTCCTGGGAGCGTCGCTCTGTGGGGTCCAGACTGCGCCGGCGCTTGCGCAGTCTATAAAGGCTTCGGACAGAGTGACGCTCCCAGCGTTATATTATAGATATAATTTGTCCCCAGTGTAGTATAAACCCTCGCACCGTTTCCTTGGTCCAGATCATCTCCAGGTGCCGTCCAGGATAAGACAATGCTGTCAGCTTTACTCTTCGCCTCTAAATCTGTAATTTTCCCCGGTGGATAAACATCTGTTTTTGTGTATATGACATCAGACACCATGAACGATCCACCAGCAGCCGCTCTCGTGAGTGGTCCCAGCGCTGGAAGAACATGGTCTTCTGGAGGCATTGATGGGTTCATCACGACCTTACCTGTAATGACAGAGAACAGATCGCCCCACGTCTACTCATTTACAGCTGAGATTTCACATATGGCTGAGCTCAATCTTCACACAGGGCCTCCTCAAGGTATATAGAGGCCCCTGGGCAAAAGTGAGACCCCCACTGCGATAATATGGAGAGCTCTATTCACATCTTATTTTTTGCTTCCGTCAGAGGTAACTGCTGGGAGTATTCCCAAAGCATAATGATAGCAACCTCATAATTCTTGAATTCAGGTTTTTATTCAGTCCCATTGCTTCCCTTAGTGTATGGCATCCGGGCCCCCGGTGTATAACAAACCCGCCCCCCCTGGTGTATAACATTCGGCCCTCATGGTGTATAACATCCGTCTCCCCCTGGTGTATAACATCCGTCTCCCCCTGGTGTATAACAAACCCGCCCCCCCGGTGTATAACATCCGTCTCCCCCTGGTGTATAACATCCAGCTCTCCCTGGTGTATAACATCCGGCTCCCCCTGGTGTATAACATCTGTGTCCCCCTGGTGTATAACATCCGTCTCCCCCTGGTGTATAACATCGGTCTCCCCCTGGTGTATAACATCTGTCTCCCCCTGGGGTATAACATCCATCTCCCCCTGGTGTATAACATCCGTCTGCCCCTGGTGTATAACATCCGTCTGCCCCTGGTGTATAACATCCGTCTCCCCCTGGTGTATAACATCCGTCTCCCCCTGGTGTATAACATCCGTCTCCCCCTGGTGTATAACATCCGTCTCCCCCTGGTGTATAACATCCGTCTCCCCCTGGTGTATAACATCCATCTCCCCCTGGTGTATAACATCCGTCTGCCCCTGGTGTATAACATCCGTCTGCCCCTGGTGTATAACATCCGTCTCCCCCTGGTGTATAACATCCGTCTCCCCCTGGTGTATAACATCCGTCTCCCCCTGGTGTATAACATCCGTCTCCCCCTGGTGTATAACATCCGTCTCCCCCTGGTGTATAACATCCGTCTCCCCCTGGTGTATAACATCCGTCTCCCCCTGGTGTATAACATCCGTCTCCCCCTGGTGTATAACATCCAGCTCCCCCCTGGTGTATAACATCTGTCTCCCCCTGGTGTATAACATTTGGCTCCCCCTGGTGTATAACATCCGTCTCCCCCTGGTGTATAACATCCGTCTCCCCCTGGTGTATAACATCTGTCTCCCCCTGGTGTATAACATCCAGCTCCCCCCTGGTGTATAACATCTGTCTCCCCCTGGTGTATAACATTTGGCTCCCCCTGGTGTATAACATCCGTATCCCCCTGGTGTATAACATCCATCTCCCCCTGGTGTATAACATCCGTCTCCCCCTGGTGTATAACATCCGTCTCCCCCTGGTGTATAACATCCGTCTCCCTCTGGTGTATAACATCTGTCTCCCCCTGGTATATAACATCTGTCTCCCCCTGGTGTATAACATCTGTCTCCCCCTGGTGTATAACATCTGTCTCCCCCTGGTGTATAACATCCGTCTCCCCCTGGTGTATAACATCCGGCTCCCCCTGGTGTATAACATCCAGCTCCCCCTGGTGTATAACATCCCTCTCCCCCTGGTGTATAACATCCGGCTCCCCCTGGTGTATAACATCCGGCTCCCCCTGGTGTATAACATCCGGCCCCCCCTGGTGTATAACATCTGTGTCCCCCTGGTGTATAACATCCGTCTCCCCCTGGTGTATAACATGTGGCTCCCCCTGGTGTATAACATCCGGCTCCCCCTGGTGTATAACATCCGGCTCCCCCTGGTGTATAACATCCCTCTCCCCCTGGTGTATAACATCCGGCTCCCCCTGGTGTATAACATCCGGCTCCCCCTGGTGTATAACATCCGGCTCCCCCTGGTGTATAACATCCAGCTCCCCCTAATGTATAACATCCCTCTCCCCCTGGTGTATAACATCCGGCTCCCCCTGGTGTATAACATCCGGCCCCCCCTGGTGTATAACATCTGTGTCCCCCTGGTGTATAACATCCGTCTCCCCCTGGTGTATAACATCTGGCTCCCCCTGGTGTATAACATCCGGCTCCCCCTGGTGTATAACATCCAGCTCCCCCTGGTGTATAACATCCCTCTCCCCCTGGTGTATAACATCCGGCTCCCCCTGGTGTATAACATCCGGCCCCCCCGGTGTATAACATCTGTGTCCCCCTGGTGTATAACATCCGTCTCCCCCTGGTGTATAACATCTGGCTCCCCCTGGTGTATAAAATCCAGCTCCCCCTGGTGTATAACATCCAGCTCCCCCTGGTGTATAACATCCGGCTCCCCCTGGTGTATAACATCCGGCTCCCCCTGGTGTATAACATCTGTGTCCCCCTGGTGTATAACATCCGTCTCCCCCTGGTGTATAACATCTGGCTCCCCCTGGTGTATAACATCCGGCTCCCCCTGGTGTATAACATCCGTCCTGTAAAATGAGCCACCGGGGTAACAAGTCCGGCAATGATATTTCTTCCACCTAAGGGTATGTTTCCACGTTCAGGAAACGCTGCGTTTTTGACGCTGCGTTTTTCCGCAGCGTCAAAAACGCAGCGTCCAGATGTTACAGCATAGTGGATGGGATTTCATGAAATCCAGACTCCACTATGCGTTTAAAAACGCATGCGTTTTTGCCGCGAAAACGCATGCGTGGTGCGTTTTTTCGAAACGCAGCATGTTGCTACTATGAGCAAAACACGCAGGTACACCGCAGGTGACCTGCCAGTGACCTCAGGTGCAGTTTTGGTCAGGATTTTACCTGCATAAAATCCTGACCAAAGCCTGAAGCAAAACTGAACGTGGAAACATACCCTTAATCTTCCCCCATCACTTGTGAGTGATAATATTGAGAAGTGGAAGGAACGGTAGCAAGTCAGCCACAAAGTTACACCGCTCTGCTGATTCCATATCTGCAGAGTCCAGACCTCCTCTGTTATTAGCACAAACACTGCGCCCCTGTCGAGAGCCTCATGCAGCCTTACATCACCAAGCGCAATCCCGAGTGATGGATGGAGTGGTGTAAAGCCGCCACAACTGGAGTCTGGAAATATGTTCTGTGGAATGATGGATCACTGTTATCTAACTGGCATCTGATCGATGTGTTTGAGTTGGGTAAATTGAACACCTTTGGGATGGACTAGAATGGAGATGGCCCTCTCCCCAACATCACATGAGTAGAAGCAGTTTTAGCTGCAAAGTGGGGTCCAACTCCACATTAGTGCCTATGGATTTGGTATGGTTTGTCATAAAAGCTCCTGTAGATATAATGTTTAGACATCCCTATACTTGTGTCCATATAGAATATCTGTCCATTGCCATCTAAAAAGAGGCTTCCAAGAATGGCCATCACCAGAGAAAAGTGAACCCCTGTCTACCCCTCCTTCATAGTTACAAACAACATAAACCATCCTTTGTCAGACTAGCATGGGCCCCACAATCTCAGTGGCCCTAGGCATCTGTCCAGGTTTGCCTCTTGATGCAAACATTGGTGCTAACATTGAGCTAGCAGGGAAAGTGGGGAGATTTCCTCTCTGGAGCCTGTAAAATTGTGAATGCATCTGTAGACTGTGACACAGGCGTGGAATCAGCCTCCATCTATATATATAATAGTAAAGCTATATAGATATGAGTTTACAAGGAAGATGCCGTCAGTGCCTATTCTTACCATCTTCAACTAAACCGGTTAAGGCGAAAATTCGATTCTTAGGATAGGTGAGCCCGCACTCACTCTCAGGACAAGCGACACGCACTTTCAGACCGTACCGTCCGCTGACATTGAATCTGAAGAAATATTTTGAGTAGACGCCGTCATCTTTTCCAGTATCAGCACCTGTGAATAGAAATGTTCTTCATGTAAAGACATGCTCTACTTCTCTTGACGCAGCCATAGAGATACAGGAAATGATAGAATTCTGACTTCCTTCAGTCACCACTAGGGGGAGCTTACTAACAAGCATTTATACAGCTCCTATTGGACTCTGTAAACTCTCAAGCTCCCTCTAGTGGTGGCTGAAGTTGGGTAGAATTCAGTTCTTTGGAGACAATCTGTCCACGTTATGATGTCCTTCTTAAAGGGGTTTTATGAGGCTAAAATATCTAAGTAAAGGCCATGAATATTTTGATCATTAGGGGCCCATCTCCTATTACTACTCTCGATTGGCTTACAGACTGGAGCACAGTGTCCTCTTCATTGCTTAACAGGTACAGCTGCATACTTGGTGGATAAAGGCTGTGGCTGGGATGTCTATCATTCTGAATGCAGCTCTGCATGTGAATGGAGGCTACTAATTAAATGGGTTAATTGGTTTTGGAAAACCTCTGTCTTTTGGTAACCTTTATTTAAAAAAAAAACAACTGTTCTTTACTCATCCTCCCCAGGTCCACAGTGTATGGTATTGTCTGCAGCACTGACATCAGGTCAACAGCGCTGCAACCAATCAGCTCTGTCTGAGTAGATGGCACTAGCCTATCAGAGATGCTGATCTCTCCAATAGGTTACAGCCAATTGCAGACGCCAGGAGTAGCAGGGGAGACTCAGGTGTGGACCCAGGGAGGGTGAGTAAAGCACCGTTGTATTTATTTATTTAAAAAAAAATAATCGGGTTTTCTGAAATTGAAATAAAAATAAAAATGTGGCTTTTGTTTGCAACAAATGTAAACAATGTATTGTAGAAAGTTCCACTACCTGCTCCGTTGTCCAGGAGTTCGAGAACCATATTGTTTCCCTTTTCTGGGGTGATAATTGCTGTGACTTTCGCCCCTTTCACCGGTAGCAGCCCCTGGCTTACGGAAGCGTAGACAGTCATGGGGTTGGGGTACTTGTTGGCGTCTTTGTTCATATGGACATTCACTGTGATCGGCGGGATGTTCACATCAGGGGATTTGGACGTCACTATTATACCTAAAACCTGAGCTTCCGGAAATTTGTTGCAGAGCGTGAAAGTCCAGGTTCCTCTCTGGAAAGAAAAAAAAGATGTGAAGATAACAAAGGACTCTCTGTAAGGCTACTTTCACACTAGCGTCGTGCACTGCACGTCGCTATGCGTCGTTTGGTAAAAAAAACCTACTGAAAAGTTCATGTAAAATGACTCAGTAGGTGGCGACAATGAGCACTGCTCCTTTCAGGTGGATGAGAACATGATGTCTATGCTGTAGCCCAAGAAATCAGTAATTATAAGCCAAAATCAGAGGAAAAGTGTAATAGAAACCCGTCACCACTTTTGTATTTTCACCCACTCCTTATTTTGGCTCCCAAATACTGATGTAAAATACTGACCGAATACTGAACGTGTGATCGTGGTCTAAATGTGACAGTCAGGATTTTAAAAAAAATAAATAAAAAAATAATTGGAGAATCCTCACTTTTACATTTCACTTTACAGCACTATTTACGGTATTTCCATATAGTTGCACGTTGCCCTTTAAACCATTACCGTGGCCATTCCTGGAACCTTCATTCGGCTCAGGTTGGAAGCGCTTGTCCTTGTAAAGCTTGCAGTAGAGTAGATTTTTCCATCCGGGTCCTCCAGTTCGATAGATGGCTCAGAAAACTGCCAGGTAACTGTGAAGAAAGTTTCTGCCCCCACGGACTCGTCGATATGCACAGTGTAACTGATGCACATTTCTGAGTTCAAATTGATGGTGGAGCTCTCTATCTGTTAGATATAAAGGGAATTATTAAATATTATGAGCGGTAAATGTCATGTAAAGTTTTTTCCAACGTTGTATATCAGACGTCCTATAAATGCCACGAGCGAGTCACATCCTCTTGGGAGATCTGGGGTTAAAAGATCTTCCATTTAGCCTGTGTGTATTTCATATTAAATAGATTACATTTCCTTTGGTGGTGAAGAGGTTAACAATTCTTTCTATGCTGGTTACAAACTTGCAGCTCCATCTCACAGCTGCTCCTGACCTGGTCATTTCCTTTCCCTATAAAATCTGGTCAGACCTTCTCTTCCTTTCAAATGAAAGTTTTGCTTCCTACCACCTTGGAGACGCTGTGCTGAATTGGAGATCGTTGTTGCTACTGGAGATTGTTGCGTGCTGTTTTTGTGTGTATGCTTTCCTTATTGTCCTATTTCCATTTGGTTGGTATATTCCTATCCTTCCCTGTATACCTCTCTCGTTTGGTGAGTGTTTTGTATGTTTTTGGCTTTCCGTTATCTGTGTCTATCTTACGTGTTGATACATTAGCATTTCTGTCCCAGGTCTCCTGGGAGAGGGGACAGCTTAGAGAATAACAGAAGTACAGCTAGGCTGGTGGCCCAAACCTCCTCACCTTTAGAGGTACTTTTGGGAGCAGGGGTAGTTAGGGCCCCAGTCCTAGGGACGGTTCAGAACCCCTTTCCTTAATCATGTAAAGTCACAGTGTGGCAATAAATGGATTACTTTGGAGCATCTCTACTTCTTAGAAGGGTCTCTAAACAATAAGTAGATCACAAAGTGACCCTCAATAATCAGCTGAATTTACAGGAAAATCTCACAGCCAGTGATCAATTTCCCTGCAGCGCCACCACAGGAGAAATGAAGTAATACATAATGTCCATTCAAATCGATGGGATATCGGTGTAATGCAGGACACAACAGGTCCTCCAGAGAGATGCTCTTTGTAACTGCTCTGCACAAGAGCCCAAAAAATGAGGAGTCAGGATAGAGAACATCCTCTTTTACATATTCACGTGCCCTAAAAGAGTGTATAAAAATGGTCTTTTTAATGCTCTAATTAGTATGTGAAGTGTCACATGACTACCTGATTGACCGTGGAAGAATGGCCTCCGTTTTCATTTGCAATTCCGATAAAAGCGTCAATCAAATCGTTGGATCTCACTTCATCTGTCACAAAGTATTTCAGACCTCCTGTAAAAAGAAAAATCCTTCGTTACATTTCTGCTATTAGACTGGTGCCTTTGTGGTGGAGTTCTTGTGGTTCGATATTACATGTGCCGCCATATGGGGTTTTTGTACCGCCACTGTATTACAGAGAGAATCTTACTTATGGAAAAGACCTATAATAAATTTGGACTTTTATTGTGAGACCCAGACTTCTTGTCTTCTCATGAAATGTAAGGGATACATTGGTACGGTATGGCCTCATAGAATTTCTCAGATTCTGCTTTACGGTATCACAGCCTGTACCAAGCCATTTTATGCTTGACATATAACTAAACATTATTATTTA
This sequence comes from Ranitomeya variabilis, assembly GCF_051348905.1. Classification (NCBI taxonomy): domain Eukaryota; kingdom Metazoa; phylum Chordata; class Amphibia; order Anura; family Dendrobatidae; genus Ranitomeya; species Ranitomeya variabilis. The sequence goes on from NC_135239.1 coordinate 28,748,582, forward strand.
TTTGTAGCTTTTTTTAAGCCTAAATGGGCCTCAAATTGGATGAAGCTAATGCAAATGTGCCCCAAAGTTGACATTTCTTGGTATTGTTTTGCGTCCCTGGGTGGATATTCTTTCATGACCCGCTATTCTTACCATTCCCATTGTCTGTAGAGGTGTCCTTAGACAGTCTAACATGTTCAGGACTGTTTGTACTGTATCTCAATGTGTTGGACCATGCACCATTCACAAGGGAAACGATAGCGCCTATTTATCAAATTATTCTTACATTTCTAGGCGGAATAACAGAGGAAAAGCGTAATGCAGAATTCTAAGAATAAATCCTCCCCTATTATTGTTTTATGGGTAATGGAAGTACTTAAAGGGATATTCCCATCTCTAAGATCCTATCCCAATATGTAGTAGGTTTCTGGTTAAAGGGGAGGAAAGAAAAAAAAGGCGCACCAATCTAAATGTAAATGTATAATAAGGTCGTGGGTGAATATAGGTGGCACTCACCTTTTATAAATCTTGATATCTTGCATATAGGTCACTTGGGACCATTAGGTGTTCAAAGGTGGATTTCTTCTGTGGTCGGTATGCTGCAAATCCCTGGTAGCAAGGACATCACTCAGACCAAGTAACCATAGGAGTGTTATCCAATAAATTTTATACCAGGCTAAGTGTTTCGAAAACAACTTATGACCCTTACGACAATTGTTGTGAATTCCGTTCTTGGGCTCCCTCCAGTGGTTGTAAATGGCACTTTTGTGAATTCTGTCCTTGGGCTCCCTCCGGTGGTTTTAAGTGGAACTGCTGCTCCTTGGGTTTAGCATTAGCAGCTGCTTCCACTGATCGTCTCTCCTGCTCTGCTATTTAGCCTGGCTTTAGTCTTCAGCCCGTGCCAGCTGTCAATGTTTCTTGGTTGGATTCAGACCTCTTCTTGGATTTCTCTGATAGCTTTTCCATTTCAGCAAAGATAAGTCCTTGTTGTTCATTTGTGGTCCACTTACTGTGGACTTAATCATATTGCTCATGTTATGTTTTTTCTTGTCCAGCTTGTCAGTATGATATATTCAACTTATATAAAGAAATTCTAATATGCATAATTAGTAGTACAAAAGATAAATATGGATAATACCAATAGTAAAAGATATATAAATGTACCACTCATGCATGGACATAAGGATAACTGTACCAATCTAGAATTGAACACCAAGAAACAACCAAGCAGTCATGAGATCCAAATGTATAGTACTTTATTTAAATAGATATAAATGATACATATAAAACAGGAACAGACAGTGTGTAGCAGGGCTAACAGATGGAAACAGCCACCAGCATCATGCTAAAAAAAGCCCAAGGTTGGTGCTCACCCATAGCCAGACAAGACCAGTATATGGAAGTAAAGTAAAGTGCATCACATAGTGGCAGACAGAATTACTGAATGCCACAAGGCAAAAAAGTAATAATCTAAGGAGAGATAACTCCTATTCAGTAGCTAGCAGCCATAGTAGTGGCTGAAAATTGCATGGAAACACATAATGATTGCACATACCCGTAATAGCTGTATTGTCCGGTATGGGGGCTCCAAACTACCCCGACGCGCGTTTCGGTATCACTACCTTCCTCAGGGGGCTGCTCTGCTATTTAGCCTGGCTTTAGTCTTCAGCCCGTGCCAGCTGTCAATGTTTCTTGGTTGGATTCAGACCTCTTCTTGGATTTCTCTGATAGCTTTTCCATTTCAGCAAAGATAAGTCCTTGTTGTTCATTTGTGGTCCACTTACTGTGGACTTAATCATATTGCTCATGTTATGTTTTTTCTTGTCCAGCTTGTCAGTATGATATATTCAACTTAGCTGGAAGCTCTGGGGAAAGCAGAGTTGCCCTCCACACCGTGAGTCGGTGTGGAGATTTTTTGTATACTCTGTGTGGATTTTTGTTAGCTTTTAATACTGACCGCACAGTATTCTTTTCTATTCTGTCTATTTAGGTAGTAGTGGCCTCCTTTGCTAAATTCTGTTTTCATTCTGTGTATGTCATTTCCCTCTCCACTCACAGTCAATGTTTGTGGGGGGCTGTCTTTCCTTTGGGGATTTCTCTGAGGCAAGATAGCTTTCTGTTTCCATCTTTAGGGGTAGTTATCTCTCCGGCTGTGACGAGATGTCTAGGGAGTGACAGGAACATTCCACGGCTACTTCTAGTGTTGGTGTTAGGATCAGGAACTGCGGTCAGTACAGATACCACCTCCTCAGGGCTCGTCCCATGTTGCTCCTTAACCACCAGGTCATAACAGACAATATACCTGAGGAAGAGATTTATACTGTCGAAACGCGTTGTATGTACTTTTTCTTGAGAAATAATAAAAACCTTTTTTGGATAATAACAAGCCTTGGATCCTACACCCACGGGAGCGCAAATAGCCTGGTATAAAATTTACTGAGTATGTAGTAGGTGTAATAATAATAATATTAGCAAATACCTCCAATTATAAATGTAGTATAGTTTTTCTGATGCGCTATGTCTCTTTCCTCCTGTGCAGGCATTGCAGGACCTTAAGTATCCCTGGTTACGACCACTGATATGGTGACAGTTAGCTAGTTGCTAGTGGTCGTAACCATGGATACCTAAGGTTCTGCAATGCCTGCAGATTGTCATGATCCAGTCCGGAGTTTAGTCCTCTCTGCTCATTCTCTGAGTGGATCATGTCTAGGGTAAACTTTGCTCTGCCTCATTTTGGGCTCGGGTTTGCTATTTAGCTCCCAGGTATCCTGAGGGTGGTGTCAGCTATAGCTTTGTCTTTGGCGTGTGTACCTGACTCTGGAAGCTCTTGATTTGTCCTGCTGTGAACCCTGACTTGTCCTGTGTATGTTATCTCCCTGCCCTTTCCCAGTGTCTCTTTGTTTGTCTGTAGATCTGCTTGACTCCCTGTTTCTGACCTCCTGGCTTGGCGTTTTGACTCTGTTTCAGCTTGTCCCTATTGTACCATATTTTGCCCGTCCTGGTTTACTGATCCCTTGCTATGTCCTGACTATCCATTCTGTCTAATCATTTTGTACTGTAGTGCTATCTTGTGTTCTGACTTGGCTATCCTGACCTCTCTCTCTCGCCACTAGGTGGCGTTTGTTCAGCTGCTTTGTGAGTGCAGTCTCGCTTCTCTACCAAGCTCCCCCTGGTGGAGGTTGCGCTGTACTGCACTGCAGCTGCATGACATTATAGCTGACCACACATTTGAAGGGATCTCTGCATTTTTTTTTTCTCTGCTCTGTTTGCTATGGATCCGCTCCATACCTTGGCGGATCAAATGAATAGTTTGACAGTTATGATACAAGACTTGTTTGTGGAACAGAGGGCCTTGTCCTCATCTCATAACCACCTGCAAAGGGAGTTTTTTGACACAGCTAAATCTTTGCAGACTGACTGTAATGGTACCGTCACATTAAGCGACGCTGCAGCGATATAGACAACGATGCCGATCGCTGCAGCGTCGCTGTTTCGTCGTTGTGTAGTTGCTGGAGAGCTGTCTCACAGACAGCTCTCCAGTGACCAACGATGCCGAAGTCCCCGGGTAGCCAGGGTAAACATTGGGTTACTAAGTGCAGGGCCGCGTTTAGTAACCCGATGTTTACCCTGGTTTCCAGTGTAAATGTAAAAATAACCAAACACTACATACTTACATTCCAGTGTCTGTCACATCCCCCGGCGTCCGCTTTCCTCCACTGTGTAAGCGCCGGCCCTAAAGCAGAGCGGTGACGTCACCGCTGTGCTTTGCTTTACGGCCGGCACTGACACATTCAGTGCAGGAAGCTCTGAGCAGCAGCGCGGACGCCGGGGGACGTGACAGACATCAGAAGGTGAGTATGTACTGTTTTTTTTTTACTTTTACAATGGTAACCAGGGTAAATATCGGGTTACTAAGCGCGGCCCTGCGCTTAGTAACCCGATATATTTACCCTGGTTACCATTGTAAAACATTGCTGGCATCGTTGCTTTTGCTGTCAAACACAACGATACACGCCGATCTGATGACCAAATAAAGTTCTGGACTTCTAGCTCCGACCAGCGATATCACAGCAGGATCCAGATCGCTGCTGCGTGTCAAACACAACGATATCGCTATCCAGGACGCTGCAACGTCACGGATCGCTATCGTTATCGTTGTTATTTTGTTCAGTGTGAAGGTACCTTTAGTGTTCTGACACTGTTGATGTCTCTTTGCACTCTCCTGAATCTACAGTCAAGCTCCCAGATACCTTCTCTGGGGAGAAGGAGAGATTTTTTACTTTTAAGGAGAGTTGCAAGCTTTTTTTTTCTCTTAGACCCAGATCTTCTGGAGATGAGACTCAGCGGGTGGGGATAATCATTTCCTTACTGCGGGAGGGACCTCAGTCATGGGCTTTCTCTTTACCTGCTTCTGCCCCTGAACGTTTGTCTGTGGACAGATTCTTTGAGGCTTTGGAACTGATTTATGATGAACCAGACCGGGTCAGGGTAGCAGAGGACATGATCATGAGTCTCTCCCAGAATGAACTCACTGCTGAACAGTATTGTTCTGAGTTTAGGCGGTTGTCCGTTGAGGTGTCTTGGGGTGACTCTGCTCTGAGGCGCCTGTTTAAGAGAGGACTTTCGGATCATCTCAAGGACGCGCTGGCCCTTCACACACCACCCAGTTCCCTGGGAGAGGCCATGACCCAGGCCATTCGTATGGACCGGAGGTTACGGGAGAGAAGAATTTTTCAGCGTGAGATTCCTGTTTTACCTGCTAAGTCTGAGGCGATTTCATTCAATGAGACAATGGAAGTTGGTGCCACCAATTTCAAGGAGAAGGAAAGGAAACGTGATGGGAAATTATGTTTTTACTGTGGAGATCCAGGACATTGGAAGAAGGACTGCCCCTCTTGTCCATTGAGTAACAAGCTGCTGAGTCTGGGTGATGGTCTTGGAGGCCATCCAGACTCTTAGGTACCATTTTCGTCATTTAAAATTTTTTTTGTTAGAGGTGGAACTGTGTTCCAGGTGGTTTTGCATCCACTTCAGCGTTTGTGGACTGTGGATCTTCCATGAACTTCATTGACTCTAGTCTGGTGTCCAAGTTAAAGTTAGGGACAGTTAGGCTAGAGACTCCCATCCATATCGTTGCCATTGACAAGACACCGTTGGCTCAAAATGTCCTTAAATTTGTCTCTGAAGAGTTCCTCCTCAAGGTGGGGTCCTTGCACCAGGAATGAATTTCATGTTATGTTATGAGTAATCTTCCTGCGGAACTGGTGTTGGGGTTCCCCTGGCTGCAGAGGCATAATCCTGTTATAGACTGGGGATCTCGTGATATTGTTAAATAGGGTCCTAATTGTTCCAATGGTTGTCTTTCTGCTGTGTTTGTGTCCGCCATTAGTCCGGAGGGTATTCCGGAGTACCTAAAGGACTTTGGGGACGTGTTCTCCGAAAAAGAGGCTGAGGTCTTACCACCCCATCGTTCTTATGATTGTACCATCAATCTTATTCCGGGTGCTAAATTGCCCAAAGCCCGTTTGTACAATCTTTCTGGCCCGGAACGTATTGCCATGAAAAACTATATCTCTGAAAGTCTTCGCAAAGGTCACATCTGTCCCTCTGTCTCACCTGTGGCCGTGGGATTTTTTTTGTCAAGAAGAAAGATGGTGGTTTACGTCCATGCCTCGATTTCGGGGAACTAAATAAAATTACGGTGAGAAATACCTACCCTCTCCCACTCATTCCTGATCTCTATAACCAATTGTCTGGGGCTAAGTGGTTTTCCAAACTGGATCTTAGGGGAGCATATAACCTTATCCGTATTCAGGAGGGGGATGAGTGGAAAACGGCATTTCTCATCTCCGAGGGTCTGTTTGAAAACTTGGTCATGCCCTTTGGTCTCACTAACGCGCCCGCGGTGTTTCAAAATTTCATGAATGATGTATTTTCTGATTTTATCGGGCTTTTTATGGTTGTATACCTGGATCATATCCTTGTTTTCTCGCCTGACAAGGAATCCCACATTGGTCATTTACGTGCTGTTCTTCACAGGTTACGGGGTAATTCTCTGTTCGCTAAACCCGAGGAATGTTTGTTTTGTGTCCAGGAGCTTTCTTTTCTGGGGATCATCCTTTCTGCCAATGGGTTTCGGATGGATCCCGGAAAGGTACAGGCCATTGTTGATTGGATGCAACCCAGAGACCTCAAGGGGTTGCAGCGTTTTCTGGGTTTCGCCAATTATTATCGGAAATTCATTAAGGGGTTTTCTCAGGTTGTCAAGCCTCTCACTGATCTCACTCGCAAAGGGGCTGATCTCAAAGTTTGGTCATCCTTGGCTGTTGAAGCATTTATTACATTAAAAAAGCATTTTATGACTGCTCCTGTATTAGTTCAGCCCGATCCATCTGAACCATTCATTGTGGAGGTGGACGCATCAGAGGTGGGAGTAGGGGCGGTGTTGTCTCAGGGACCCGTTACTTTGACCAATTTGAGACCATGTGCCTTTTTCTCCCGGAAGTTTTTTTCTGCTGAGAAGAACTATGATGTTGGGAACCGGGAGTTATTGGCCATAAAATTGGCTTTTGTAGAATGGAGTCATTTTTTGGAGGGGGCGGTTCATCGGATCACGGTTATTACTAATCACATGAACTTGTCTTATATTGAAACCGCCAAACGTTTAACTCCTAGACAGGCTAGGTGGTCGCTTTATTTCTCTCGTTTTCATTTTTCTATCACTTTTCAACCTGGTTCCAAGAATGTCAATGCTGATGCCTTATCTCGCAGTTTTGATCCGATATCACCCCCCGAACCTCCTTCCTCCATTCTTCAGCACGGGGTGGTTGTGGCAGGGGTATCCTCTGAATTGGAGCAGGAGATTCGAAAGGCTCAGTCTCTTGCTCCTCCCTCTTTGCCTGACAATAAGCTTTTTGTCCAGTACCGATTGAGGGTTCTCCAGGAGTTCCACGATTCTGCTCTCTGTGAAAACCCGGGGATCTCTTCCACCCGGAAAGCCATCGCTAGGGTGTGTTTGTGTCTGCTTGTGATACCTGTGCCCATGCTAAGAGCTCCCATAACCGGCTGGCCGGGGAATTGGTGTCATTGCCAATTCCAGATAGACCTTGGACTCATTTGTCCATGGATTTTATCACTGACCTCCCTTCTTCTAATGGCAAAACAGTAATCTGGGTAGTGGTTGACAGATTCAGTAAGCAAGCGCATTTTGTACCTCTGGCAGGATTGCCTAATGCTGAAACATTATCTAAGCTGTTTATTGAGCATGTTGTACGGTTGCATGGTGTGCCTTTGAATGTGGTTTCAGACAGAGGGGTACAATTTGTGTTCAAATTTTTGAGGGCATTTTGTAAAAAATTGGGTGTTTGACGTTCTCCTCTGCTTACCATCCTGAGACTAACGGTCAGACGGAGAGGACCAATCAGTCTCTTAAACAGATTTTGAGGTGTCTTGCTACGTCTCGGCAGGATGATTGGTGTTCTTCGTTGCCCCTGGCTGAGTTTGCATTTAACAATCGGATTAACCAGTCCACGGGCACCTCCCCGTTCTTCTGTAACTACAGTTTTCACCCTCATTTTGGTGAATTTTCTAGGCTGGATTCAGGATGTCCAGGGGCTGATACAGCAGGTCAACGATTGGGGGAGGTGTGGAGGGAGGTCCAGAAAAAAATCGGAGAGGCTCAGGGCAAACATAAACGTTTCGCTGATAAGCGACGGTCTGTGGGACCTATGTTCCTGGTGGGAGATAAAGTGTGGTTGTCTACCAGGAACATTCGTCTCAAGGTTCCATCAGCTAAGCTAGGTCCCAGGTTTATTGGTCCTTATAAGATCATTGAGGTGATCAATCCAGTTGCCTTTCGCTTACGACTTCCTCCAACGCTTCGGATTCCCAATGTGTTCCATATGTCCCTTCTTAAGTCATTTTTACCATCCTCTGCTGAGCCTCCATCCCCTCCGCCTCCTGTCTCTGTGGATGGTCAGACCGAGTATGAAGTGGAACAGATTGTAGATTCTCACGTGGTCCGTAGTTCTATTCAGTACTTGGTCCATTGGAGGGGTTACGGTCCTGAGGATCGTTCTTGGGTCCCGGCACGATCTGTCCATGCTGATCGACTGGTCCGGGCATTTCATGCATGTTATCCTGGGAAACCTGGGGGTCCGGTGGCCCCCCTTGAGAGGAGGGTACTGTCATGATCCAGTCCAGAGTTTAGTCCTGTCTGCTCATTCTGAGTGGATCATGTCTAGGGTTAACTTTGCTCTGCCTCATTTTGGGCTCGGGTTTGCTATTTAGCTCCCAGGTATCCTGAGGGTGGTGTCAGCTATAGCTCTGTCTTTGGCGTATGTACCTGACTCTGGAAGCTCTTGATTTGTCCTGCTGTGAACCCTGACTTGTCCTGTGTATGTTATCTCCCCTGCCTGCCTGGCAGTCTGCTTGACTCCCTGTTTCTGACCTCCTGACTTGGCGTTTTGACTCTGTTTCAGCTTGTCCCTATTGTACCGTATTTTGCCCGTCCTGGTTTACTGATCCCTTGCTATGTCCTGACTATCCATTCTGTCTAATCATTTTGTACTGTAGTGCTATCTTGTGTTCTGACTTGGCTATCCTGACCTCTCTCTCTCGCCACTAGGTGGCGTTTGTTCAGCTGCTCTGTGAGTGCAGTCTTGCTTCACTACCAAGCTCCCCCTGGTGGAGGTTGCGCTGTACTGCACTGCAGCTGCATGACACAGATGAGGAAAGAAACATAGCGAATCAGAAAAACTATACTAAATTTCTAATGGAAGTATTAGCTAATATTATTATTACTAGTTGGCCCGTGTGATATTTTCGCACATTGGCAATTTCCGAAAAATCATGCTGGTCAGAAGAGAGTCCATTAAACCTTTGTAACTGTCAGCTGTTGTTATTGATGTGTGTGAATATACGTTAACATGGAGCCTTCTATTTTTACATAACTGTCTACAATGTACTGTTGAAATTGTCAATGTCAATTGTCTGTTGGATTGTCAATACGATGCTGCAACGCAGCGTAAAAATCGAGATTGAAAAGGTCTAAGGCGTAAATTGGGTTAACCCCTTCAGGTGGTTGTAAACTGCCCACCATGTGATAAACCTGGACATGTCTTTTGAAACAATATGGCCCACTGCCAGGAATATTGACAGAGTTCACTTGAACTGATGCAAAAGCCAAAGCATTATTAAATTGCCGTATATTTTGTAAATAGTTTTGAGCTACGTGATCATTCTTTTCAATAAGTGTCTGACGTTCTTTACAAACAGTAATGGCATGTAATTGAACCTATCCCTTGTGGCAACAGATGGAAACAGATTGATCACAACCGACTTCACATAAATAGAGCTTTGCTGAACAATGTGGACATACTTTATCCATACTCCCAACAATGTGGGTTTTAACTTCATTGTCTGTCTTCCTAGTCATCCTGCAAAGTAATTCCAAACCCAAACAATTTCAGGTCTGTGCTCCAAAATCCAACTTGAAATGTACAATAGGCAGTGCATGTTTCCAATAAAATAAGCAGTGCATGTTTCCAAATGTGTTTGCATATGTGACTCACCTGCAGTGAAGTGTGCAGCCTGTTTGGATTTGTTTGTGAAAGCAGCTTCGTGGTAGTGTGCTTTGGGGTAGTGTGGTGCCACCTGCAGGTCATTTTTCCTTACTGCAGGTTTATGAAAATTAATGTTTAAACTGTGTTTTGTGATCACATAGTGGATGTGTGGTTTGTTTGGCTATTTTCTTGCTGAAGAGGGCAAGTGTAACTTTCAAATGGTGCATCATTTGTGTGTGTGGGTGCAGTATGAACGGAGATACAAAGTAATAATCGAAAAAGAGTGTTTAGAAATAATATAGAGGAATTACACTAACTACATATTGGGATAGGATCTTGGAGAAGGGAATATTTCTTTTACAAAATAAAGGTGTCCGGAGAGCAATCTTCAGTCCTCTTATTATGCATCAGTATAACATGATCATGTTAGGGTGCCGCCCCACTCCATGAGTTTGGGGGGTCTTTGGCCCCTGCCGGGGTTAAGGGATCATTTTGACTTCTATTGAATTCTCTGTAGCAGCCCTGTGGGTTGCTAGGACATGCTGGGAGTTGTGGTACGTGGCAATCCGCTCCCCTGTAGTTGTGGCACTGTTAATAGCAGAACTGTAAATTCTATGCTTCCCTACCTTTCACGATTTACATATAGATGATAATTCTCCGTCTACTCCTCACCCGTCATATCAGCAATCTGCTCCAGTTCTTTAGACGCCTCTCTGCTCAGGGCTATAACATGGATGATGACTCCGCTGTCTTCAATCTCAGGAAAGCAATGAATTGAACTTTGAAGATCATCTCCATCTGCTACAAGTATGATTTCAGTGCCATGTAATGATCCGCTCTTCTGGTTGACCTGCGAGATGATATATTGGATTATTTACCCATGTAGAAGAATATACAGTATACAGGTCCTTCTCAAAAAATTAGCATATAGTGTTAAATTTCATTATTTACCATAATGTAATGATTACAATTAAACTTTCATATATTATAGATTCATTATCCACCAACTGAAATTTGTCAGGTCTTTTATTGTTTTAATACTGATGATTTTGGCATACAACTCCTGATAACCCAAAAAACCTGTCTCAATAAATTAGCATATTTCACCCGGCCAATCAAATAAAAGTGTTTTTTAATAACAAACAAAAAAACCATCAAATAATAATGTTCAGTTATGCACTCAATACTTGGTCGGGAATCCTTTGGCAGAAATGACTGCTTCAATGCGGCGTGGCATGGAGGCAATCAGCCTGTGACACTGCTGAGATGTTATGGAGGCCCAGGATGCTTCAATAGCGGCCTTAAGCTCATCCAGAGTGTTGGGTCTTGCGTCTCTCAACTTTCTCTTCACAATATCCCACAGATTCTCTATGGGGTTCAGGTCAGGAGAGTTGGCAGGCCAATTGAGCACAGTAATACCATGGTCAGTAAACCATTTACCAGTGGTTTTGGCACTGTGAGCAGGTGCCAGGTCGTGCTGAAAAATGAAATCTTCATCTCCATAAAGCATTTCAGCCGATGGAAGCATGAAGTGCTCCAAAATCTCCTGATAGCTAGCTGCATTGACCCTGCCCTTGATGAAACACAGTGGACCAACACCAGCAGCTGACATGGCACCCCACACCATCACTGACTGTGGGTACTTGACACTGGACTTCAGGCATTTTGGCATTTCCTTCTCCCCAGTCTTCCTCCAGACTCTGGCACCTTGATTTCCGAATGACATGCAAAATTTGCTTTCATCAGAAAAAAGTACTTGGGACCACTTGGCAACAGTCCAGTGCTGCTTCTCTGTAGCCCAGGTCAGGCGCTTCTGCCGCTGTTTATGGTTCAAAAGTGGCTTTACCTGGGGAATGCGGCACCTGTAGCCCATTTCCTGCACACGCCTGTGCACGGTGGCTCTGGATGTTTCCACACCAGACTCAGTCCACTGCTTCCTCAGGTTCCCCAAGGTCTGGAATCGGTCCTTCTCCACAATCTTCCTCAGGGTCCGGTCACCTCTTCTCGTTGTACAGCGTTTTCTGCCACATTGTTTCCTTCCAACAGACTTACCATTGAGGTGCCTTGATACAGCACTCTGGGAACAGCCTATTTGTTGAGAAATTTCTTTCTGGGTCTTACCCTCTTGCTTGAGGGTGTCAATGATGGCCTTCTTGACATCTGTCAGGTCGCTAGTCTTACCCATGATGGGGGTTTTGAGTAATGAACCAGGCAGGGAGTTTTTAAAAGCCTCAGGTATCTTTTGCATGTGTTTAGAGTTAATTAGTTGATTCAGAAGATTAGGGTAATAGGTCGTTTAGAGAACCTTTTCTTGATATGCTAATTTATTGAGACAGGTTTTTTGGGTTATCAGGAGTTGTATGCCAAAATCATCAGTATTAAAACAATAAAAGACCTGACAAATTTCAGTTGGTGGATAATGAATCTATAATATATGAAAGTTTAATTGTAATCATTACATTATGGTAAATAATGAAATGTAACACTATATGCTAATTTTTTGAGAAGGACCTGTATTTGGAAGCCAAACTTATTGGTCCCAAATTTCACTTAATAAAAAATATAGTGAAAAAATATTTACCTGTAGTTAATCAGGATGACAAATTACGTCAAATTACCAGGAATGGCTGCCGATATGTAGCAAGGAAAGGTTTTAGTTTAGGCAATGCGCTTTCTCCTAGTGTTCTCGAACAACATTCTGCTCCTAAATCCTGGTAGTCCACTACTGGTTTGTACAAATGTGCTGGCAGACGTTGCAGTGTGTGCGCTTATGCACTTGATAAAACTAAATCTATTAGTTCTTTTTCTGGTTTTTCACAGAAGATTACGTCTTTCATGAATTGTGACACGATATCTAATTTACTGCATCTGTTGTTTGTCGCGCAAAATGCAATATGTTGGTTGCACTACATGGAAAATTAAGAAACGCAGAGCTGAACATCTAGCCGTCATTCAGAACAAAAAAGGGGCTTACTCCGGTGCCCCAAAACACTTTGTGAATATTCACCAAGGAGACGTCACACATTTTGCTTTTTATGCATTTGAAAAGATTTTTAATCCTATTCGGGGGTGGAAACAAACAGAAACTATTGACTTCAAGGGAGGCATTCTGGATCCGAAAGCTGGCCACGAGATATCCGATGGGCATCAACTCAAGAAATGATTGATTTTATATTTATTGATATGGGTTTTTTTTCCCTTTGCTGCTGTGTTTGCACCCACACCTTGTGCGTATTTAATTAATCATTTGTCATCTGTGATTAGTTGTTCATTTATATTTATTCTGGCTGTGATTTTAATTGTATATCCTATGACTAAGGGTGCTGCATGCACCTGAATCACGTAAGGCTTTTCATGTTTTTAATATGGCTTCCTATGCCTGAATAAAGTTTATTTCATTTTTTCATCAGTGGTGTGCCACTGTCCTCTCTATTTTTCCTGTTTGGCTAGGCTCACCAGCATTGCGATCACCCACCTGCCTTCTGATTTGGCTCTACCCATTTAGTGCTGCATGTGGATCCCGTTGAAGCTCCCAGATCTCCTCCTGCATATTATGGGCACCATATACTGTACCATATAATATTATGGGCACCACACAGTCCTCCATACAGTATTATGGGCACCACACAGTCCTCCATACAGTATTATGAGCACCACATAGTCCTCCATTTTTTTTCATCAGTGGTGTGCCACTATTCTCTATTTTTCCGGTGCCTATAATACTGTATGGAGGACTATGTGATGATCGACACTGTATGGAGCACTATGTTGTGCACATAATACTGTATGGAGGACTATGTGGTGCCCTTAATACTGTATGGAATAATATGTGGTGCCCTTAATACTGTATGGAATAATAGGTGGTGCCCATAATACTGTATGGAATAATAGGTGGTGCCCATAATACTGTATGGAGGACTATGTGGTGCCCTTAATACTGTATGGAATAATATGTGGTGCCCATAATACTGTATGGAGGACTATGTGGTGCTCATAATACCATATTGAGCACTATGTGGTGCCCATAATACTGTATGGACTATTATGTGGTGCCCATAATACTGTATGAAGCACTATGTGGTGCCCATAATACTGTATGGAGGACTATACTATCTGGTCTAAAATGAAAAGTATGCAGTCACTTTGACTGCAGACTTTTGAATCCCCAGAGAGCACGTACTGTGCGCTGCGAGAATTCAAAGGTTTCTGAGTTATTGTAGAATGTACAATAGATATCACTCGTAATGTAAGAAGTGAAATCTGTGGCATTGTACTATACCTATATTTCTCTGCTGAATCAATGCATCATGAATAGAGGTATGTGTTAAAGGGGAACCACTGAAACCTTTTTGCCCAAGGCCAAGGAAAACCTGGAACAGGCCCTGATCACAGACATCTGATACAGCCCTTAAGGCCCCGTCACACACAGCGACGCTGCGGCGATACAGACAACGATGCTGATCGTTGCAGCGTCGCTGTGTGGTCGCTGTGTGGTCGCTGGGGAGCTGTCACACAGACCGCTCTCTCCAGCGACCAACGATCAGGGGAACGACTTCGGCATCGTTTAAACTGTCTTCAACGATGCCGAAGTCCCCCTGCAGCACCCGGGTAACCAGGGTAAACATCGGGTTACTAAGCGCAGGGCCGCGCTTAGTAACCCGATGTTTACCCTGGTTACCAAAAAAAACAAACAGTACATACTCACCATCTGATGTCCGTCAGGTCCCTTGCCGTCTGCTTCCTGCTCTGACTGAGCCGCCGTACAGTGAGAGCAGAGCGCAGCGGTGACGTCACTGCTGTGATCTGCTCTCACTGTACGGCCGGATCTCAGTCAGAGCAGGAAGCAGACGGCAAGGGACCTGACGGACATCAGATGGTGAGTATGTACTGTTTTTTTTTTTTTACATTTACGCTGGTAACCAGGGTAAACATTGGGTTACTAAGCGCGGCCCTGCGCTTAGTAACCCGATGTTTACCCTGGTTACCAGTGAAGACATCGCTGGATCAGTGTCACACACACCGATTCAGCGATGTCAGCGGGACCTCAACGATCAAAAAACGGCCCAGGCCATTCCGACACGACCAGCGATCTCACAGCAGGGGCCTGGTCGCTGGTACGTGTCACACATAGCGAGATCGCTACTGAGGTCGCTGTTGCGTCACAAAACTTGTGACTCAGCAGCGATCTCGTTAGCGATCTCGCTATGTGAGACGGGGCCTTTACTCTGCCTGAACATGTACCTAACCTGTTGCCAGTAGCTTGTGTCTTACATCCACTGTTTGGGTATGTGTGTATTAGAATAGGACTCTGTGGTAAGGGGAATTGTAACACTAACAGAGGATATGCACAATGCAGAATTCTAAGAAAATATATTCCAGCATTATTTTATAAAGCAACTCACCTTAAATGCAGTTAAAATACCGACACAGAAGTCAGATCCGTAGTTGCTCTCTGACGGTGGCAGGAGAGATTTCAGAAACTCTCGGTTGCTGTCATGAGTGATTTCTAGCAGCTCAGAGCTGATGTATGGATATAGCGAGAACTCAACAATACCAACGTAAGTCCCTGCTGCAATGGCCTCGGTGAGGAACATGTCTGCCGCCTGATTTACTCTCTGCATTCGTTGGTTCTGCAATAATCAAAAAATTCAATTTCGGTCTTATGAACACATGGATGTAAGGTGGCAGTCAGAATCAGTACAGGATCAGTAATGTAATGTATGTACACAGTGACTGCACCAGCAGAATAGTGAGTGCAGCTCTGGAGTATAATACAGGATGTAACTCAGGATCATTAATGTAATATATGTACACAGTGACTGCACCAGCAGAATAGTGAGTGCAGCTCTGGAGTATAATACAGGATGTAACTCAGGATCAGTAATGTAATGAACACAGTGACTGCACCAGCAGAATAGTGTGTGCAGCTCTGGGGTATAATACAGGATGTAACTCAGGATCAGTAACGTAATATATGTACACAGTGACTGCACCAGCAGAATAGTGAGTGCAGCTCTGGGGTATAATACAGGATGTAATTCAGGATCAGTAATGTAATGTATGTACACAGTGACTGCACCAGCAGAACAGTGAGTGCAGCTCTGGAGTATAATACAGGATGTAACTCAGGATCAGTAACGTAATGTATGTACACGGTGACTGCACCAGCAGAATAGTGAGTGCAGCTCTGGAGTATAATACAGGATGTAACTCCGGATCAGTACAGGATAAGTAATGTATATACACAGTGACTGCACCAGCAGAATAGTGAGTGCAGCTCTGGAGTATAATACAGGATGTAACTCAGGATCAGTAATGTAATGTATGTACACAGTAACTGCACCAACAGAACAGTGAGTGCAAGCTCTGGAGTATAATACAGGATGTAACTCAGGATCAGTAACATAATATATACCGTATGTACACAGTGACTACACCAGCAGAACAGTGAGTGCAGCTCTGGAGTATAATACAGGATGTAATTCAGGATCAGTAACTTAATATATGTACACAGTGACTGCACCAGCAGAATAGTGAGTGTAGCTCTGGAGTATAATACAAGATGTAACTCAGGATCAGTACAGGATCAGTAATGTAATGTATGTACACAGTGACTGCACCAGCAGAATAGTGAGTGCAGCTCTGGAGGATAATACAGGATGTAACTCAGGATCAGTACAGGATCAGTACTAATAATAATCTTTATATAGCGCTAACATATTCCGCAGCGCTATACATACATTATCATCGCTGTCCCCGATGGGACTCACAATCTAAATTCCCTATCAGTATGTCTTTGGAATGTGGGAGGAAACCAGAGAACCCGGAGGAAACGCACACAAACATGGGGAAAACATATAAACTCCTTGCAGATGTTCTTGGTGGGATTTGAACCCAGGACCCCAGCGCTGCAAGGCTAACCACTGAGCTACCGTGCTGTAATGTATGTACAAAGTGACTGCACCAGCAGAATAGTGAGTGCAGCTCTGGGGTATAATACAGGATGTAACTCAGGATCAGTACAGGATCAGTAATGTAATGTATGTACACAGTGATTGCACCAGTAGAATAGTGAGAGCAGATCTGGAGTATAATACTGGATATAACTCAGGATCAGTACAGGATAATTAATGTAATATCTTAATGAGGTTTCCCTTTATGCAGATTAATTTTATATGTAAACGTTATAACATGTTCATACTTTGACTTTGAAGGGGTTTCCTGGACCTTTAATTGCTGGACCTCTATTAGTCATGCATTAATCACTTATCCTGCCTGTGGCTCTGGTACAATTGATTTGTATTTCAGAATAGAAGAGTTGGCAGGGATTACCGTGCTCATGCTTCCTGAGACATCTATCAGCAAAGTGATCACTCGATCACTGTATTGAAGGATTTGGAAAGTCGGCTCCGGAATCATGAAGTTCTCCCTTGGTTCAGATGAAGCAATATCACTGGAATTCTTAATAATGTCCCATGTACTGTGACAGTCACACATCCGATTCTGCATGGTGGGTGCTTCCAGATTATGATTGGACTCATCACAGAATCCAGATAGCTGTATATGGGGAACACATGAAATGTATGGAAAAAAACTGTAATAAAACATGATATGATGACACAGCATTTTATCTTAATTAACCAGAAGTCTATTTTCAGTAAGCCAGGAGGAATAGACTGTTACCTACAGTATATGTTGACTTTTGAATTTACGTGTTTGTTCTTCATTTGGTCAAGAACCATACATTGTTATCATATGAGTCTTAAACGTTGATTTTTTTTATATTTTTGAACAGCTAAATTTTTGTCTCTTATATCAGCTCCAACTTATTGTCTGCTAGCTCTGAAAGACAGTGATGCAGGGTCATTGAACAAGGGATGTTTGGTTAATATGTTCAATGACCATTGTGCGAGTCCTGTGACTTGCAAAACAGAGGAGTAAAAACTATGCAAATTGATTAAATAGGCAAAGAATGCGAGATAGCCTCATCACCCCTCCCCTTTGAGCTGTGGATAATGGCTTGAAGGACAACAGTTTTGAACTATAAAAAGGGATATATGCCTCTGTAACAAGATATATCCAAATATCCAAATCCTCCAAGACATCCAGAGATCTAGAGATTTTTGACAAAACCATAGCCAGGAACACTCTACAGGATAGCTGCCAGATCATGGCTCCATCACGAGGAACATGGATTTGACATTCTACAGGGTGCCAGCTTAGGGGACCACAGCTGAAAGAATACTGATCTGCTTCATTGACCATCACTGAACCATGGATACGTTTGGGGTAGTCAGGATTTGGACCCACCGGTCATCTGAGACCCATGGATAAGTTTTTGAAAGCCAGGAATGGGTCTCCCGGTCATCTGGCTCCATGGACATGTTCTGAGAAGCCAGGTTGTGACCTTCTGGTCACCTGGCCTTGTAACCCAATGGACTGACAGCTTCCTAAACTTGTTGTTACCTTTACTCTGTGCATGCCACAGGTGGGGTAGTCATCCCTGGAAGCTCTGCAGTCACAGCTGCTCTTGTTCGGAGGAAGGGTGATGCGCATGGCCGAGCATTTATGTGTATGGGGGAATCAGGATTAATAGCAGTCAACTAAACAAAGGATTGGCCAACATTTATTGATGCGGTATGGGCAACTTAAAAATGAAAGCCACAAGGATCTATAGCCAAATGAGGCATTTCTGGCCTAACAGAGTCGGCAGACATAACATCTTACTTCCATGAGGAAGCTTTTTTTTTTTCACCTTAAACCACAACTTTTATGTTTTCGGCTAAATTCCATGAGGACTTTTTTGCGGGGTGAGTTGTCGTTTAGAATGACATCATCAATTTTGCCATATAATGTAGTGAAACAAGGGGAAAGCAATTCAAAGTGGTGTAAAATTCTGGAAAAAAAAAAAAGAAATAAAAAAAAAAGAAAAAAAATATATATACACCGTATATCTTTTATCCATTTTTTATTTTGTTTCCCCATGACATTTGATCTTCTCATAGAGCTAGTTCAATACACTGTATAGGGCAGTATTGTGCATTCTAGATGTCGCCAAGAGAGTAAAACGGTCGCTCTTTTTAGGCAATCCATTTTGTGTGACAACTCATCTGATGAGCATTTTGTAGAGAGGTACGGCAGCACTTATAAAAAACAATTGTTCAATTCAACAACTGTGCAACTTGTGTAAAAAAAACACAATAGGCCTCATTTATCAAAAACTGTATTAAGACTAAGACTGTTTGTTGCTCATGGCAACCAATCAGAACTCGGCTTTCATTTTGTAAACTACTCTGGAAAAATGAAAGCTAAGCTCTGATTGGTTACCGTAGGCAACAAAGAAGGCCTCAGTGATAGACGAGGCCTTATTTATTTTGTAAAAATCATAGTTTTGATTTTGTGCCATAAAATGAAATGTATACATTTGAGAAAGTCTATTTAGTAACAGGGAATGGTCCGACTCTCTTGTACAGTCATACATATTCATTTCAGAAAGGTCATCAACGGTAACATTACAATTGTACTCACGGGCTGGAGGCCAGGAGAATACATAATGGATTCAGAGGAGAAGAGATTTTTGGCAGGGTAGAAAGTACAGCCCCGTGTAAACAAGCCGGTGCCATGATCGACGCTGCACGACCTTGTTACACAGGAATTCTGCGAGCTTTGTGGCCTTCTGTACGTGCCACTGATATTAACCGAACACCTAGAAATGACACGAAAATGTACGTCATGTGATAGAATAAAGTGATTTCATCAGTATGTTCTCCAGAAAAAATAATCAAAGTGGTACAAGGATTTTCTGGTTTAAAAAGCCCCTTTTCAAATACAGTATTAGGGATATATGTAAAAGATGAGGTCAATGTCAGATGGAGGACCCGACACGCCTCAGCATTACACAGACGTCCCATGGATTTCAGTGAGACCTGTGTAATGCTCCTTTTCTCCTGTGATGGCGCTGCAGGGAAATTGAACACTTCATTTTATGACGAGCGGTGGTCGCCTCGACCATTTACTGCCCCAGCTTTGCCCATTTTGTCGTAGGTGGGAGAAACTGATGTGAGAACGTCAAAAGTTGCAAAATTTAGGAACAACATCGAGTTTTTGCAACTTTTCAAAGTTTTTACAGCAGACTTTTGGCAAGAAATCTTTGATACATCGGGCCCTTTGTGTTTAGCTTATAGTTCATTTCTGTCACATGACAGGGCTTCAAGAGACGTGGTGGTTGGGTTAAAGGGATTCTCCACCTTTGGGATCTTTTTTACTTAAATGCATGTATTTTTGGCTACAAGACTTGTAATTGGGTCTCATTAAACATTTTGTACCATTTGTCTTTGTGTTGTACTGTCTAGTCCTGACTGCAAAAGGAACAATCAGAGAGTTCATTCTGACTGTCAAAAGGGACAGTTTGTAACTTTTATCTTCATTTTCTGATCTGCCCTCAGCTGATTTATAACCACATACCACATCAGAGTTAGATGTAGGAGTGCTAAGAATGTTGAGCTCCGTGTAACCACGCCAACACCACTGATTGGCAGCTTCCTCTGTATACTGTACATTGTCAGTAAGCTGCCAATCAGTGGAGGGGGCGGGGTCACACAGATTACACAGCTGGACTAACTTGCATGTGAAACCTAGTCCTCTAGTGATAATCTTCTGCTGATAAAACACTGGATGTATTGAACCTACAGCACACAACCTAATAAGTGACATATCTCTGGAATTAGGATTTCTTGCCCTATTTTATAATTCTCTCAGATCAAGTAGCAAAAAACTGCTCACAGATTTCCTTTATGTGTGAAGGGAAACAAATGTGCAGAGGAAATTATTGTGAGCCCAAAATGCATGCATTTAAGTAAAAAATGGATGGACGACCCATTTACACCTACAGCCATCCTAATAAATATGTACTTTAATACCTTGTTGCCTCTATTTGATGTTTTCCAGAAATATAGAATGGCTGTTCGATGTTGTGTTCCTCGAACACTCCCCAACGAAGATGAGCCCACTCATGAACAAACACCTTTCCTAAAATGTAAAGGTTGAGGTTCTTTCATCAGTCTTTAACATATTATACTAAAAATGTATTTTTCAGTACAGCTGCAAGAAGTCACGACTGGCCAGATAGTAACACTCCAGAGAAATCTGTATGATCAGGAAGTGGCACTTATTTTATCATTTGTTAAACTAACGTTTACCTTTTTGTTTTTAACCTTTTTTTTCTAGCATGATGTAAATGATCATCCATGTGAAATTAAATATTAATCACTGCAATTTCCAAAATTTTCACTAGTTGTCAGCAAAACTGCCTCCTTTTCAGACTAGTAAAAGAAAATCATCTCACTTTACTGCCTGTTGTGAAAAGTAATGTCATCTTTACAGAGACTGCCTACCAGTTCATCTTACAAAATTTTATGTACCCTGTCCAAATAAAAAAAAAACTTAGGAGGGAGCATTCTGGAAAACAAAGACTTAAGTCACTTTCTTACCATAAGATCCATAAAATGAGGTCAAATCTTCCTGTATCAAAAAGTTTGGTGTCAAGTGAATATATTGTCCCTTCTCCCCACATCCGCCATATTGTTTTGTGTAAGGGGCATCTCCAGTACGTAAGAATGACTTCGCAATGACAACATCTGCCTGGATTTGTAAAAAGTTAAAAAAGAAAATTACTAAAGTTGTTGAAAAAATATTTATGTTTAAACTTTTCTTTTAAATTACTCCCCCCCCCAAAAGTCATATTGTTTGGTGCATTAACATAGATTATAAACTTCTCTGTATACATTCTCACCTTCTCATACCGTTCTCTTGTACGGTTCTTATAACTCCGCGACCAAGTTTTAGGAATTAAGATCTTTGCACTTTTTATATAAAGCCTTTGTCTTGTAGCATTAAACAGTTCACGTGTAGCCTCTTTCACCATTTTCTTGGAAAAAGATAAGGAATTTGCATAAAAATTTGTTCTAATAAATAAAGCAAGCTGAAATGTAATAAGTTATAGCAAAGCTACAAAACAGAAGGGGGCTTCATCAGAGAAAAAAAAACCTTGAAGGAAGTACAGGTACTGGACTGCAGAGGTCGGGGGTAAAGTTGTTTTCTCTGATGAAGCCCCCTTTTGATTGTTTGTCCGGAGAAGAAAAGCTGATCACTGCCATGAGTCTTGTGTCCTGACAACAGAAAAGAATCCTTAAACTATGTCATGTGTGGGAGGGTTTAATCCATGTAGGGGGCTCAATCATAATTTTGCCTAAGAATATGGCCATGAATAAATAATGGGATCTAAACCTCCTCCAAGAGAAACTTGTCCCAAAGATCCAGGAACAGTGTGGTGTTGTGAATTCTGCTCTTGGGTTCCCTCCGGTGGTTGTTGATAGTAATGCAGTTGTCCCTGGGTTGCAATCCTGGGCAGGTGTCCCTGCTGATTGCAGCTCTGACTGGGATATTTAGGTGTGCAGGATTCATTAGCCCTTGCCAGTTGTCCATTGTTCTTGGAGGTTTTGCATCTCTGTCTGGTTCCTCCTGCCCTGCTGCCAAATCAACTAAGATAAGTGTCTGGTTTTGTTTCTGCAGCACACATGCTGTGTGCTTAACAATTTAGTACTATTCAATGTTTTTTCTTGTCCAGCTTAGGGTACCGTTACACTAAACGATTTACCAACGATCACGACCAGCGATACGACCTGGCCGTGATCGTTGGTAAGTCGTTGTGTGGTCGCTGGGGGGCTGTCACACAGACAGCTCTCCAGCGACCAACGATGCCAAAGTCCCCGGGTAACCATGGTAAACATCGGGTTACTAAGCGCAGGGCCGCGCTTAGTAACCCGATGTTTACCCTGGTTACCATCGTAAATGTAAAAAAAAACAAACAGTACATACTCACATTCCGGTGTCCGTCAGGTCCCTCGCCGTCTGCTTCCCGCACTGACTGTGAGCGCCGATGTTTACCCTGGTTACAAGCGAACGCATCGCTGGATCGGTGTCACACACACCGATCCAGCGATGACAGCGGGAGACCCAGCGACGAAAGAAAGTTCCAAACGATCTGCTACGACGTTCGATTCTCAGCGGGGTCCCTGATCACTGCTGTGTGTCAGACACAGATATCGTATGGATATCGCTGGAATGTCACGGATCGTACCGTCGTAGCGACCAAAGTGCCACTATGAGACGGTACCCTTAGACTGTGTTTGGATATTTCAATCAAGTTGAATTCTCAGGAGAAGCAGATATACATTCCATGTCTTTAGTTAGATGGTGGAATTTTTGTATTATCTGCTGTGGATATTTTTAGGGTTTTAATACTGACCGCTTAGTATTCTGTCCTATCCTTTCCTATTTAGCTAGCGTGGCCTCTTTTGCTAAATCCTGATTTCTGCCTGCGTGTGTCTTTCCTCTAATACTCACAGTCAATATTTGTGGGGGGCTGCCTATCCTTTGGGGTTCTGCTCTGAGGCAAGATAGAATTCCCATTTCCATCTATAGGGTATTTAGTCCTCCGGCTGTGTCGAGGTGTCTAGAATGTGTTAGGTACACCCCACGGCTACTTCTAGTTGCGGTGACAGTTTAGGGTTTGCGGTCAGTACAGGTTCCACCTACTCCTGAGAAAGTCTCATGTGGCTCCAAGGTCACCGGATCACGGTTTGGTGATGAACAGGGCTTTTCTAGCATGATGGGGACCATGTCACGAGGCAAAAGTGATAACTAAGTGGCTTGGTGAACAAAATATTGACATTTTGGGCCCATTGTCAGGAAACTTCCCAGATCTCAATCCCACTGAGAACCTGTGGTCAATCCTCAAAAAGCAGGAGGACAACCAAAATCACTAAAAATATGATGAACTTCAAGCACTGATTAGGTAAAAATGGGTGGACTGATCCTCAGTCAGGATTTTTCCCAGAAGCAGAAATCCATTTGCCAAGAGCTCGTAAATTTGGGTCAGTCTCAAAATTTTTGGCTTTGACCGTATAATATAGCAAACTCAAACAGGACCAGACATATCAGCGATGCAACCTGTGCAGCCACAAAGGGGCCCAAGAGGTAAAGGGGCCACTACCACCGCCAAAGCAGGTGGAATTGTGCATTATGAGGAGTTTTTGGACTGTATAGGGCCCGTATACTGTTCTTGCCCAGAGGCCCTCATTATCTGTCCCTGAACTCAAAGACACCTGATTTATACCAGAGTAGAATAGATTTGCTCTCACCTTTGATAGGACCACCACTTTAGAAGACCAATGTTGGGTGGCCTTCTTAAGAAGGTGTCAACAACGTTCCGTTTTACTCTAATTGTGTAATGACCTTACCTGAATTTTTTCTATGAGCACAACATCTTCGGGTACCTCTGGGTGTATGGCGATTACGATATCATCATATGCCCCAGCGTTACACTTCACCATAGAAGCTTCAGTTCTGAGGAAGAAGACTTGAAATCCCAGTAAAGCCAACACTCCCCATGTCGCCATCCTGTATAGAGTAACTTTAACCCAACTGTGTTTTTCCTTTATGGTGATATAGTGTTGTGTGATCGAAAAGTTTATAAGAACTTTACTGCTTTGTTTCTCAGATGATTGGGTGACATTACACTCGTGGGCAATCTCAGCTGAGTCAATAGCGTAATAATGCAACAGAAATAGAAAAGGAATTTTTCTGGGTGAAACTGGAATTTGCTGGTGTCAGAACAATAAAAAAAGTTTTGGGATATTGAGCTTTAGTAAAGTTTTGGAAATAAGTAATTAAGAGATTTAAAGGGTAGGTTGAGTTAGGGGTCCCTCATGGCAAAGTCAGAATGGGGCCTGTTTGTGCGCCTGAAGAGTCTTATTCAGGATCAGCTTTGCTTCTAATATGTAGAAATAAAGGGCAATGTTAATATGCCCACTGCCAATGGGTCTCACGCAGAATAGAAAGTCAGAGGATAAAACCGTAAAAGCTACCAGCCCTGTGGGCCCTATAGCAATAACAAAGAAAATTATGCCCAATTGTATCAACATGTTCACAATAGTACAGTATCCCCCTTTTTTTGTGGGGAAAGGGAAGTGACAAGCCTCAATACGAAATCTGCCTTTTAACCTTTACAATGCATTTTTGTGGAGTGTTTTCCCACAAATGACACATCCACAGGATAGCAAATTAATGTCTGATTGTTGGGGCCCCATTGTTAGGACCCTCATGATCATTAGAAGTCCTGAATAGTGGCATGGTGTTGCATGCACGTTGCCGCACCATTCAATGCCTATGGTATAGAGATGGCTGCATACATTACTTAGCTGGTTCCCTCAACCCCATAGGTAAGTGGAGCACTGGTGCGCATGCGCCAGCAGGTTAATCTCAGCTAGTCTAAGATTTTTTGTGAAATCCATATAAATAATGATCAGGTTTCAGATTTTACAATCTGAAGTCATTATGTCATTATTTTTTAGCCGTATGTTATAAAATATCACATTTACTTGGATTTTAAGAGGATTTGGGTTCAGGACAGGACTGTTCTTTTTATGCCCTCTGTTGACCTGATAGGATGCACTGTAAATTCTTGCTTTTTATGCAGTCTCTTCTGTATGCCTTTCGGTGGCAACGCCTTTTGCAAACTGTATTATGTGATCTATGAATCTGGGTGTGGGCACTATGTAGGTAAAGAGCAAAACACTGTACTGCCTAAAAACATATCTACTCAGAAAATGCATTATACAGTACTTTAACAAGAACCTGTCAGTACGATTTTGTAACGTAAAGACAAACTATGTAATGGTGCTGTAATACTGATTAAATTGACGCCTCTGGTGAACAAATGCACTTTATGGTTCTTCTTTAATCACCATTTGAAGTTTCCTGCTGATTAGATTTCGGTGCACAGGGGCCGGACTGTGCACTGGCTCTTCTCCTACTGGTTTTTGGTTCACCAGCCCCTCTGCTTGACTCCTCTATTTGAAGAGGAGGTTTCAAACACAAGAAGCAGGTCACTGAAAAAGCAGTGACCCTTTATTCAAAGGCTAGAGGCAGGCAGAGGAGCCAGGGATTCCCAGGCAGAGAAGAGAAGACCAAGTGCACAGTCCGGCCCCTGTGTACCGAAATCTAATTAACGGAAAACTTCAAATGGTGATTAAAGAAGAACCACAAAGTGTTTTTTTTGTTTTTTTATGGCTTTATTGTCAATGGGGTAAAAGGTCGATGAATTGAACTTACGGTATGTGTGTTTTTTTAAATTTTTTTAAATATTTTTTAAAACTTTTTTTATTTTTTCCTTTATTCAATAGTCCCCTTAGGAGACTTGAAGCTGTGACTGTCTGATATCCTGTGCGCACATAGCAGGCTATGTGTAGCAAAAATCTTGATTTCCTATTTCACAGAAGAATCGTGATGACAGGCGCAAGAGTCTTTTGTGGACCCCGTCTGTCATGACAATCCATCGGCGCCCCACAATCACGTGACGGGGCGTCAATGGGCGGGTTCTGTGATATATTTCCGGTTGACGCATGTTAAATGCCGCTGTCAGTCAAGCAGTGGGTGCATCTCGGATCCATCCATGGCTGTTAGAGACAGTTGATGGCTGATTAAATCAGTCATCAAGTGCGAGGAAAGATGGAGGCTCAAGCGCTAACACGACATGGAAACGACTGATGACATAAATATACATCCTTGGTCGTAAAGGGATCAAACTGCTGATTTGGGAGAGTAACTTCTTGTTACAGAAATTCCCCTTTATATAGCACCATAGCATGCATATATAACCCTATATGGTTAAAACATCATATTATCATAGAATGGCCACAAAATACTGCCCTTCAATAATAGCGCTAAGCTCTTTATAAACATGACAATGCTCGGGCACATGGTTTTTAAGTTTGCTGATGGGTCATGAATCGGGGAAAATATTTCTCTTTCACTCCCTCTGTTCCAGCGCTTCTGGATGAGTTCATGGAAGAATTCAGGAATGCCACAGCCCTTTTTTTCTAATGATTGGCGAGCGTCTCAGCTTTTGAGTTTTACGAAAACAAGTATTGGAGCAATGTACTGTTACTTACTCATTGTCTTTTGAGAGAGGATGAGGACTTTTCATGCCACCTAATGGAAGTGGCAATCCTAAAAGTCAATATCGACCCTGTAATGAGTCTTGCCACATGACTTAGGATAAAAGCCAAACCAGACACTATTTTCAGACTCATATTTCGGGTTGTTGGCCCCTCCTTAGTGCAAAGCAAGATGTCTGATTTGGCTGGATGAGAGGTCTCTGACGGGCATGTAATAGGTAACGTCTGTAGCAAATCAAGCCAAAAAGTTTCTCCTACCCATTTCTATAAGCAAGAAGGGGGGGGGGGGGGGGAAGGGAGTGGGAAAACCCACAAAAACGACCATAATGTCCACAAATATTAATAAAAATAATTAATCTTTATTAAATACAATAAAAGGGACAGGTGAGGACATGGTGCAACACTAAGTACAAAAACCTCTGCAGAAAGGCACGGCTGCACTCGGAGCGCACGGAGACAAGAAACCAAAACCAATCATACTGTAATGACATAATCACAAGCTCCTATTCTTTTTTCTTTTAATTTAACCAAGGTCCAAATGCAATGGGACATATGTTATAATAGACAAATCAATCTGCATATAAATAGCATGCACAATCCACACTATGTGCCAAAGTTATACAGCAATTGTTTGCTAGGACATGTGCAGCCCCATATCGCAGAGAACTAAGAGCTTGCTGCAAAAGAGATGTGAAAGCTAATTACGGTACCTCCAGTGAGATGTGATGATTTCCTGGATCCGCGCGCTCACCCCGACGCGCGTTTCGGAAGCACTCCTTCTTACTATGTGAGAAACTGACAACACATGAATTGCACATGGATACATGTGCTGTTCGTGAATTTCATGGACCCGTAGACCTATACGGGTGATTTTGAGCAGTGACTTGAATCAAAATAGGACATGTCATATACACATTCCACCAAAAAAATCTGAATATGTGAAAAGCCCCATAGACTATAAAGGGTACGTGTTCTGTTCTGTCTGTGAAAAACTGACGTCTGAATGAGGTCCTAATGTAAGTAGATAGATCAGTGAGAAGACATGCACAGTTAATACCTAACAGATTGGTTGCAAGCGAACATCGTCCCCTGCTGGTCAAAGACAATAGAGAAAGTGAAAGCAGAAATAATTGCATTAGTAGGAACTTAAGTGTGAAGCTCATATTCCCTCAGGGAAGAGATTGGAGCAGACACCAGGTCAGGTAATAGCTGTGATGCAGTTAGTAATTATAAAAGGCCCAGGAGGAAAGTGAAGGGGGAAAGTTGGCTCCGAAACCTGTAGCAGCACGGACATGCACTACAGCGAGCTGGCTTATAGCCGTCATTACAAGAGACCAGATCCGAGTAAAGGAGTCGAGAGATCAGATCCGAGTAAAGGAGTTGAGAAACCAGATCCAAGTATAGGAGCCATGAGACCAGATCCGAGTTAATGAGTTGAGAGACCAGATCCAAGTGAAGGAGTTGAGAGACCAGATCCAAGTATAGGAGCCAAGAGACCAGATCCGAGTACAGGTGCCGAGAGATCAGATCCGAGTAAAGTAGTCGAGAGACCACATCTGTGTAAAGGAGTCAAGAGACCAGATTCAAATAAAAGAGCTGAGAGACCAGATCCAGGTGAAGGACTTGAGAGACCAGATCCTGATAAAGGAGATGCGAAACCAGATCCGGGTAAAAGAGTTGAGAGACCAGATCTGACTAAAGGAGTCGAGAGACTAGATCCAAGTAAAGGAATCGAGAGACCAGATCCGAGTAAAGTAGTCGAGGGACTAGATCCGAGTACAGAAGCCAAGAGACCAGATCCGAATAAAGTAGTTGAGAGATTAGATCAGGGTAAAGAAGCCAAGAGACCAGACCCAGGTGAAGGAGTCAAGAGACCAGATCCAAGTAAATGAGTCGATAAATCAGATCCGAGTAGAGGAATCGAGAGACCAGATCCGGGTAAAGGAGCAGAGAGACCAGATCCGGGTAAAGGAGCAGAGAGACCAGACCCGGGTGAAGGGGTCAATAGACCAGATCTGTGTAAAGACTAGAGACTAGAGCTGGGAGAGCTGAACCAATTGAGCAGAACCAGTGATGCGATTCGGCTGCAGCAGAGGGAGGTTCATGTGAGCCATTGCTTCCAGTGTAGACGTACGATAATAAGTGGGGACAGGGGCCATGCCTCAGGGAATGAAGGCAGCCAGTGTGATGAGTGTACCGAGTAACTCACCAATCTGGCACTTGTAGCCTAGTGAGTAGTATTGTTGCTGCCTAGAGAATGACAATGATAATGGGTGCAGTAGTGACAGTGATGCCCTCTAGGTTGAGGTGTTAGGACTAAGGCTATGTGCACACGTCGAATGGTCCTCTGCGGATTTTTCCACGCGGAATTGATAAATCTGCAGGGCAAAAATGCTGCGTTTTTGATGCAGATTTATCGTGGATTTACCATGGTTTTTCTGCAGGTTTCACTGCGGTTTCACACCTGCGGTTTTCTATTGGAGTGGAATGTAAACCGCTGCATTTCCGCGCTGTTTTTTCCGCAGCATGGGCACAGCGTTTTCTGTTTCCCATAGGTTTACGTTGTAATGTAAATGGATCGCCCCCAGGCACAGGGCAATGGGGTACTCGGTACCGGGTCCCTCTGTCTCGGTTCTGGGGATGTCAAGGTGGCCCGACCCGGTCCGTGGCCCTGCGGAGGGGCACCCAATTAAAGGTGATAGTTTGTCAAGTGTTCGTGACGCCACCTGTGGTATTCGGTCAGGATGACCGACACTGCTGGTGGTCCACTGGGGTGATGGAATGGCAGCTAGATGGTATACCTTCCCACAGGTGAAGTATGTCCCCAGGGCTTCCCAAGATGTGTAGATGGTGATGGTGGGCGTTATAAGGCGCGATGAATAACGAGGACACAAAGGTTGCAGTCTCTTTACCTTTTACAGAAGACTTCAGCGTTCGCAGTCCAGAGTACCGCTCACAGAGCTAGCTGAGTCCGGCCGGTCCGAAGGCACATCCAGAGTTCCCTTAGCCAGGAAGAAATCAGTAGCCTTCCTACTAGCGCCTGTGTGTTGTAGAACCTCCCTGCTGAGCACCACGGGAAAGCCCTCACAACCTTTGTAGATGTTTCTGATGTTCTCTCTCTCTGTCCCCCAGGCCAGATGGTATGGCTAGGACAACCCGTATGACGGGGTAGGCCTGGAGTTAATTTATGGGGACCCTAGAGACGCCCCTCTCCCACAGTTGCCTCCATGTCTTCTTAGGTATTTAGGTTGGGCAGCCAACTTGGAATTGACTGTCCTGCCGTTGTTTAGAGTAATGCGTAGAGTCAGTACTCCCTCAGTGTTCCGGCCACCGGCTACGCGCCTCAAAAGGATGTTGTCAATCTCCGGGCATGACTCCCTCTGGTGTTATCTCCTTATTGCTAAGACTTCGGTTCTCACTCTCCACAATACACCTCGCTTCTTGTCCTTTCTTAGGATGCTGCCGCAAAGGGAGTGCAGGTGCAGCTCCGTAATGTTCTGTCTGTGCTAGGCTGCCACCCCTGACAGGTCCTCCCTGGGTCTCCCCAGTCAGCTTTCTGCCTAACTTCCTATCCAACCCCCAGTTTTACCCGTGTGTGAGGAGTGGCCTAATAGATAGGACCTTTTGCTCCCCCTGGTGGCCGGAGTGTGAAATGTAGTGTGTGACTGTGATACCTGGCAAGGCAAACTCCTTTAGTACCATCAGACGTACCATCACTCCCCCTAGTGGAGGAGCGACATTACTGCAACGACCAGGACTCTGGGGCGCTGCATAAACTCATGGGAAACTGCTGCGGACCCGCAGCTGTGGAAACGCTGCGGATCCGCAGCAAAATCCACAGCGTGTGCACATAGCCTAAGACGTCACTGACGATAGCTGTTATTTAATGTTATTAACAGAACTATAGTGTGTAAATAGCATTGTGTCAATAGCTTGTTCATCGGAATTACTGTATTTTTCTTGTAACATAACTTGTTTCATTTTCACTGCTTACGCTATCCACTGATATTGTGCCCAAGGCACCTGTTTCATTGTGTCAATCAGGGTTGGACTGGCCCACCAGGGAACCGGAGAATCCTCCGGTGGGCCCTGGCTTCTCCTTCAGGAGAGTTCATAGTGCAAACCTTGCATTTGCTATGGAGTTCTTCAGTGGGGGAGAAAGGTGAGCCCTCAGAATCAAATCCTCTGGTGGGCCCAATGTTCTTCAGTCTGACACTGGTGTCAATCGAATAAATAGTTGTTGGCTTAAGTACAACTGTCTCCTCATTGTCTGCGTTCTACCTGTTAACGCTAGTCTCAGTCTAACTTTCCATGCTTCACAATGTGTCTGTCTACGGCTCCTTCCCTCCCTCTGGCATGCTGCCCTCCTCCTCCTCCTCATCCTCCTACTCCTTTGTACAATGTCCTATGAACCTGCCTCATAAGAGCAGAATTTTCCGCTTGTTTGTTGCTGCAACATAATCCAGCTAAATCTAGCAGAGCTCAGGCTGTGTCTCGGCCATGTCAGCCCCTGTATTCTTTGGACTGCTCCCTATGAGTCCCTCTAATCTGTGGTCCTGGGCCGCCTGGTTCTGCCTCCTGTTTGTGTTGGTAAAAGGCTGGAGTCTGTATCTAAAATGGAGCCAGCTTGTTAAAGCTTTTAGCCCATTTGAGGGTCCCAAGCGTCACTGGTGGTATGGCAACACTCATGAGGTAAGAGGCGAGCAATGTGATTAACTTTGTGGAAGATTTTATAAAATATTACCATACCAATTACATAGCAATTCCATAAGCAAAGCTGCTTATTTTATGAGCAAAAGTGCAGCAAAATTCCATTAATCTGGAATCCAGAAAGTCTGATGGGAGGTTTCAGTGGATAATAATTTTGGCACCATCTGTAGCCTGCACTTCAACCCCTTAAGGACTGGGTGATTTTTCGTTTTTGCACCAATGGTTTTTTTCCTCCGTTTATTCCAAAAACCAGAACTTTTTTATATTTCTATTGACATAGCCAGGTCAGGGCTTGTTTGTTTTTTTTTTGCATGATAATCTGTAGTTTGTATGACACCATTCATTAGCCATATAATGTGCTGAAAATGGGAATGGAGTAAAAATGTTGAAAAAATGTAGTTTTGTCAGTGTTATTGGATTTTGATTTTCTGGGGTTCATTGACTGGCGTGGCAACATGATTCTCCAGGACAGTGTGATAACAGTGATACCAAATTTGTATAGTGCTTCTTTACATTTAAGTGGTTAAAAAACTGTTGAACTTTAATTAAAAAATTGGTTTGTGTTGCCATTTTTTGAGACTCATACCTTTTTTTTACTTTTCCATTGACGAAGCTGTACATTTTGGTAAGCATGGGAGTAGTTTAGCGCCAAGTGTCTGAGTGCAATTGGTCCATGTGAAGTATCTGGGGACAGTTATACCAAGGCTTGTTCCCCGTGGGAGTGACAGTGGTCTTCTCTATTGTGACAGCGGGCTGAAGGCTGGCAAAAAAGTGACAAATAGTCTGGGGTAATGCTGTGTATTGGATTACCGGGAGTAATGTGGAGAACAAGAGGTGAGAGGTGCCATGGTGCTGGGGTTCAGCGCGAACTGGGAAGGTCATCGGGGAGCAGACTGGGAATCCTTCCTCGAACACTTTTTCTTACAAGTTTGATATATGTTCAGTCGGATATACACATTTCCCCATTATTTCAGTTACCTTGTCCTTGATTTTGACTTTCTTGCCACAGTTCATTAGCCATCACATGTAAGTGCCCTTGGCCATTTTTTGGAGTTACCAACAAAATGAGAGCCCCCTACATACTGTATGCTGTCTTCTCTTCAAGATCAATGCTAGTCCCAGTTGGATATTTATGACATATCCTGACTGTAAATTCGGTGGCATGACTGACATGGAGACTGCACAAAGCATTGCTGTTTATTGTGACTGTCTCATTTATGACAACCTGTCTGTCTTTATCCCAACCATAGTTCCGTCAGGATGGCAATGACATGAAGATTATGGTTCGTTATGCCGAACAATACCAATACGCCTTTCCACTGTGGATGGGAAATTTCTTTGCAGTCCTGACGATATGCCACCCCGATTATGCAAAGGCTATAATGTCCAGACAAGGTGAGAGGATGCCTGCTGACCATCTGTCTTGTACTAAAGCTCCATTTCGGTATCCGTACATATCTCGTTGATAGATCATAACTTGCTAACTCGAGAAAACCCTTCTATATTCTCGGAAAGAAACATTATAGGCAAAGCTATGGGGCCTGCAGGATTGCTCGAGGGCACAAGTCACTTATGCTAGATGCCCAATATGTGGCATCATGCAGGCTCCTTATAAAAATGATTCCCTAGTATAAGCCGCAGGTTCCACCACACCTCGTGAAACTCAACACAACCAGCCATAGAGTCAACATTCGGTGAATTACTGGGCGAGTAGTGAGTTTATGAAAAGAGATGAGCGAATATGTTTGGAAAACGATTGCAAAATCCGAATTCGCCATATTCGTTATGATTTTATGTTTGATGATTGTTTCCAAACATATTCCCTCATCTCTACTCCCATTGAATCCAATGGAGGTCTTCTATGTTAAGCGACTATGGCAAATACGGTGATCGTAATCTGAACCGAATATTGAAATATTTGCTGATCTCTAATTATAAACTTCTCTGCCATGTGATTGTTGTAATGGTTGAGTCACTAAAAAAGTTCAAGGAGGATTACATAATTTACAAGTTATGGGTACAAGACTCTGTGATAGGGGCGTTGATCCAGGGAACTAATCTGGTTGCCGTATGTGGAGTCGAGAAGGAATTTTTCCTCTAATATGGGGCAATTTGCATTTGCCCTAATGGACATTATTTTTTTGTCCCTGGGAAATACCTTCAGGAGCTGGGAGCCCTCTTTGGGGTCAAAGGGCTGCACACGGTTTGGTCCACTTAGAGTTTGTTCACACAGATTTTTGTTTTTTTTTAATTTTGAGAGTAGAAACTGAATGGAAACTCTCCAAATCCTACTCAAATTCCTCAAGTACTCAGAGTTTCTGCTCAGTTTTCGATCAACAAACACAGCAAAAAGACTCAGTATGCACATACTCTTAAATGTTCTTTTCAGCTATACTCTCTTGAAATATATTCCCCTTTTTTACAGATCCTAAGGATAAATTTACCTATGGCTTTCTGACTCCGTGGATCGGTATGTAATCCTAGCACTAGTTGATGTGCCTTTAGACATTAGATGCTTGAAGGTGATTTCATTGAAATACAGTGATCAACTTTATGTCTATGGGCACCATCAAACACCTCCTTTCAAAAACTTAGACCACATCTTAAAGCCTCACAAGGCTCATTTTTAACTTTTGGCTTCACTCAGGGGAGGGACTGCTGGTGTTGTCAGGACAGAAGTGGTTTCAGCACCGCCGGCTGCTGACCCCGGGATTCCACTATGACGTACTGAAGCCGTATGTCAGTCTGATGTCCGACTGTGTCACCGTCATGCTGGTAACGATAGAAATAGGTATTTAACAAAGAACATAGTATTCCATTCTGTAACTCATTCCTGTTCATTTCTTATTTTTTTTTAGGACAAATGGGAGCGTCTTACTGCCAAAGACAGCCCAGTGGAGCTTTTCCATCATGTCAGCCTCATGACACTGGACAGCATCATGAAATGTGCCTTTAGCTATCACAGCAACTGCCAGATGGACAGGTTTGTCAAAACCCTGTAAAAAACCCTTTTTGGTAATAAGAATTTGCATTTGATAAAGAAAAGTTGTACAGAATTACAGAAACATAGGTGCTTTCATCAAATAACGGCACCACTTCTGTTCGCAAGGTGTGGACCAAATATCTTCCAAAAACAGCGAAACACCAAATTTAACCCATGGACAGATGGAAGAAATCAGCCATGTTTTTCTAATCCTGCAAAACTTCAGGAGCCCACTCCATATGAAGCAGTTTCTGCGGTCAATAACGAACCTAGCAACTAAGTGGTTAGACAGAGGAAGCAGGCTCCCTCAGTCACCCCATATTCCTCCGCAGCACGATCATGGGTTGTTGTATCACCTACTGTCCTAATGATTGTCGCGGCTCCTATTAAGTGCTCCCAAAATCTGACAGGCAATGAAATAGTCTTATGACTCCCTAAATATATTAGATTACCCTAAAATTGTGCACATTGATAACATTCCAATCTTTCATCTTATAGTGAGAGTGCTTACATCAAAGCTGTATATGAGTTATCATATCTGGCGGACCGCAGAGTCTTCTTTCTCCCGTATCATAATGATGTGATTTTTCATCTGAGCCCCCATGGATTCCGATCTCGCAGAGCCTTAAAGATAGTGCATGGACACACAGGTGAGTGTAACATCTAGATTCAGGATAACCCTCCATGCTTCCCCCAATCTGTTGCAAGGGAGTTAAAGTATAGCAAAAGCTGATTTAATGAGAAATTGCTTTTTATTTTAGTTTTAAACTATGCTCATAATTTTTATTTTTAATTATTTTATTATCCCACTTCATACATGTTGCCGAACGGTGGATGTTCTGGTCTTGACACCTTCAGCCATCGCTTAAAAAAAACAAACCCCCAAAACACTCTGAAACATGCAGCTCATTAGGCCTGAGAGTGCTTGGAGCGGAGCACAGGCTCAATAGAGAGTTTGTGATCCTGTACACGGCTCTGTCCATGCGCTCAGAGACTTTTTATTGAGCCCGTACATCGCTCCATGCAGGAGTTGAGTACAGTACTTTGGCTTGATGAGTTGTTTTAGAACTTTTTGTTTTTGAGCAATTGGTGGTGATCTCAGGACCTGAACCTTTACCGATTGACCGCAAGTGTACGTGTAAATATAATAATAAAAAAATAAAGATGATAAAGCACATAAAGTGAACCTTAGTTTATAGCTATGACCAATTAATTGGCACAATATGTGTTTGCATTAGTCATGAACTTTGAGTTGTAGCTAATTCTAACAAGCTGGACTTTGCCATAATTTCCAGATACAAATTAATATGATAGCCTTGATCTAATGATGACAGACTAGGGCAATAATCTCCATAAATTCTGTATGGTACTTAAATTTAGATAAAGTGATTCAAGAGAGAAAACTATCGCTAAAGCAAGATACAGAGCTGGAGAAGATCCAGAAGAAGAGGCACCTGGACTTCCTTGATATTCTGCTCTGTGCTAAGGTAGATTCTAGCACCCCATGTATTACCCAGACAGGAGAGATACTAAATAACAGCAGCTTGCACCCTCATTTGCTGTGTCCCTGTGTACTACATGACTGCCTTTTTATTTGAATGATTACTTGGTAATTTTTGGAAAGTTTTTAAAACCCTCCAGTGCTACGAAAATAAGTGCATGGCATACGAAAAAAGTGCACAAGGTTTCTGCTTACTGCAAGCCCTCTCCCAAAAGAGAAGGCCCCCCACATTCTCAACCCATGGAGCAAGAATTGATCATAAAGTTAGGAATTGATGGCCTCCCTTCACCCAACTTTAAGTAGAGCCCACCCTTCTCTAATCTTCCATCTTGGCTGCCACCCCAGTGTCCATCGGGACGTAAAGTCAAGATGCCATATACGATCTTGTACATTTCTTGGTAACCAGTGAGGTGGCCAGGGTGCTAGTCATGGCGAGGGGCTGCTGTTCTGGCACACCCGGGCACCCCGCAAAGAAAACACAATGTCCCATCAGTTGTGTGTTTTGTGAGAAATGCAAATGTGAGGTTGCACGGTTCCAGTTTCAGATGTTATCACACACTGATTACCGGAGTCCAAGTCCATCTTTAACAAATCAACTTTACTCAGCAAGTTCAGTTCAGTCACACTCTCCACATGTAGACACAATACCCACCCTTTAGGCATTTTATTGTAGCACAGAGTTAAAAAACAAACATGGAAAGCTTGATGCTTACATTTCAACTTTAAGACACATAGCTTGAAGGTTTAAAGACAATACAGTGGCATTGAGCTTAGCTGTACTTTTCCAGAAGTGACAATTTTGGTCAGGGCGTTGCTCTTACACTGTACAAGGTAGTCATCAAGCAGCAGTCCATAACTCCTCTATGTGTCTCGGACCACCTTTCGGCAGAGGCACCACCTTCAGCATATTTTCCTATTTTGACAGTTCAGAGTGGGTCTTAGCATAGTTGGCAATCACAGTAATGAATTTCAAGAACTCTCTTTACAGTCAGGTTAACCTTCAGACCACTGCCTTCACAAACTAATCGCTTGAGAAAGAACTTTAGCTGAAGCTGTATACATTTCCTAACTGACCCCCTAGCGCACTCTCACCCTACAGTTTGCTGGTTTGTTGAGGGAGGATCTGAAGTGACCCTTCACGGTTGACTCAGTGATTTCCAAATTGATCCACAGGGCGTTGCCGGCAACTGAGAATGACCAGACAGAGACATGTCTCTGTTTGGGGGGATCAACGTCAAATCCCTAATCCCGTTTATTGTGTCACACTTTTCATAATCTTAGCAAGTTATACTTCAACCAATAGTATAAAATCACACTTGCAACACTTGACCTATAAGAATACAGAAAAACCAGAAACTACATATATGGCCGTGACTACCTGGCATAGAAAAAAACATAACAGCCTGTATGTCAAGGTCTCGTAGAACAATACACCCTCAGTCTCATATCTTGTTCAGGTTGAAACAATCAAGGTCTCATAACAACTATGAACTTTAGCCTAGTAACAGAATTTATCTCAAAACAGCAAAATGGAGTCGAAAAGCACAACATGAAGCCCACTTTAATTTTGATCTTGGTTTAACCCTTCACAGGTTCACACTACTCAATAGCTTTTATTAGAAAAAAAAAACAAGAAAAAGAAGCTGAAAATGGAGTGCTTCTGAGGAAGGATATTAGATATGGTGAATGTGAGCAACCATTTTAAAACACAGTAGACCCCCCAAAAAAAGCCCGAACAAAAGGTCAGAAAAAAATGGGACAATGAAAAATTATTATGGTTAAATTACCTTTATTGATAGCGGTATATAGCACTACAAACACAAGAAGTGCCTGCACGAATAATAATAACATATAATTTATACAAATAGCAAGTAAAATTTAAAATATGGCACATATATTAAAGACCACCTCACCGGGTAAAAATGCTAAAAAAAATATTATGCTGAAAACTTATATGCAAGTATAGCAAAAATATAATTTAAGTTAATTATAGCAATAATATAATTTAATTTATCTAGGAAGGAACCATAGAGACCATCTACCATTTATGACAGCAATAATTATATATATATATATATATATATATATATATATATATATATATATATATATATATATACTCACCGGCCACTTTATTAGGTACACCATGCTAGTAACGGGTTGGACCCCCTTTTGCCTTCAGAACTGCCTCAATTCTTCATGGCATAGATTCAACAAGGTGCTGGAAGCATTCCTCAGAGATTTTGGTCCATATTGACATGATGGCATCGCACAGTTGCCGCAGATTTGTCGGCTGCACATCCCAAAGATGCTCCATACAAGGCAGGATGGATCCATGCTTTCATGTTGTTTACGCCAAATTCTGACCCTACCATCCGAATGTCGCAGCAGAAATCGAGACTCATCAGACCAAGCAACGTTTTTCCAATCTTCTACTGTCCAATTTCGATGAGCTTGTACAAATTGTAGCCTCAGTTTCCTGTTCTTAGCTGAAAGGAGTGGTACCCAGTGTGGTCTTCTGCTGCTGTAGCCCATCTGCCTCAAAGTTCGACGCACTGTGCGTTCAGAGATGCTCTTAGGCCTACCTTGGTCGTAACGGGTGGCGATTTGAGTCACTGTTGCCTTTCTATCAGCTCGAACCAGTCTGCCCATTCTCCTCTGACCTCTGGCATCAACAAGGCATTTCCGCCCACAGAACTGCCGCTCACTGGATTTTTTTTCTTTTTCGGACCATTCTCTGTAAACCCTAGAGATGGTTGTGCGTGAAAATCCCAGTAGATCAGCAGTTTCTGAAATACTCAGACCAGCCCTTCTGGCACCAACAACCATGCCACGTTCAAAGGCACTCAAATCACCTTTCTTCCCCATACTGATGCTCGGTTTGAACTGCAGGAGATTGTCTTGACCATGTCTACATGCCTAAATGCACTGAGTTGCCGCCATGTGATTGGCTGATTAGAAATTAAGTGTTAACAAGAAGTTGGACAGGTGTACCTAATAAAGTGGCCGGTGAGTGTATATAGCAGTATGAGTGGCTACAAAACTCAAACAAAAAATTTACTAAGGGAAAACAAAAATAGTCAACCAAACATATGTGAATCAAATAACAAACATATACAGTATATGGATATTCATTATAAAATTAATGAAAAAACAAACAAGAATAAAATACACTCAAAGGTGCCAGTGTAAGCCCCCTGACAAAGGACCAGTTCTGAAACGCGCGTCAGGGCGTGTGCTGCACTAGAGACTACAAGACACCCAGGTAATTGACTCCTTAGCCCACAGGACTCTGCCTTCATTGCAGCTATCACTCCAGTCACTTGTCTGACATGATCCATTGTGACCATTTCAATTAATCCTTTAACTCCACTCACTGCCATGTAGTCCATTGACTAAATTCACCTTCTAACTATATAAAACTTTTTGTTATTCATCTATTTTTCTCACCGTGCTCTCTGCAGCTTACACTGGCACCTTTGAGTATTTTTATGTTTTTTTTCACTAATTTTATAACTATTATCCATATACCGTATATATATATATATATATATATATATATATATATATATATATATACAGTGTATATATATATATATATATATATATATATATATATATATAATATATATATATATTTGTTATTTGGTCCACATATGTTTGGTTGACTATTTTTGTTTTTTCACCTAGTAAATTTTCTTTGTTTGATTTTTTTAGCCACTCATGCTGCTATATACGGTATATAATTATTTGTGCCATAAATGGTAGATGGTCTCTGTGGTTCCTTCCTCGAAAAATTTAATTACATTATTGCTATACTTGCATATAACTTTTCAGTTTTCATAATATATATTTTTTATTTTTACCTGGTGAGGCGGCCTTTAATCTAATATATGTCATATTTTAAATTTTACTTACTATTTGTATAAATTATGTTATTATTCGTGGGGGGCACTTATTGTGTTTGCAGTGCTATATAATGCTATCAATAAAAGTAATTTAACTATAATAATTTTCTATTTTGTCCTATTTTCTCTGACCTTTTGTTCGGGCTTTTTTCTTTGGGTCTGCACGATTTCCGAATGGTCTGCCATTCTTTCCTATACAGCAGATTTGTCACTCACCGTATATAAAATCTGACACATTTCCTTCTATCACTACTGGTAAACATTCATTGCTGTGGTCAGTACGTGTTTTTAAATTAATGTTACAACTCAATCAGCCTGCTGCTACCAGGTTCGGACATCCTTAATGAGGTGCTGTAATATGAGGCAGCTGAAAAACAAAAACAGGAGTGCCATCCTGAGACCAGATAGATCCTCACTGGGAAGTTAGGAGTTAAAGCACCACTTACTTGGTAGTGGGGAGGAAGATTCCTATCTATTGTCCATCCAGGTCAGCCTCTGATCCTGAATGAACAATGGAGGATGCAGTGAATGTGAAATGATGGGTGGAGATAATTACCAAACAAAGCAGGAAACTAACAGGGCTTATTAGATATAAAAAAAGACCTTTACAACACAATTAAAAGTCACTAAGGGTCAAATCTACACATTTTGGGTTTCCCCTTCATCGGGATATTAGTCCTGTTAGCAGAGGTGAAGCTCATGGGCCCAAATGCAAAAGCTCCCATGGGACTCCCAATTATTGCATAGTCTTTATTAGCATTGGTCTTTTTATATAGGCAAAAGAGACTTTGCAACCTTTGCACCTATTGTAGTTATTCCCTTTGCCGGTTTGGTAATTACTGCTGCCCATCGTTTAACATTGACTACATTGTCCATTACTCACAAAGGAAAGAGGCTTACCTGGATATAAGGGGGGATAGGAATTTTCCTATCTCCCTGCGAAGAACCTCACTGTGTCGGTCTATCGTGCTCTCTGACCTGTTCCCTCACCCAAACAAATAAATAAGGCAGCACTCTGTAGCGCCATAGCTTGCAAACATGAAATATGAAAATGTTATTGCATTACCACACTATAAATATGAAAAATTGAGAAAGCTTAGTGCATAAATTGGCCAATTTGTGTGTACCTGGAAGCCATGTTAAGGCGTTTCTCTTTTCCAGGTCCTAACACTTCCTTTCCTCTTTGAGAATAAATTCTTCATCTGTATGGGAACTTGTGAATCCTATCTTAGACTAAAATCTATATCTCTGTGGAGGGGTAGGGTCCTGGTGTAATTAAAAATGCCTGAGGCTAAGAGGCGGAGTGCTCAGTCAGAAGGCTAATGAATACAAATTTCCCCAAATTGACCATCACATCCAAACATAGACTAGGTGTGAACAGGTGCTTACCTAGAGTCACCAACTCATATACAATCAAATAAGGCAGCATACTGTAGCGCCAAAACTTGCAAACATGAAATATGAAAATTGTATTGCATTACCGCACTAGAAATATGAAAAATTGAGAAAGCTTAGCGCATAAATTGGCCAATTCATGTGTACCTGAAAGCCACGTTAAGGCGTTTCTTAATTCAATTTTCATATTTCATGTTTGCAAGCTATGGCGCTAGTGTGATGCCTTATTTTTTGGATTGTATATGAGTTGGTGACTCTAGGTTCAGCACCTGTTCACACCTAGTCTATGTTTGGATGTGACAGTCAGTTTTTGGAAATCTGTTCCCTCACCCAACTTGTGTACCCCCCACCTGCTCATAATGATCATTAGATTGATATCGATAACTTGTACCGCTGGGCTACTGGTACAAAGGTTGAAAACCTAGTTTGTATAGTAGCTCCAAAGTTTGTTATTGCAAGTGGACAACCTATTCTCCAGTCACCGGGGATACAGCATCTCTAATTCACTGTAGCCGGTTGAGCTTAAATACGTAACATGTATTATTATTATTAGGATGAAAATGGTCATGGTCTTCCTGATAAAGACCTGCGGGCAGAGGTGGACACTTTTATGTTTGAAGGGCATGATACAACAGCCAGTGGCATCTCCTGGATATTATACTGCATGGCTAAATACCCCGAGCACCAGGAGAAATGCCGTGAGGAGATCAGAGAGGTCTTGGGAGATCGGACCACAGTGGAGTGGTGAGAGTTTCTAATTTTCAGCACTTATGTACATGATTACTGTCATATATTATAACAGAGGAGGTCTGGGGGCTGGCATGTTTTCTCTATATGTTCCCCTCTCCCATTCCTTGTGTTCTATAGTGCAGCTCTGCTTGTTCTCATGAGCTGTATTCATGAAGCCCACCCACTATTTAACAGGTTAAAGGCCAAGTTCTATGTAAAATAACCCTGTGGCATTTGTACTATACATCCCATAAAGCTGGACAGATCTCTTACCAGTACCATCTTTCTCCAGATGTCCCATGCACCCCATCAGGCTGCCTCTATGGTACATACACCCTTGTTTTTTTGGAATTGCCTGAAAATTGAAGAAATATTATGATGAATCCTTAGTAAACTTTGTTCAACCATATGGCCTAAATCTTTTTCAACCTGTTTCCTTATCCTGTAAAGCTGTCTGTATGCCTGAAGGTTATGTTTTATCGTTAATTCTGCATTCCAGGGAAGACCTGGGAAAGCTGCAATACACCACCATGTGCATTAAGGAAAGCATACGTCTCTTTCCTCCTGTACCGGAAATTGTTCGCGAACTTAAAGAACCAATCACGTTCTTTGATGGACGGAGCCTGCCCAAAGGTGGGTGACATCATAAAAAAGTGACTCTATCTACATTTAAAAACTTACAACTCATCTATCTATGATCTATCATCAATCTATCTATCTATTATCTATCTGTCTACACCATGTTCCAAATTATTAAGCAAATTATATTTTTCTTGGATTTTCCTAAATGGTTGGTGCAAATGACAGTCAGTCTAATAAAAGTCGTCACCCGTTAGATTATGCATCGAATTTTATTGAAGAAACCTCCCAATGATAACAGTATAATCTCCAAAATGAATAAAACCTCACAACGCACTGTTCCAGATTATTACGCACAGTAGAATTTCTAAACATTTGATCTGTTTTAAAGAACTGAAAATGCTCATTTGTGGAATTTGCAGCATTAGGAGGTCACATTCACTGAGCAAAAAAGCTATTTAACTCCAAAACATCCTAACAGGCCAAGTTACATGTTACCATAGGACCCTTCTTTGATATCACCTTCACAATTCTTGCATCCATTGAACTTGTGAGTTTATGGAGAGTTTCTGCTTGTATTTCTTCCCTCCCAGAGCTGCTGTTTTGATGTGAACTGCCTCCCACCCTCATAGATCTTTTGCTTGATGATACTCCAAAGGTTCTCTATAGGGTTGAGGTCAGGGGAAGATGGTGGCCACACCATGAGTTTATCTCCATTTATGCCCATAGCAGCCAATGACTCAGAGGGATTCTTTGCAGCATGAGATGGGGCATTGTCAGCATGAAGATGATTTTGCTCCTGAAGGCACGTTTCTGCTTTTTATACCATGGAGGAAAGTTGTCAGTCAAAACTCTATATACTTTGCAGAGGTCATTTTCACACCTTCAGGAACCTTAAAGGGCCCTACCAGCTGTTTCCCCATGATTCCGGCCCAAAACATGACTCCTCTGAGTCGCCCGTCAGGGCAGTGGGGTACTTGGTACCGGGTCCATTACTTAAAGGGATGTGTCACGGCGGCGGCAACCCGGTCCGTGGCCCTGGGCGCCCATGTTAAAGGGATAGTCTTTAAAGGGATTTGTAAAATAAATAAATGTTCGTGACGCCACCTGTTATTCGGTCAGGGATGACCGACGCTGATTTAAGGGGACCACTGGGGTGATGTTATGGCAGCTGGGATGGTGTAGCTTCCCAGAGGTGAAGCTGGGTCCCCAGGGCTCCAGGAGTAGTAGATGAAGGTGAGTGGTGCGATAAAGAACGGAGGACATAGGTTTGCAGTCTCTTTACTTGGTTTACTGATGGCAGCAGGCAGCCCCAGTCCAGGGCACCAGATCACAGGTACAGGAAGGGTCCGGCCTGCTTGGAAGCGAGTTCAGAGTCCCCTTTAACCAGGTGGATTTAAAAACCTTCCTTTTAGTATGGTGGTATTGTAGTCCCTTACTGCCTAAGGCTTCTGGCAAGGTCCTCTCAGTTCTCTCTGTCCCCCTTTAGGTAGGACTCAAACCCATATGACAGGTGACTCGACCCTTTTTACAGGGTCTTTATCACGACCCAGGCTCTATGTGTCACTGTGTCTCCTGGGCATTAGGGCGGACAAGTTACATGTAGTCTAGTTGTCCTACCGATTTCTGCTGTGCCTCCTAGAGTATGACACAACCTCGATCTTCTGGTTACCGGTATCTGCACTCTGTAGGGAGGTAGCCCAGTTGCTGCTATTCTCCCTTGTTGTCACTCTCCTGTGCTTCGCTCTCTGGCACGTTTGCTACAAGCTTTTCTTCCTTCTGTATCGCGCTATCGAGGAGCTGCAGCATTTCAGGCTACATGGCCCCTCACTCGTCCCTCTGCCTCAGACTGCTCCCTTCTGCTGTCTCGCACCAACTGTCTAAATCTTCCTAACTGCCTAGCAACTGCCTATCAACTAACTTCTCCTCCCGACAAAAAAGAGAGCAGCTCCCCTGAAGTCAGGTGTAGAGCTCCCCCCTCTGGCCTGGAGCCAAAACGGTGTTGCATGTGTTAATTACCTGTTAAGAGGAATCTTCCATCACTTCCAAATGTGACATCACTCTCCCCATGAGGAAAGCAATGCCACTGTGACAACCAGGACCCTGGGGCATCACACCTCCACCTCCTTGCTGAAGTCGCAGCCTTGTTGGGACATGGTGGCCATCCACCAACCATCCACTACTCCATGCATCTGGACCATCCACAGTTGCTCGACACTCATCAGTAAACAAGACTGTTTGGAAATTAGTCTTCATGTATGTCTGGGCCCACTGCAACTGTTTCTGCTTGTGAACACTGTTTAGGGGTGGCCGAATAGTAGGTTTATGCACCACGGCAAGCCTTTGAAGGATCCTACACCTTGAGGTTCGAGGGACTCCAGAGGCACCAGCAGCTTCAAATATCTGTTTGCTGGTTTGTAATGGCTTTTTAGCAGCTGCTCTCTTAATCCAATAAACTTGCCTGGCAGAAACCTTCCTCATTCTGCCTTTATCAGCACGAAC
Organism: Ranitomeya variabilis; assembly: GCF_051348905.1. Taxonomy (NCBI): domain Eukaryota; kingdom Metazoa; phylum Chordata; class Amphibia; order Anura; family Dendrobatidae; genus Ranitomeya; species Ranitomeya variabilis. The sequence continues at coordinate 28,793,449 of NC_135239.1, forward strand.
ACGTCTGTGCTCAGATTCAGCCACAAATCTATTAACAGTGCAATGATCACGCTTAAGATTTCGGGAAATATCTAATGTTTTCATCCCTTGACCAAGGCATTGCACTATTTGATGCTTTTCGGCAGCAGAGAGATCCTTTTTCTTTCCCATGTTACTTGTAAACTGTGGCCTGCTTAATAATGTGGAACATCATTTTTACGTAGTTTTCCTTTAATTAGAATCACCTGAAAAACTAATTATCACATGTGTTTAAGACTGATTTCAGTGATCCATTGAGCCCTGAGACACAATACCATCCATGAGTCTATTTGAAAAACAAAACAATTAAATCTTTATGACACTTAAATCCAATTTGCATAATGATTTGGAACACAGTGTATCTATCATCTATCTATTATCTATCTATCTATCTATCTATCTATCTATCTATCTATCTATCATCTATCTATCTATCATCTATGTATCTATCTATCTATCTATCTATCTATCTATCTATCTATCTATCTATCTATTATCTATCTAGTTAGAAAAAAATGGAACAGAATTTGTAATGAATGGGTGCAGAGCCTCCCAGCAATTAATCCATATACTTGCCAATAATCAAAAAATGAAGAATGGAAAGCAGCACTCCAAAATTTTTCAAAATAAAGGTGGGCTTTATTGGGTCCACATGGCATGGACCCAATAAAGTCCACCTTTATTTTGAAAATTTTGGAGTGCTGCTTTTCATTCTTCTTCTTTTTTAATCTATCTATCTATCTATCTATCTATCTATCTATCTATCTATCTATCTATCTATCTATCTATCTTTCATCTACCTATCTATCTATCTATTTATTATCTATCATCTATGGTATTTATCTATTAACTCTCTATTATCTATCTACCTATCTATCATTATCTATCTATTTATCTATCTATTATCTAGCATCTATCTATCTATCTATCTATCTATCTATCTATCTATCTAGCTATCTATCTGTTATCTATCATCTATCTATCTATCACCTACCTATCTATTATCTATCTAATATCTATCTATTATTTATTTATCGATTATCTATTATCTATCTATTATCTATGTGTTATGCTTTGTTTTTATATGAAGAATTTCTGTGCCTTCTTTCTACAGGTACCATTGTTGTCATCTCGATATATACTATAAACCGGTGCCCCAGTATCTGGGAAGATCCAGAGGTAATACTATAAATGTATAATGTTCCCATCCATTTCCTATAATTCCGTTCTGCTTTATTAAACAGGACCTGGCATGTATAAGTATCCTGTATCTAAGCCAAATGTCACAGTCCGTGCCCCAATAATGGGACAGGTGTTACATGGAATGGTGATAGTCACTGTGTCTGGACATGATGTGTGTAATTCCCCACAGTCCTGTGGAATTGTTATAAGATGCTTAAAGGGGTTTTCCAGGACTTTTTTTTTGCTGACTTATTCTTAGGCTAGGTCAACAATATAAGATCATGGCTGCACCGATCCGTTGTTATCTGCATGTAGTGGACACTGCTGGGTACTGCAGATCAGCTCCTATTGAAAAAAGTTCTTGGCAGTGACCACTACATTCGGTACGGAGCTGTGCGGTTCCATACTGTATACATCTATATTCCGGGGGGGGGGGGGGGGGATGATAAGAACTGATTGATGGGTGTACCTGGTCTCGAACCTCAACTGATCTTATTTAATTGACTTATCATGAGGAAAGCTCATCAATATAAAAGTAGTGAACAACCCGATTAAAATTCACTAACATTGTCTGGCCCTAGACTGCAGCTTCCCATTATTTTCTTCATCACATTCAAGCTACTGATATCAAGTTTTCCTTAAGGGTATAGCTCCACGTTCAGGATTGCATCAGGATTTGGTCAGGATTTTCCATCAGTATTTGTAAGCCAAAACCAGGAGTGGGTGATAAATACAGAAGTGGTGCATATGTTTCTATTATACTTTTCCTCTGATTGTTCCACTCCTGGTTTTGGCTTACAAATACTGATGGAAAATCCTGACCAAATCCTGATGCAATCCTGAACGTGGAGCTATACCCTTATATGTTACAATTTGTTCAATGCCAACTGTAAACCCAGAGAGAATCGATTGCCTTAAAAGCCGTCCCTGAATTATTACCATAAGGCCACGTTCACACGTTCAGTATTTGGTCAGTATTTTACATCAGTATTTATAAGTCAAAGCCAGGAGTGGGTGAAAAATACAGAAGTGGTGACTTGTGGTCTACTGATTCTTCCCCGATAGATAATGTTGAGGGAAAGAAGGATCCAGCATGTTCCGAACTTTTTGTGCTCTGTTGTAGCTATATACAGTAGCTGCAGAGATCACTGGGGAGAGGTGGGCGTAATCTTTTCTCCCCTGTATGATACTGCCTGCTTCTGATTGGTCAACTTCATGCAGGGGAAGAAGTGCACACCCACAGGGACAAATCGAATGCCCATTTGAACTATAAGATGCATTATAACCTAAATTTTATGAGAAAATATCCCCACAATGGAGTGTACGAATTAAAAATAAAACATATGTTTTACTCAGCTCTGCAGTCACTATTCCATAATGTGGCCAGTTTAACATGCTGAAACTGGTGAAAGGTCATCTTCAAGAGTTCCATGTTACTAACTTGCCCTGAACGGATGATATGCGCTGGTGTTCACAATACTTATACTGTGTCTCTTTAGGTGTTTGATCCCCTGAGGTTCTCTCCAGAAAATTCGGCGTCGAGACACTCTCATGCTTTCCTGCCTTTCTCTGCAGGATCAAGGTAATACGAGAAGGCTAGATAAAAATAGGTGCCTCCATAAAGAAAAAAACACTTGCATGTTAATGAATTCTTGTTCAGGGGGATTGTATACTGTACATTATCTCTTCTGCTAAGCATCGTTGACCCAAAAGGAATGAATGTCTGTGTCATAGCATTGCCAACCCCCCCCACACGTGTTGTGTTGTACCCTGATAGGTCCTCACTGTTTTCCTGTATCATACATTGTATTACATGTATATGTGCCTTACAATTTTATATTCTCTCTCCCAGAAACTGCATTGGACAGAATTTTGCAATGAATGAAATGAAAGTTGCCACTGCTTTGACCTTACAGAGGTTTGAGTTACTTCCGGACCCTAAGAGCGAACCATTGCAACAATCCCAATTAATTTTACGCTCCATGAATGGAATACACATCTATCTGAAGAAGATAAACTGTGACAAGACAAAAAATATCTAATGTTTTATACATTTCTTCATATCATTATATCATTTTTTTTATAATTATTTTTAATTTAGAAATTTTCAAGGATAAATTTATAGTAAACTTCACCGTATGAGGTGGAAGAATGAGTATGAATATTAAATATCCTACTGAGCTACTAATCCTCTGCGTACACCTAAGGCCTCTTTCACACTGGTCGGGTCCGTCGCTAAGCGTCGATGCGCCGTACCGACGCACGTTGTGAAAATTTGGCACAACATGGGCGGGGGATGCAGTTTTTCAATGCATCCGCTGCCCATTGTAAAGTCCCGGGGAGGGGGGGACGGAGTTCCGGCTGCGCATGCACAGTAGGAAATGGCAGACCCGACGTACGAAAAAACATAGTAACATAGTAACATAGTTATTAAGGTTGAAGGAAGACTTTAAGTCCATCTAGTTCAACCCATAACCTAACATGCCCTAACATGTTGATCCAGAGGGAGGCAAAAAAAGCCATGTGGCAAAGAGTAAGCTCCACATTGCGGAAAAAAAATTCATTCCCGACCCCACATATGGCAATCAGACTAGTTCCCTGGATCAACGCCCTATCAAGGAATCTAGTGTATATACCCTGTAACATTAATAATAATGATAAGAAATAATTTAAGAAAGAATAGAGGTACAGAGAGGAACATCAAGTGCATGTATACTAATGCCAGAAGCCTCGCCAACAAAATGGATGAATTAGAACTAATGTTGTTGGAGCATAATTATGACATGGTGGGGATATCTGAGACGTGGCTGGATGAGAGCCATGACTGGGCTGTTAACTTGCAGGGCTATAGCCTGTTCAGAAATGACCGTACAGATAAGCGAGGGGGAGGGGTGTGTCTGTATGTAAAATCGTCCTTAAAACCCATCCAGCGTGATAATATAGGTGAATCTATTGACAATGTAGAGTCCCTGTGGGTGGAGATAAGGGGAGGGGGAAAAAATAATAAATTACTGATAGGGGTTTGTTATAAATCTCCAAAAATAATGGAAGCAATGGAGAATAGCCTCGTAAAGCAAATAGATGAAGCTGCGACTCAAGGAGAAGTCATTATTATGGGGGACTTCAACTACCCTGAAATAGATTGGGGAACAGAAACCTGCAGTTCCAGTAAAGGTAATCGGTTTTTGACAACTATGAGAGACAATTACCTTTCACAACTGGTTCAGGACCCAACAAGGAGGGGGGCACTGCTAGACCTAATATTAACCAACAGGCCAGACCGCATAGCAAATATAAGGGTTGGGGGTCACTTGGGGAATAGTGATCACAAAATAATAAGTTTTCATGTAACCTTTAATAAGATGGGTAGTAGGGGGGTGACAAGGACACTAAACTTCAGGAGGGCAAATTTCCAACGGATGAGAGAGGATCTTGGTGCAATTAACTGGGACGATATCCTGAGACACAAAAATACACAAAGAAAATGGGAGACGTTTATTAGCATCCTGGATAGGACCTGTGCACAGTATATACCGTATGGGAATAAACATACTAGAAATAGGAGGAAACCAATATGGCTAAATAGAGCTGTAAGGGGCGCAATAAGGGACAAAAAGAAAGCATTTAGAGAATTAAAGGAAGTAGGTAGTGATGAGGCATTAAATAAATACAGAAAATTAAATAAATTCTGTAAAAAGCAAATCAAGGCAGCAAAGATTGAGACAGAGAGACTCATTGCCAGAGAGAGTAAAAATAATCCCAAAATATTCTTTAACTACATAAATAGTAAGAAACTAAAAAATGATAGCGTTGGCCCCCTTAAAAATAGTCTGGGTGAAATGGTGGATGAGGATGAGGAAAAAGCCAATATGCTAAATGACTTTTTTTCATCAGTATTTACAAAAGAAAATCCCATGGCAGACAATATGACTAGTGATAAAAATTCCCCATTAAATGTCACCTGCTTAACCCAGCAGGAAGTACAGCGGCGTCTAAAAATAACTAAAATTGACAAATCTCCGGGCCCGGATGGGATACACCCCCGAGTACTGCAGGAACTAAGTACAGTCATTGATAGACCATTATTTTTAATCTTTAAAGACTCCATAATAACAGGGTCTGTACCACAGGACTGGCGTATAGCAAATGTGGTGCCAATATTCAAAAAAGGGGCAATAACTGAACTCGGTAATTATAGGCCAGTAAGCTTAACCTCTACTGTGGGTAAAATCCTGGAGGGCATTCTAAGGGATACTATACTGGAGTATCTGAAGAGGAATAACCTTATGACCCAGTATCAGCACGGGTTTACTAGGGACCGTTCATGTCAGACAAATCTGATCAGCTTCTATGAAGAGGTAAGTTCCGGACTGGACCAAGGGAACCCAGTGGACGTAGTTTATATGGACTTTTCCAAAGCTTTTGATACGGTGCCACACAAAAGGTTGTTACATAAAATGAGAGTAATGGGGATAGGGGAAAATATGTGTAAGTGGGTTGAGAGCTGGCTCAGGGATAGGAAACAAAGGGTGGTTATTAATGGAGCACACTCGGACTGGGTTGCGGTTAGCAGTGGGGTACCACAGGGGTCAGTATTGGGCCCTCTTCTTTTTAACATATTTATTAATGACCTTGTAGGGGGCATTCAGAGTAGAATTTCAATATTTGCAGATGACACTAAACTCTGCAGGGTAATCAATACAGGGGAGGACAATTTTATATTACAGGATGATTTATGTAAACTAGAAGCTTGGGCTGATAAATGGCAAATGAGCTTTAATGGGGATAAATGTAAGGTCATGCACTTGGGTAGAAGTAATAAGATGTATAACTATGTGCTTAATTCTAAAACTCTGGGCAAAACCGTCAATGAAAAAGACCTGGGTGTATGGGTGGATGACAAACTCATATTCAGTGGCCAGTGTCAGACAGCTGCTACAAAGGCAAATAAAATAATGGGATGTATTAAAAGAGGCATAGATGCTCATGAGGAGAACATAATGTTACCTCTATACAAGTCACTAGTTCGACCACACTTAGAATACTGTGCACAGTTCTGGTCTCCGGTGTATAAGAAAGACATAGCTGAACTGGAGCGGGTGCAGAGAAGAGCGACCAAGGTTATTAGAGGACTGGGGGGTCTGCAATACCAAGATAGGTTATTACACTTGGGGCTATTTAGTTTGGAAAAACGAAGACTAAGGGGTGATCTTATGTTAATGTATAAATATATGAGGGGACAATACAAAGACCTTTCTGATGATCTTTTTAATCATAGACCGGTGACAGGGACAAGGGGGCATCCTCTACGTCTGGAGGAAAGAAGGTTTAAGCATAATAACAGACGCGGATTCTTTACTGTAAGAGCAGTGAGACTATGGAACTCTCTGCCGTATGATGTTGTAATGAGTGATTCATTAATTAAATTTAAGAGGGAACTGGATACCTTTCTGGAAAAGTATAATGTTACAGGGTATATACACTAGATTCCTTGATAAGGCGTTGATCCAGGGAACTAGTCTGATTGCCGTATGTGGAGTCGGGAAGGAATTTTTTTCCCCATGGTGGAGTTACTCTTTGCCACATGGTTTTTTTTTGCCTTCCTCTGGATCAACATGTTAGGGCATATTAGGTTAGGCTAAGGGTTGAACTAGATGGACTTACAGTCTTCCTTCAACCTTAATAACTATGTAATTATACTTTTCCAGAAAGGCATCCAGTCCCCTCTTAAATTTAAGTAATGAATCACTCATTACAACATCATATGGCAGAGAGTTCCATAGTCTTGTCGGGGTCGTAACGACAATATACCCTCATTCACCAGTCATTCCAAATTAAACTATAAGCATGTGGTACCGGGTAAGAATGAGTCAGACAGGTAGCTGGTTCAATCTCAGTGCATGCTCATGTGACTATATGTGTCAGCCACAGTCATACCAACTGAACTTTATGTTCCAAATACACGGTACTAAAAAGGAATGCAATAGGCGGGGTTTAAGCAGTATACGTCTAGTGCTCAGTCCTTCTGATTCGTCGGACGTCTCCTGGTGGATTCCTCCTCTTCTTTCTATTTCCAAGTTTCGATTTCAGAAGAAATGAAACTTTAACCTTTCAGATTCTAAACTGAAGTGAAGAATGAACACTGGCAGCCATCATTAATACAGTTACATTTGCATTAGCAAGGGAAAACTTATTGTTTCACAGTATAAGATATATAAAAGTACAAAAAGTATATAAGAAAATATATTTTCACCTTGACAATCCCCCCTAAACACTAAGTTTTTCCCTTAAAGAAAGATCCTTTGAGACTGTCCATGTGATGGGAAAAGGGGAGGTGGATTTCTTCATCCAGACGCCTCAGAAACTCTCCCCTAGCGAGAGGCCTCCAGGCAGCTGAACCCTTCACTAACTTCACATGGAGTTCTCCCACTGTCCCTAAACTAAATCTCTTAGCATCATCTGAGAATGGGGGGTTTTGTCTATTCTCTTGAGAGGAATATACTTCGGGATCTCCCCTGGATCAGTACCATTGTACTCTGGTGAGTCTACTTCTTGATTGAGGAAGGCGCCAGTCGGAGTTCCTTTGGCAATAACCTTTTTATACAAGGGAATAACACAACAGAGAATTATCGATCCAACTATAAGGAGGGCAATCAGTACCAAACAAACTTATTGAAGGAATCCCTTGATCCCACCTAACCAACTGGAGAAGAAAGATGTGTCTGCTCCAGCATACATGACACGTCGTCTTATTGTCCTAATTTGTTCAACTTCTTTAGAAACCTTCAGGTCTTTCGGATCTACATTTCGCCATTCAGGTCTGGCTGTCTATATTTCGTCTCGTAAGTCTTTGGTCATACCGTCAATGAATGTATTTACCAATACTCTAACATCAAGTGGGTTTATGGGACTGTACTCCATATCTTCCCATTTCAGCTGTAACCGTCCAAAGTATAGCTCTACACTCTCTCCTTTGTCACATCTGTAGAAGATCTTAATTTGCGTCCTAGCACGTCACCTGTTTTTGTGCTCAATAACTACCTAGGCCTGCCTAGGTGCACTTATACATCCATCATATGGTCATTATTTGTCTGTAGAATGAGAAAGGTTGGTTCTCAGGGTCAGCCAAATATTTTTGCGTAGCTAGCTAGTCAGAGGGCCTCCAGGGACAATACTCCTGTATCTGTCTTACCCTACCTGATGTGGTTGGTTCTCTGGTGGTGGGGGTGACATGACATGCTGGTCTACAGCTCCTTCCCAAAAGGATTACTGTCAGCCTACTCCTAAAAGTTAATGTCCCCACTATCCGCCAACCACAATCCTGTGTCAGCTTCTTATGTCACTACATGTGATCTTGTCTGGACAGGATTCAGTGTAATTCTCTTAGGTCGGGTTGCAGCACGGGTCATACAAGTGTTAGGGCTCAAACCCTCAACTATATCCTGAAAGGCATCTGTCATGATCTCCATGGCCAGAGAACTTAGCATAAGCCTAGAAAGTAACAAGCTCTTGGAAGATGGTAACTGTACTGACCATGAACTAAACCTACCACAACAACTAGAAGTAGCCAGGTAGCATGTCCTACTTTTTATCCCTATATGCCCAGCGCCGGCCGGAGAACTAAATAATGCTAGCAGAGGGAAATATAAGACCTGACTCACCTCTAGAGAAATGCCCAAAAAGGAGACAGAAGCCCCCCACATATATTGGCGGTGATTTTAGATGAAATAACAAACGCAGCAGGAAAATAGTTTTAGCAAATTTGAGGTCCGCTTTCTAGATAGCAGAAGACAGAAAGCACACTTTCATGGTCAGTAGAAAACCCTAACAAAACACCATCCAGAAATTACTTTAGGACTCTGGCATTAACTCATAATACCAGAGTGGCAATTCCTGATCAACAAGAGCTTTCCAGACACAGTAACGAAACTGCAGCTGTGAACTGGAACCAAAATACAAAAACAAACAAGGACAAAAGTCCAACTTATCTAGTAGATGTCTGGGAGCAGGAACAAGCACAGAGAGGCTTCTGATAACATTGTTGACCGGCAAGCAACTAACAAAGAAGCCAGGTTATATAGCGACACCCAGATCTGATGAGAACAGGTGAACAGGGAAAATGATGACACAAGTTCAATTCCACCAGTAGCCACTGGGGGAGCCCAGAATCCAAATTCACAACAGTACCCCCCCCTCAAGGAGGGGGCACCGAACCCTCACCAGAACCACCAGGGCGATCAGGATGGGCCCTATGAAAGGCACGAACCAGATCGGATGCATGAACATCAGATGCAGTGACCCAAGAATTATCCTCCTGGCCGTATCCCTTCCACTTGACCAGATACTGGAGTCTCCGCCTGGAAACACGGGAGTCTAGGATTTTCTCCACAACGTACTCCAACTCACCCTCAACCAACACCGGAGCAGGAGGCTCAACGGAAGGCACAACCGGTGCCTCATACCTGCGCAATAACGACCGATGAAAAACGTTATGAATAGAAAAGGATGCAGGGAGGTCTAAACGGAAGGAAACAGGGTTAAGAATCTCCAATATTTTATACGGACCGATGAACCGAGGCTTAAACTTAGGAGAAGAGACCCTCATAGGGACAAAACGGGAAGACAACCACACCAAATCTCCAACACAAAGCCGAGGACCAACACGACGGTGACGGTTGGCAAAAAGCTGAGTCTTCTCCTGGGACAACTTCAAATTGTCCATCACCTGCCCCCAGATATGATGCAATCTCTCCACCACCGCATCCACTCCAGGACAATCCGAGGATTCCACCTGACCGGAGGAAAATCGAGGATGGAACCCCGAATTACAGAAAAACGGGGACACCAAGGTGGCAGAGCTGGCCCGATTATTGAGGGCGAACTCCGCCAATGGCAAAAAAGCAACCCAATCATCCTGGTCAGCAGACACAAAACACCTCAGATATGTCTCCAGGGTCTGATTAGTCCGCTCGGTCTGGCCATTAGTCTGAGGGTGAAAAGCAGACGAAAAAGACAAATCTATGCCCATCCTAGCACAGAATGCCCGCCAAAATCTAGACACAAATTGGGTTCCTCTGTCAGAAACGATATTCTCAGGAATACCATGCAAACGAACGACATTTTGAAAAAACAGGGGAACCAACTCGGAAGAAGAAGGCAATTTGGGCAGGGGAACCAAATGGACCATCTTAGAAAAACGGTCACACACCACCCAGATGACAGACATCTTCTGGGAAACAGGCAGATCTGAAATAAAATCCATCGAGATGTGCGTCCAAGGCCTCTTAGGAATAGGCAAGGGCAACAATAATCCACTAGCCCGAGAACAACAAGGCTTGGCCCGAGCACAAACGTCACAAGACTGCACAAAGCCTCGCACATCTCGTGACAGGGAAGGCCACCAGAAGGATCTTGCCACCAAATCCCTGGTACCAAAAATTCCAGGATGACCTGCCAATGCAGAAGAATGCACCTCAGAGATGACTCTACTGGTCCAATCATCAGGAACAAACAGCCTATCAGGCGGACAACGATCCGGTCTATCCGCCTGAAACTCCTGCAAGGCCCGCCGCAGGTCTGGAGAAACGGCTGACAAAATAACTCCATCCTTAAGGATACCTGTGGCCTCAGAGTTGCCGGGTGAATCAGGCTCAAAACTCCTAGAAAGGGCATCCGCCTTAACATTCTTAGAACCCGGTAGGTATGACACCACAAAATTAAACCGAGAAAAAAATAATGACCAGCGCGCCTGTCTAGGATTCAGGCGCCTGGCGGTCTCAAGATAAATCAAATTCTTGTGGTCAGTCAATACCACCACCTGATGTCTGGCCCCCTCAAGCCAATGGCGCCACTCCTCAAACGCCCATTTCATGGCCAAAAGCTCCCGATTCCCAACATCATAATTCCGCTCAGCGGGCGAAAATTTACGGGAAAAGAAGGCACAGGGCCTCATCACGGAGCAGTCAGAACTTTTCTGCGACAACACTGCCCCAGCTCCGATCTCAGAAGCGTCGACCTCAACCTGAAAAGGAAGAGTCACATCAGGCTGACGCAACACAGGGGCAGAAGAAAAACGGCGCTTAAGCTCCCGAAAGGCCTCCACAGCATCAGGGGACCAATTAGCAACATCAGCACCCTGTCTAGTCAAATCAGTCAATGGCTTAACGACATCCGAAAAACCAGAAATAAAGCGACGATAAAAGTTGGCAAAGCCCAAAAATTTCTGAAGACTTTTAAGAGAAGAGGGCTGCGTCCAATCACAAATAGCTTGAACCTTGACAGGATCCATCTCAATGGAAGAGGGAGAAAAAATATATCCCAAAAAGGAAATTCTCTGAACCCCAAAAACGCACTTAGAACCCTTGACACACAGAGAATTAGACCGCAAAACCTGAAAAACCCTCTTGACTTGCTGGACATGAGAGTCCCAGTCGTCCGAAAAAATCAGAATATCATCCAGATACACTATCATAAATTTATCCAAAAAATCGCGGAAAATATCATGCATAAAGGACTGGAAGACTGAAGGGGCATTAGAAAGACCAAAAGGCATCACCAAATACTCAAAGTGGCCCTCGGGCGTATTAAATGCGGTTTTCCACTCATCCCCCTGCCTGATCCGCACCAAATTATACGCCCCACGGAGATCAATCTTAGAGAACCACTTGGCCCCCTTTATGCGAGCAAACAAATCAGTCAGCAACGGCAATGGGTATTGATATTTAACCGTGATTTTATTCAAAAGCCGATAATCAACACATGGTCTCAAGGATCCGTCTTTTTTTGACACAAAGAAAAAACCGGCTCCTAAGGGAGATGATGATGGACGAATATGTCCCTTTTCCAAGGACTCCTTTATATATTCACGCATAGCAGCATGTTCAGGCACAGACAGATTAAATAAACGACCCTTTGGGTATTTACTACCCGGGATTAAATCTATAGCACAATCGCACTCGCGGTGCGGAGGTAGTGAACCCAGCTTGGGTTCTTCAAAGACGTCACGATAATCAGACAGGAACTCAGGGATTTCAGAGGGAATAGATGATGAAATGGAAACCAAAGGTACGTCCCCATGAGTCCCCTTACATCCCCAGCTCAACACAGACATAGCTCTCCAGTCAAGGACTGGGTTGTGAGACTGCAACCATGGCAATCCTAGCACCAAATCATCATGCAGATTATACAGCACCAGAAAACGAATAATCTCCTGGTGATCCGGATTAATACGCATAGTTACTTGTGTCCAGTATTGTGGTTTATTATTAGCCAATGGGGTGGAGTCAATCCCCTTCAGAGGAATAAGAGTCCCCAAAGGCTCTAAATCATACCCACAACGATTGGCAAAGGACCAATCCATAAGACTCAAAGCGGCGCCAGAGTCGATATAGGCGTCCGTGGTAATAGATGACAAAGAGCAAATCAGGGTCACAGACAAAATAAATTTAGACTGTAAAGTGCCAACGAAAACGGATTTATCCAGCTTTTTAGTACGCTTAGAGCATGCTGATATAACATGAGTAGAATCCCCACAATAGAAACACAACCCATTTTTCCGTCTAAAATTCTGCCGCTCGCTTCTAGACAGAATTCTATCACACTGCATGCTTTCTGGTGTCTTCTCAGTGGACACCGCCAGATGGTGCACTGGTTTGCGCTCCCGCAGACGCCTATCGATCTGAATGGCCATTGTCATGGACTCATTCAGACCCGCAGGCACAGGGAACCCCACCATAACATCCTTAATGGCATCAGAGAGACCCTCTCTGAAAGTAGCCGCCAAGGCACACTCATTCCACTGAGTAAGCACAGACCATTTACGGAATTTTTGGCAGTAAATTTCAGCTTCATCTTGCCCCTGTGATAGGGACATCAAAGTTTTTTCTGCCTGAAGTTCCAAATGAGGTTCCTCATAAAGCAAGCCCAAGGCCAGAAAAAACGCATCCACATTGCGCAACGCAGGATCCCCTGGTGTCAATGAAAAAGCCCAGTCTTGAGGGTCGCCGCGGAGCAAGGAAATCACAATCCCAACCTGCTGTGCAGGGTCTCCAGCAGAACGAGATTTCAGGGACAAAAATAACCTGCAATTATTTCTAAAATTCTGAAAACCAGATCTATTCCCCGAGAAAAATTCCGGCAAAGGAATTCTCGGCTCAGATACCGGAGCATGAATAATAAAATCTTGCAAATTTTGTACTTTCGTGGTGAGATTATTCAAACCTGCAGTTACACTCTGAAGATCCATTATTAACAGGTGAACACAGAGCCATTCAAAGATTAGAAGGAGAGAGAAAAAAAAGAAAGACTGCAGCATAGACAGACTGGCAAGTGATCCAATTAAGAGCACAAAAAAAAAAAAAACTCTCAGCAGACTTCTTATTTCTCTCCTTTCTCAGCCAAGGATTTTAACCCTTTAGTGGGCCGGTCAAACTGTCATGATCTCCATGGCCAGAGAACTTAGCATAAGCCTAGAAAGTAACAAGCTCTTGGAAGATGGTAACTGTACTGACCATGAACTAAACCTACCACAACAACTAGAAGTAGCCAGGTAGCATGTCCTACTTTTTATCCCTATATGCCCAGCGCCGGCCGGAGAACTAAATAATGCTAGCAGAGGGAAATATAAGACCTGACTCACCTCTAGAGAAATGCCCAAAAAGGAGACAGAAGCCCCCCACATATATTGGCGGTGATTTTAGATGAAATAACAAACGCAGCAGGAAAATAGTTTTAGCAAATTTGAGGTCCGCTTTCTAGATAGCAGAAGACAGAAAGCACACTTTCATGGTCAGTAGAAAACCCTAACAAAACACCATCCAGAAATTACTTTAGGACTCTGGCATTAACTCATAATACCAGAGTGGCAATTCCTGATCAACAAGAGCTTTCCAGACACAGTAACGAAACTGCAGCTGTGAACTGGAACCAAAATACAAAAACAAACAAGGACAAAAGTCCAACTTATCTAGTAGATGTCTGGGAGCAGGAACAAGCACAGAGAGGCTTCTGATAACATTGTTGACCGGCAAGCAACTAACAAAGAAGCCAGGTTATATAGCGACACCCAGATCTGATGAGAACAGGTGAACAGGGAAAATGATGACACAAGTTCAATTCCACCAGTAGCCACTGGGGGAGCCCAGAATCCAAATTCACAACAGGCATCTTGGCTAAAATTGACGAACCTTTGTTCCCTGTAATATATATAATTGATCCATTCAACATTTTTATTAATCTGCACCTATGGGATTATAGAAACAATGCCGGCATAAATCTGGTTCTGGGCTTTAAACTGGTCAGGCACCCCCCTTGGCACTCCAATGGCATCAATATATACTAGTGGATCTTCTTCATAACTCATGTGGAGCTGATTGAGACTTCTCCTCTTTCTGGTAGGTTTATCAGGTACCTCTGGATCCCAAGGTAAAATCTTGAACTGCATAGCCAGTCTAACAAGGGTGCATTGGCCTATCCAGGCATTAGGCAACCTAGGACGGAGCTTACCGTCTCCACATAACCAATAAATGTCGTACATATATTGTGTATGTTTGATTAGTAAATCAGTATCTAGAGGATTGTTCTCTTTGCAGTAACCTGTCTCGGAGATTTCTACTGGTGTACCTGTAATATCGTGGGAATTATAGCAGGTGTAATTGTCAGCTAATACGGTTACTTCTCCTGGGACCTTTAGTTTGGGTTCCTTATGAATTAGTGGGACATAATCTGGGCAATCAGTGGGCTTCAAACCTTTCAACAGATTCATGACACAGGCAGTGGTGTTGTCATCAGGAAAAAGCAATGCATGTGTGTATAGGTGTGTATTCGCAGCAGCACAAGCAATACATCCTACAGAGATATTCTGAACTCTTACATTGTATCTCACCCATTCTAACCATAGGTTTTTCCTTGGGGCTGTTTGTGTTTCTATGGAGAAAACTTCTTGCCAACTGAGACCTGGAATGGGTATCACTTCATTAACTACATTTTGCAAACGCTCACCTGGGCCTGCTTTAACTGTACTGGTAACAGGGGTCATGGTTGGTCTGAAGCTAATATCCTGGAGCTGTACATGGCCTAAATACCCATAGGGTCCAGCACTAAATACATAATTATAATGCCTTCCCAATAAGAACGTCTGCAGATCAGCAGATTGGGGGTTTTCAAGATTCAGGAGGAGGGGGTGACAGCTTCCACCCCATTTACAGCCCCTAAGTGGTTGCGGAAAAGCTGTTAGATGCATTCTCCCACGATGACTCCTACCCATCCCATCCTTAGGGAACGTGGCTTCGCTAGGTTTATATCCCCAATCATCTCCCGTACTCCAGGCAGCATCTGTCTAATAATAACGGATATTGTTGTCATTTCTGGTAACACACATATAAAACTGGATGATCCCCTCTACCACCCGTTCAGTCTCAAGGCACTTGACTACATCACAGAAATCAAATCGCCAGATATTCACCGGGGCTGTCAGGTTTACCCAGAGAATAGTGGGACCTTAGTATTTTCATTTACATTAGGGGCCGAAAAGGTAGGGGCGAGGATGGCCCCCATTTCCAGGATCAAAAACAACAGCAACATTTCCCTTCAGTCACTACTGTGACTAAACACTGGTTCGGTCTCTTTTACAATATGAGGCGTGGATCCAGGTGCTCTTTCCTTCAAGTTTTACTGCAGTGGGGGTAACCAGGATCACTGTGTGGGGTCCTTCAAATCTTGTCTGGAGACAATCTCTGCGCACAAACTTTTTCACATACACCAGGTCTCCTGGCACAAAGGGATGGTGTCCAGGAACCTTGTCTGGGTCTGGAAGAGAACTGAAGACAGTTAAATGCACTTTGGCAAGGTGTCCATGTAAGGCCTGCACATAGCTAGTCAAGTCCTGGTACTTGGGTTGCAACTGTTGTGGAAAGAAACATTCAAGACTGGGGCTCCTGCCAAACAGAATCTCATACGGTGACAGTCCTGTCTTCCTGTTTGGGGTATATCTTACTGAAAACAAAGCTAGAGGAAGGCATTTTGTCCATGGTTTACCAGTCTCTGCCATTGCCTTCTGGATTTTAAGCTTAAGAGTTCCATTTAGTCTCTCCACTCTTCCACTACTCTGCGGATGGAGTATGCAATGCTTGACTTACCCCCAGTGCTGCCATTACCTCTGACATGATCTCTCCAGTAAAATGGGAACTCCGATCGCTTTCAATGACTTCAGGAACTCCATACCTGCATATGATCTCAGCCATCAGTTTCTTCGCCGTTGTCTTAGCCGTAGCTTTGGCAACTGGGTAGGCTTCTGGCCAACCTGAAAATAAATCAATGCAGACCAACACATACTCATACGTCCCTACCCTAGGCAACTGAACATAATCAATCTGCAGTCTCTGGAATTGGTTAAAGGGCCGGGGAGTGTGCTTGGATGGGGTTTTCACTGTCCTACTCTGATTATGTGTGGCACATATCATGCAGCTCTGTACCTGCCTTTCTGCGCAGGTGGAAAACCCCGGGGGCAATCCATTGTTTCTGTAGGGTGTCACACATGGCCGTCTTCGAGTGGTGCACATTCCCGTGCAGAACCTGTGCCATCATTGGGTACAGTACCTGTGGTAGGCAGACCTTTTCACCCCTACCCCATAGTCCAGTGACGGTATCAGAGCAAGCCCCTATCTTTTGCCACCTATTTTTCTCCTCCTTACTTGCCTGTTCTTGTAACCGGGCTAAGATGTCTTTCAACACAAGTGGAGATGGTGGGGTGTCTAGGTGATGTACTTGAGAGGCTACAGGAGTGCTTGCTGCTTTCTTGGCAGCCTGGTCTGCCAGTGCGTTACCCTTTGTCCGTCCATCAGTGCCTTTGGTATGTGCCTTTACCTTTATGATGCCTGCTTGGGTGGGAAACTGTAGTGCATTCATAAGTTGCTGGACTGCCTCAGCATGTTCAAAGGGGTGGCCATTTGCTGTCAGGAAAGCCCTGGCTCTCCAGATAGGCCCATAACCGTGTGCAATGCCAAAAGCATACCTAGAATCAGTGTAGATATTTACAGTCTTACCTTCTGCTAGTTTGCACGCTTCTATGAGCGCCTTGAGCTCTGCTTCTTGTGCAGACATATGAGCTGGCATTGACTCTGCCTTGATTACCTCATGTTCTGAGACCACAGCATATCTGGTACAGTAGCGTCCTTGGTCATCTTGGTGACGGGATCCATCTACAAAAAGCTCAAAATCAGCATTAGAATAGGCACACTAGAGACCAGCCGTTTCCTGAGACATCAATTCTAGACAATCATGTGGTTTGGAAACCTAATCTTGTTCCTCTGGATCCATTCTAGAAAGAAAAAGAGTGTCCTTGCTCATGTCACCTACTCCTCCCCCTTTGGATCCAGGGGAACTAGGAGAAAAGTAGCGGGATTCAGGACAGTGCACCTTTTCAAAGTCACATTAGTAGGCATGAGAATAGCACACCAAAGTCGCAGCTGTCCAGCCATGGACATGTGGCTAGGTTGTACCTGGTTAAAGATACTATGTACATCGTGTGGGGTGTGGACCATCAGTGGGTAATCCAAAACAATATCTGAAGATTTGTGTAGCAACAGCTGGACAGACAACACAGTCCAAACACAGGAGGAACTTCCTCTTGCCACCGTATCCAGGCGGCCACTGTAATAAGCAACAGGTCTCTGTTTGTCTCCATAAAACTGAATCAGCACACCTGTAGCATGCCCTGCATAGGTGAGCTCTGTCTGCAAGACAGTCTGCAATACTGTACGGCAGTGCTCGGGTGTCTTGTAATCATATACGGGGCCTGCAATGTGTAACACTATATCACAGGGCAAATTCCCTCTTTGGGTGGACATAGCGTCTCCTGGATGCAAGGGGCCATAAGTGGCAAGGTAGGCCTGACACTCTTGGGCTATGACTGGCCCCCCTTTTTTGCTATCTGTTGGGCCAAACCACCTCTATGTGACAGGGTAGAATTAGCTGGGTTCACTATGGCTCCTATCTGGTGGGTAATTATGTCCCCATACCCTACTGAGAAAAGAACCTGGGATTCCTGAGGTGTGATGTAGTAGCGTGAATGACAGGGGAACCAAACTTCAGATTCCTGGAAAGTCTGGCCTTGTAAGTGTGAAGGTTTCACGGGAAGAGGAGATGTAGGGGCCTTTCCGGGCTGGGGGGTCTGCCATTTACACCGAATAAAGCAAGCTCTTGGTCTGAAAATTGACATAACGAGGCTGGGAATAGAGTGAGATTCCTATACAGGGTTAAAGACATATTGGAATGTGAGGCTGGACTCGCGTGTACGATAGGAGGGGGCAGAAACTGGAGTCTTTTACGTAGACAGTAAGAAGCGCTGCTGACTTAACCCCTTTCCTTTCCTGCTGGGCTAAATTCTTTTGAAAACTCTTTACTATTTTCAATGCATCATCCGGAGTGGAAATCTCAATATCGGGTCTACCACAAAAAGGTGTGAATGGGCTTTTTGTTACAGTGAAAATCCCAGATCTTCAAACACTACCATAAGACGCCCATAGAACTTCTCGGCAATCCAGGATATATTGGTGCCTTGACTGTAAGGGGCACAGGGCTTACAGTCAGGAGTAGAGGCTTAATTTCCTGGGGAGGGACTATATTATCCAACAGGGAGCCCCCCTGTTGATCTTCAATTTGCTATATATAAGCAGGTAAATCTTTTACCAATCTTTCAATTGCTTACAAGTTTTCCTCTAAGACTAAGCACAGGTCTATTTCACTTCCAATTTCATACAGTACTTATTGCTTTAAACATAAATCTCTCAGCGTGTACTAAACCAAGGACAGAGAAAACTTAGAATGCAATACATGGCCCCCCTTCCCTCTAGCCCACAGCACCGAGGGGAGAAATTTCAAGCAGGTCGCGCAGGGATTCACTCACCCCCTCCCATCTAGTAACACGGAGATAAGAAAAATCACTGCATTCCACAGCGCACAAGGGAGAATACAAAAGCCCAGCTCCTTGCCCCCCTTTCTCTAAGTTCGTAGCACAGATGAGGAAAGAGGAGAAATCTCACAGTGGTCCGCTCCCTCCTCCCCTACACTACACAGCACTGATACAAGGCTCCGTATCTTCTACACAGTCACAAATTGCAGCAGTTTTCAGACTTAATTTCTACAAAACTTTCCTATGATCCTCCGTGGTCTGGGCGGAGCCCCAAGGACGGCCCGTACACGCACACGCGGCAGGTCTCCACCCAGGTTGGATTCTGCACAACACAAACAGGACACACCTACGCTTCTGGAAAGCTCATCCCGCCGCCATTACAGGGCGGTGGCTGGGACTGCATTCTCATCATCAGTGGCACGGCGGCCATTTTACAATCTGTAAAATCACAGTTCAAAGGCATTTTATAACCAAACACGGGTTCTACATTGTCTGATCCTCCCTCTCCATCAACCTATTTTCATCCTTTGTTCTTTAAGCTTTGCGCAACTCGCAGATGAGCTTGCGCTTGTTCTAACAATCCTTTATCTTTCAACATGCCCCTTTTATTTTCTATGAGATTGGGACACATAGCCGGCTGCAATCTCCCTGACAAGGGCAATCCTACATACTTATACAATCTCTCAACATTCTTGACTGCCTTCTTTCCCTCCCGTGACTCTACTATTGCCTTGACTTCCACAGCATCCTCATCTAACTTGTGGGGCACGGACTTCTTCTGCTTTAAGATACGCAACATGACTCACAGAATACTATGATTTTCTGCAGTAAACCACTGGCAGCGATCTCAACACTGGTATTCTACAATACGGGATCTCGCTCAACGTATTAGAAAAAGAGCCTCGCGCTCAATATTTTCTGTCCCTAACCTGAACACCAGTGATTAACAGACTATCCTGCCACGATATTCTAAACAGTCGGGAGGCGGTCTCCTAGTGAGAGCCCTCCACAGAAATACAGGTGGTCCCTTCTCGGGACATCTTAATTACCTAGCTGGTACAATATCACAGAGGCTGCGTCTCCTATCCCTTCCTCTAAGCCGCCCCACAATCTACAACTAGCTCAATCTATCACTCCACTTCACTACTAGACAATAGTCACGGGTAGGGTGGTTGAACGGAGTACAATGACCGGTGGAGGAGGTGTGGTGTACATGAGGACGCGCCGGATGCGACGTCTCTCAGTTGCTGGTTCAGAGCGTGGCACAGGATCACGTTCGATCTCACCACTCGACCGGTCACTCCCCAGACCCAAGGAGACCACAGACAAACCAATAACGGCTGAGACACTAGCAAGTGTGACACATACAGTGTATATGATCGCCACTTACCGTGTGCGGAGGGTGATCAGTCCTCGAGGTCAGCCACTACGGGTATCATCCGCAGACATCCAAGCATGGGTCCAGAGGGTCTCGGATCACTGTCCACGCCCCCCGTTGGGCTCCAAATTGTCAGGGTCGTAACGACAATATACCCTCATTCACCAGTCATTCCAAATTAAACTATAAGCATGTGGTACCGGGTAAGAATGAGTCAGACAGGTAGCTGGTTCAATCTCAGTGCATGCTCATGTGACTATATGTGTCAGCCACAGTCATACCAACTGAACTTTATTTTCCAAATACACGGTACTAAAAAGGAATGCAATAGGCGGGGTTTAAGCAGTATACGTCTAGTGCTCAGTCCTTCTGATTCGTCGGACGTCTCCTGGTGGATTCCTCCTCTTCTTTCTATTTCCAAGTTTCGATTTCAGAAGAAATGAAACTTTAACCTTTCAGATTCTAAACTGAAGTGAAGAATGAACACTGGCAGCCATCATTAATACAGTTACATTTGCATTAGCAAGGGAAAACTTATTGTTTCACAGTATAAGATATATAAAAGTACAAAAAGTATATAAGAAAATATATTTTCACCTTGACAGTCTCACTGCTCTTACAGTAAAGAATCTGCATCTGTTATTATGCTTAAACCTTCTTTCCTCCAGACGTAGAGGATGCCCCCTTGTCCCTGTCTCAGGTCTATGATTAAAAAAAATCATCAGAAAGGTCTTTGTACTGTCCCCTCATATACTTATACATTAAAATAAGATCACCCCTTAACCTTCGTTTTTCCAAACTAAATAGCCCCAAGTGTAATAACCTATCTTGGTATTGCAGACCCCCCAGTCCTCTAATAACCTTGGTCGCTCTTCTCTGCACCCGCTCTAGTTCAGCTATGTCTTTCTTATACACCGGAGACCAGAACTGTGCACAGTATTCTAAGTGTGGTCGCACTAGTGACTTGTATAGAGGTAAAATTATGTTCTCCCCATGAGCATCTATGCCTCTTTTAATTCATCCCATTATTTTATTTGCCTTAGTAGCAGCTGCCTGACACTGGCCATTGAATATGAGTTTGTCATCCACCCATACACCCAGGTCTTTTTCATTGACGGTTTTGCCCAGAATTTTAGAATTAAGCACATAGTTATACATCTTATTACTTCTACCCAAGTGCATGACCTTACATTTATCCCCATTAAAGCTCATTTGCCATTTGTCAGCCCAAGCTTCTAGTTTACGTAAATCATCCTGTAATATAAAATTGTCCTCCCCTGTATTGATTACCCTGCAGAGTTTAGTGTCATCTGCAAATATTGAAATTCTACTCTGTATGCCCCCTACAAGGTCATTAATAAATATGTTAAAAAGAAGAGGGCCCAATACGTAAGCTGGCAACCCGCGTCAAGGGTCCCAAAATGTAAGGACCCTTGATGCGGGTTGCCAGCTTACATATTGAGGCCCCAATATAAGCTAATACCTTACATACATTGATATGTGGGTTTTTTTGCACTTTATCTAGCAGGGCGCAGTCGGACCAAGATGGCTCTGTAAACTGTAGGCCTCTATTCACACAGCATGCATTTTGTAGCACTGGGCAGCCCACCTGTATGTGCGTTAGTAATAGGCTGTAGACCAGATGCTCTGCATTGCCTGTGTGAACAATGCCACATACAGACTATTATCTCTTATCTTTTTGTGCACTAATGCCAAACAGCCAACGCTGGATTGAAAGTGGTTGTTTCATCGGTATTTTTTGCACCTGTGTTTTTGCCATCATTAATCAGGTCCGCTGCACCCTGATAGTGCATTTGTTTGGAGGCTTCAGCGGGTAATCATCTCTGCTTTTTTCTCTGTGACTTTTTTCAGGATTCTCTGGTGCCGGAAGTGGGCGGTCACGTAACTGCAAGTATACGATTTGCATACTTCCGTCCGCATTCCGACTAGACTTGTGTGGCCTCTTTCAATTCCCCTGAATTGAGCGAGTCCACAAACGACTAGTTGGCTTGTGACCACATGTATGCAAATCACATATTTGTGGTCAAGCCCAGCGTAGGAGAATCCTGACAGCTCACACACTGCACGCTGTGAGCATTCACAAGTCTGCAGTCACATAAAGTGATGGCAGCCTTGAGCCCTAAGGCTACACAACTCCTTTCAGGAGAAACATTATCTTTCCAAGCTCATCACGGATGTACTAAATACAGCCAAAACACAGCCAAAAAACATACTAAGGCACAGTGTCTAGCTACCAAATGCAAAACGAGTGAATGCGAAACCGCTCCTTTTTAGCATAGATTTTGTGACCACGTATCATTTAGACCACAACTTCATTAGAACCCTATTGTCACACCCTACGGAGCCACCCCATGCATCAGTCTATACAAAATTACATGCAGAATGAGGTCACTCACCCTGTGTAATTTATTGGTCCAAAGCACATTGTGGAAAAAGACATCCAAAACCTAGGTCTGTTTCCTTCCTGGGTCAAGTCTCCTGAGTGTGAATGTATCCGAACATTTGTTAGTTGTCATACAGAATATGTTATCTATCTCATGCAGTGAACATGGTCACTTCACTATGTAGGCCGCACTGTCCTGCAACACATGAACACACACCGCTCGAAGGTCAATAAAAGTTTTTTGAATCATAGTGTCTCCAGACATTTTGCATTAGTGTAATAATTATAGGGGATAACTCAAGAGACTCTTTGCGTGGAACTAGACAACTACAGGACACAGTTTTATAAGTGGTAAAGTCTATATTATCACACGGTGATTCAAACAGGTGCAGAGAGAAACTCAAGTCCACAACACTTGGTGTAAATATTAAACGCAGCTTAACAGTCTATAGGGAACTTTCAGGGGAAAATGCAATCACGCGGAAAGTCTATGAAGCACAATTATTCTTGAGGATACTTGACATGAATAAGTCCTTGTTTTAGTCCAAACACAGATAGATATGCTTATAAGGCAGTTCAAATAATATCTTAGCTCAACCAGGGAGGCCTGGGTAATAGTCTCAGGTTTTTGCAGAGCAGCAACAGCTTACATGTCCAGCAAATGCAGATGGAAGTAAACACAAGCAGCAGATGAAGGAGGATTACTGGAAACTGGTGTATGCAGCAGGAACTCAGAGCAGAGTAGCATGATAACTACACAGGTTCACAGGAGCAGGTATATAGCCAGGGAGTCACCAGGGACAGGAGCTGGATGCAAGGCAGAATACTCTAGCACAGACTGAAGGCTGGGGTGGAGTTTTATAGCAGGAAGACACAGTGCACATGAGACCAAAGATGCCATCTTGGAAAAGGGCAGTAATGCACAAAAGGTAATAAAAAATGTTCAGAGTCCTGACAATTAGAACATGGATATGATTTCAGCAAAACCGTTACCATGTGACGTCCCAAAGAGACTGCGAAAACTCCAACAGCGAGAGGTCTACTGGATATTGAAGTTGGCTTGTCTAGCCTCAAAAGGGCTTAAAGGAGAACGTCTCTCCCCTCTCCGTCTAAAACCATTAATATAATTGTGTACCATTTAAAAGATAAGCCTGTCGATCCCTTTATGGCCCCAAAGCGATGCTCCAGCAGTGAGAAATCACGTTTTGAACTTCTGTATACATGTCAGGAAGTACATTGGGGTGTGACGATGCACTTACAGCTCCTCAGCCTCGCGCTGGATTCCCTGCCTAGCAGCTGTACCCTAGTTGATTGGCAGGTGGTTTGCTCTGGTATATTGCCACTGAACTATTAATCAGCCATGGGAGTGTGTTAATAAGTTGGAAACACAGGGTGAGAATGAGGAGCTGTAAGTGCATCGTCACTCTCCAATGCACTTCCAGACATTTGTATACAGAACTTAAAAATGTAATTCCTTATGTCTCATATATTTATTATTAGTACGGTGTATTGTACCTGTCTTTTAGTTTGGATCTCCTGGACTATGAAAATTATATTTTAGCATACCATTATTAGATTTCAATTTATTCATATCACCATCATCAACGCCTCATTTATTCATCTTATCACACACAGGCTACATGATGCTGTTCTCTGGTAACAGATTCCTTTTAATGCTTCTTTGGTAAAAAAAAAAAAAAAAGCTCTTTGCTGGAAGTTTAAAATGCCACATTTTTGACTCCGAAAAAAAAATCATTGTGGGAATGTAATCTAAGCGTAAGTTCAAAGTAGGCATTTTTCTCTGCAGAAAAACCTAATCTCTTGGCTGGAAAGAATCTGCAAAAAAAATCATGCTTTCCTTGTTTTTTCTTATGTTTTTTGCTGCATTTTTGTTGTGTGTTTTTTTTTTCTGCGTTTTTGGTATGCTAGATTTAGTCTCTTGTCCATGCTGATAAAGTTTAGTATTGAAAAAAATCCTAGTTTATAGAATCAGGTTTCGGCACAAAAAATGCAGCAAAACCTGATACCTTGTGTTTTTTGTGCCTTTTTCAGCATTTTTTCTTCAACATTCATTTCAATGGGTGAAAAACGCTGAAAGAAGTGACATGCTCCATTGTGGAAAAAGACATGCAAAGCACAAAATACTGAAAAAAATACCCCAATATGTTTGCATGGGATTTCTGAAATCTCATGGACTTTGCTGATACTGTAAAACACAGCTGAAAATTAGCATAAAAAAACGCTGCAAAAAACATCTAGTGTGAATTTAGCCTAACTCTTCCAAAACCTCTTCGACAAAAGAATTTCCACCTAAAAAATGAGTCAACACAAACAATGTAGTGACATGAACTTTGTTTTTAAAGCAGTTTTTGTGGAGAATTTTGAGATGGATCTGCTAAAAAAAACCTCCCCACAGTAACTGCTTCTTGTGTTTGATTCCTATTAATCCGCTCAATAGAAATGTGAAAAATAAAATTCTATATGTGCGTGCGTTGTGTGCCAGAGACCTCCCATGTTTTCCTCATTCATGGTGTGTGTCTCCAGTTCTCCTCTCGCTTCCCTCCATATGACGTACCCTCCTCCTCCTCCTTTCTACAATGTCCTATGAACCTGCCTCATCAGGGCAGGATCTTCACTTGCTCTGTGACACACCAGCCAAATGTAGCAGAGGACAGGTTTCGTCTCGGTCATGTCAGCCCCTGTGTTCTATGGACTGCTCCCCCTTAGTGCCTCTGATCTGTGGTCCTGGGCCGCCTGGTTCTGCCTCCTGTATGTGCTGATAAAAGCCTCCAGGCTCTATGTGAAGCGGCGGCAGCTGATAAAAGCATTTGGACCATTTGAGGGTCCCAAGCGTCACTGGCTGTTTGGCAACGCTCATGAGGTAAGGGGCGAGCATTGTCCTCCGCTATGTTCTATAAACTGTAGGGTCACATTTGTGGAAAATATAACGTAGATTATGCAGCGTTCCACTGATTAATATTAAGGCTAAGTCGATTGTCTGCTGCATATTTACTGTGTTACACAGTGCGAGCAAAGTGCATGATATTTTTAAAAAATTGCATGCGATATGCTACGAAATATATCCTCACCGTAAATTGACAAGAGCTACCGGTTTAAGATTTGCAGCATGACAGTTTATGCTGCGGTTATAGGTGCAAGTTTCACCCTTCGCCAAGAGAAGGTTAAACTTTTTTTTTAAATTAGAGCTGGAAGTGTTTTCCCACAATATTTATGTATAGGAAAGGTAATAAATGTCTTAATCACTGAGGGCACATCATTGGGACTCCCAGAATTGCTAGAATAGGAGTCCAAATCCTCCATTCCTCCTCACTGTATTTAAGATTAAACAAAATGTCTTTTGTGAAAAAACCCTTTAAAGAGGACTAGAAAATACTTCATTAAAGGGTGCTCATCTATTAGTAAAAAGTATCTATAAAGAGTATATATTGCTCAGCAGGACCCAACACCATTACACACAGAGACTAGTTTTCAATTAGAACCATGTAATGCTCAATTTCCCCAGCGGAGGTGCTGCAGGGAAAGTGGACACTTGCTGATTCTCAAAAAGGTCCTGTCATCTGCTTTTTATCAGATACTCTTCAAACAAAATGGAGGCGTGTGTTCACTCTGGACTGGGCTATTTAGTCTGGCTTCACCCTTTAATGAGTGCCAGTTGTCCATTGTATCTGGAGGATTCACATCTCTTCATGGTCTCTCTTGCTTCCTGGTCTTTTCACCAAGATAAGTCCTGCTTGTTTTGCAGCCCACATTTTGTGGGTTTTATTGTTCAGTGCATTTCATGTTGTTTTTTGTCCAGCTTAATCTGTGTAAGGATTTATGCAGTCCAGCTGGAATCTCTGGAGAGGCAGATATACCCTTCATGTCTTTAGTTAGTTGTGAAGTTTTTGTACTTTCTGTGGTGGATATTTTCATAGTATTTTATTACTGACCGCATAGTACTCTGTCCTATCTAGCTAGATTGGCCTCCTTTGCTAAATCCTGTTTTCAGCCTGTGTATGTTTTTTCCTCTCCTCTCACAGTCAATATTCGTGGGGGGCTGCCTATCCTTTGGGAATTTTCTCTGAGGCGAGATAGCTTTCCCTTTTCTATCTATAGGGTTAATTAGTTCTCCGGCTGTGTCGAGGTGTCTAGGATCAGAAGGTACATCCCACGGCTACTTCTAGTTGCGGTGTTAAGTTCAGGGTCTGCAGTCAGTATAGATACCAGCTTCTCCAGAGTACGTCTCATGCTGCTCCTAGGCCACCAGTTCATAACAGCAGTGCATTCAGCAGTTGCGCATGCGCAAAACACTACGCCAACGCCTACGCCAACGCCGGGAAGATAAGCTAGAGGTGGGGAGAAACAGCCATTTCACCACGCCCTTTTGACCAGACCAGCGTGATTGACAGGCGAAAACGGCGACTTTGGTAAGATATTTCGGCAGCATAGGTGGGGAATAAGGGGACAAAAAATACACTATTGTAAAGCACAGCTCAGGCCCTATTTAACAGTATTTTTATCTCATACTGAAAAAACGGGGTGACAGGTTCCCTTTAAGGTCCCAGTTCCAGGGACAACTGCAGGTCCCCCTTCCTTTACGAAGACCTTCACAGCCAGTGGCGTAGGAAGGGGGGTGCGGGGGGGGCGGGCCGCCCCGGGCGGCACAATGCGGGGGGGCGGCACAATGTGGGGGTGAGTCAGTGGCGTATCTAGGGGGGAGCAGCCAGCAGGGGGGCACAGTCGGGCTGCCTAAAGCGGCGGTCCGCAGTGTCTCCCCCGGCGGCTGCATTCTGTCACCCCCCGCACTGGGAGTCAGCTGTTCTCTGTGCCGACTGTCAAGCTGACAGCCGGCACAGAGAAGCTGCGGCGCGCCGGCTCCCAGTGTTCAATTGTACTCGTATCTGTGATGCGAGTACAATTGAAGCTCTGACTTCCGGGTCAGAGCGATGCCAGAAGCGTGATCAGGTCATGTGATCACCTGCGCGGCAGAACAGAGGCAGAGCAGGAAACACAGAGCTGTGGTAAGTGCTCCAGTGGAGCTGAAGACACCGAAGGTGCAGGGGGGGATTTACTGTGAGTGGATGGGGGGCATATATTGTGGGGGGATTTACTGTGAGTGGGGATGGGGGCATATATTGTGGGGGGGATTTACTGTGAGTGGGGATGGGGGCATATATTGTGGGGGGGATTTACTGTGAGTGGGGATGGGGGGCATATATTGTGGGGGGATTTACTGTGAGTGGGGATGGGGGGCATATATTGTGGGGGGGATTTACTGTGAGTGGGGATGGGGGGCATATATTGTGGGGGGATTTACTGTGAGTGGGGATGGGGGCATATATTGTGGGGGGATTTACTGTGAGTGGGGATGGGGGCATATATTGTGGGGGGATTTACTGTGAGTGGGGAGGGGGGCATATATTGTGGGGGGATTTACTGTGAGTGGGGATGGGGGGCATATATTGTGGGGGGATTTACTGTGAGTGGGGATGGGGGCATATATTGTGGGGGGATTTATTGTGAGTGGGGATGGGGGGCATATATTGTGGGGGGATTTACTGTGAGTGGGGATGGGGGGCATATATTGGGTGGGGGGATTTACTGTGAGTGGGGATGGGGGGCATATATTGGGGGGGGGATTTACTGTGAGTGGGGATGGGGGGCATATATTGGGGGGATTTGCTGTGAGTGGGGATGGGGGGATTTAATGTGAGTGGGGATAGTGGGATATATTATTGGATTGGGGATATTTAATATGAGTGGAGATGGGGGGATTTATTGTGGGGGGAGATTTAATATGAGTGGAGATGGGGTATTTATTGTGTGTGGAGATGGGGGATTGAATGTGTGTGGGGGGAGATTTGTCATGGGGATGGGGGGATTTAATGTGTGGGGGAGATCTGAGGACACAAAATGAAGAGCAAAGGGGGAGATGGGGGGCATATATGAGGAAACAGTATGGGGGATGGGTGCTGACAGTTTGGGGAGCAAACAGGGGAATGTATGCGGACACAGTATGAGTAGCGATGTGAAAAACGTATGTGGACAGAGTACGGGGAGTGAGGGTGTTGGGATGTGTGCATGCGTAGCATGGGGGACAGTGTAAGGGCACAGCCAGGAGGGGACAGTATACAAAGGAGGGGGAGTGTGATGAGACAGTACAGTATAAATACTGGGCCCTATAGGGGGGACACAGTATGAGAGGACAGTGTGAAGAGGGGGCCGGTATAGAAAGGAGAGGTCAGTGTGAAGAGCATGTACCATAAGACAGACAGTGTGGGGGTCATATTTTGTACAGACAATATAGTGAGGGGAAATTTTTTATTCAGGAGCATTATAATGACACTTGTATCTTTAAGGGCGTCATGTGGAGATTTTCTGCAAAAGAGCGGAGAATATGGAAGTCTGCAGAGACGGCTGTGGATGAGAAAACGCATCATGGGGTCTGGACAAGATGAAGAAATGAAGGAGAACAACTCCAGAGACGACGTCATCTATAAGGTACCTGGATGTAAATGTTATTTGTGATACTGACTAACTCTCATGTTTTTATTTGTTAGGAGCATTAAAGGGGATGTCCAGGTTTGTGATGAGTCTGCAGTCATTCTTTGTGACTGCAGACTTCTGACTTCTCACAGTGCACACTGCACGCTGTCAGGATTCTCTTGTGCTGGCGATTTACATACATGCGGTCACGTGCTGACTAGACATGTGTGGCCTCACTCTATGAAAATGAACTGAGCGAGGCCGGGCACGTCTAGTCGGAATGTGGTCAGAAGTATACAAATCACATGCTTGTGCTGACATGACCGTCCACCGGCCAGGGAGAATCCTAAAAGTGTGCAGTGCATGCGTTGTGAGAATTCAGAAGCTGCGATGTCAGGATTCAGCTCTGCAGGTTCCAGTAGTCGTCACATGGACACATCACTCATATGTGATTTTCATACTCATGGTCCTGTAACAACGAGCTTCTCTTCTGCTTCTCTCAGTTTTTCACTGAACATTGGGAGCTTAAGGGAGAGGAGCTCGTCGGTACATGACTAAGTGTGAAAATCGCATACGTTCTGGGGGGGGGGGGGGGCGCCAAACTCGGGAACAGCCCCGGGCGGCAAAAGCTCCAGCTACGCCCCTGTTCACAGCGTGACACTAAGTAGCAGTAATGTGCTGTTTGTATTATTATTTTATAGGATGAAAATGGTCAGGGTCTATCTGATGAAGATCTGCGGGCAGAGGTGGACACATTCATGTTTGAAGGACACGATACAACAGCCAGTGGCATCTCTTGGATACTATACTCCTTGGCTAAATACCCCGAACACCAGGAGAAATGTCGGGAGGAGATCAGAGAAGTTCTGCAGGGAAGGAAAATAGTAGAATGGTAAGAACATGGTGTTTTGAATGGTCATTACTAGGGTTGAGCAACTTTTACTTTTTCAGGATCGAGTCGGGTTTCGCGAAACCCGACTTTGTCAAAAGTCGGGTAGGGTGAAATCGGCCGATTATTTCGAAAAGTTGGGGATCCGACCGAAACACGAAACCCAATGCAAGTCAATGGAGAATCAAAGTCGGCAGTGAGTGGAGGACAGGAAAACATCAACAGAGCCCATTTTAATGCCAAAAACATCAATTCTTGTTACTTAAGCTTGTCAATCTTAATTTACCTTATAATAATAGTTAGCCATTGAAAATTTGGGGGTCTTTTGGCAACAGTTGTGGGGGGAGTAGGGCTGGCTCAAGTTTTTCGTGGGCCCAGGAAACGCGGACTACGTCACGGCGGTGGAGCAGGGAGAGGTAAGTATTTCAACTTTGCAAGTGCTGTGATCCTGAGCAAGCAGGGGGGCACACTCAAAGTACGGCGTTGTGATTGACGGCAGGGGCGCCTCCCACCGGCAGAGACACTTTTGCGTACTATGAGGGGCCCTGTGCCAGTGACGTCGCCAACGAGTATGCCCCCCCCACCTGTTGAAGGAACCTGCACTTTCATCTGCACCTTCCTCTTTGTCCCCGTGTAAGGTGGTATAGTATGCGGGAAGGGGAACCAGATTTTCTGCAGGGTCAGATACTGGCTATGTAGAGTGCAAGGGGAATGTAGTGGTCTGGGTCAATGTACCGGCAGACTCATCTAGCAGTGGCTGGGCAATGGGCAAGATGAGGAGGAAACACAGATATAGGCCCAAAGAATAAAGTAGGCTAAATGCAGTTCAAAATTGGTAACAGGAGTAAACAGGCAGCACTGCTTTGTTCAGTGGAGGAGAACAGCAAGGAGCGGCAGACACCGTTAGTAGGCCCAACCAAACCAGTAGGCCAAATGCAGTTTTAAAATTCCTATAGGCCGAAAGCCTGAAGATTGAAGTTCAGGAGAAAAACACAGGAGAATACCAAGGAGCGGCAGACACCGTTAGTAGGCCCAACCAAACTAGTAGGCCAAATGCACTTTAATATGTGATATCGGCTGCAAATTGAGGCTCTGCTTTGTGCAGTGAAGGACAGCTGTATTGAGTGGCGCAGACAGACACAGTAGTAGGCCTAAATTAAAAAAGTTGGCTCAATGCAGTTTAAAATTGGTTACAGGGGTACACAGGCGGCAGAGCGTTGTTAAGCGGAGGACGATTGTCAGGACTGGAGTGGCCCAGACAGACTTAGTAGGCCTAAAATAAAAATTAGGCGCAATGCAGTTAAAAATGGGTAACAGGGGTACACAGGCAGCATTGTTTTGTTAGGCGGAGGACGATTGCTAGGAGTGGCGCAGACAGACTTACTAGGCCTAAAATAAAAAAGTAGGCTCAATGCAGTTCAAAATGGGTAACGGGTACACAGGCAGCATTGTTTTGGTCAGCGGAGGACGATTAGTAGGAGTGGCGCAGACAGACTTACTAGGCCTAAAATAAAAAAGTTTGCTCAATGCAGTTTAAAATGAGTAACGGGTACACAGGCAGCACTGGTTTGGTCAGCGGAGGACGATTGCTAGGAGTGGCGCAGACAGACTTACTAGGCCTAAAATAAAAAAGTTGGCTCAATGCAGTTTAAAATGGGTAACAGGGGTACACAGGCAGCACTGGTTTGGTCAGCGGAGGACGAATGCTAGGAGTGGCGCAGACAGACTTACTAGGCCTAAAATAAAAAAGTTGGCTCAATGCAGTTTAAAATGGGTAACAGGGGTACACAGGCAGCACTGGTTTGGTCAGCGGAGGACGATTGCTAGGAGTGGCGCAGACAGACTTACTAGGCCTAAAATAAAAAAGTTGCCTCAATGCAGTTCTAAACTGGTAACAGTAGTAAACTGGTGGCACTGCTTTGTTCGGTGGAGGACAACTGGAATAAGTGGCTGACACAGTACGTTGGCCTAAATAGTAAAGCGGGCTAAATGTCTGCAAAAAAAATGTTCGTAAATAAACAGGTGGCAAAGCAAAGTACAGGGGTGGGTTCCTCTGCTGAGTACCAGATAGTGGTAGTTCGCGCACAGTATTCACAGGTCAAAATGGAGGGCATGGTCCCTGTATATATTTACTATCATCTCTCAATTTGTATTGGCAGTGCCATTGAAGGATTTAACAGCACCGACTAAACAGCGGTGGAGCACTGTTTGAGCTGGGGGGGGGAACACTCTCGTGGGCGGCGGTACTGGCCCAGGGCCCCTCATATTACGACGTTGTGTCTGACGTTGGGTGTGCACCCCCACCGCCAGAGACACTTAATTGTACTATGAGGGACCCTGTGCCAGTGCCGTCGGCCAAAAGTGGGCACACCCACCTGCCCAGGCAAATAGCACTCGCACGGGTGCTTGCGCCAAGTGGTGACCACGGGCCCGTGGGGGGAGTCAGCCCATTTAGGGAGGAGTTAAAAATGGCCTATGGTGGACATTCAGCAGCAGCAAATGGAGGAATTGGAGCAGTCAGTAAGAGGAGTCCAAAAGCAAGACCTTTTTAAAGGAAAGCTACGTGTCAGCAGGGGAAGGTGGGGCAAAAGAATTTGAAATCCATGATTGGTTCATTTTAATGAAGGTTAGATCATCAACATTTTGGGTAGCCAGACGTGTCCTTTTTTCGGTCAGTATTGAACCAGCAGCACTGAACACTCTTTCTGATAGCACACTGGCAGCAGGGCAAGCGAGCTCCTGTAATGCATATTCTGCCAATTCAGGCCAGGTGTCTAGTTTAGATGCCCAGTAATCAAAGGGGAATGACCTGTGAGGGAGAACATCGATAAGGGAGGAAAAGTAGTTTGTAACCATACTGGACAAATGCTGTCTCCTGTCACTTTGAATCGATGCAGCTGTCCCTGTCGTTTCAGCGGTCATTGAAAAATCACTCCACAACCTTGTCATAAAACCCCTCTGTCCAACGCCACTTCGGATTTCTGCACCGCAAGCACCTCTGCCATGTTGCCCCCTACGGCTCGTGTGAGAACCATCACCGCCGCTGTGTGCTGGGAATGCCAGAACCAAACGGTCTACAAGAGTTGCTTGTTTGGTAGCCAATATTTGCTCTAGGTTCTCATGTGGCATGATATTTTGCAATTTCCCTTTGTAGCGTGAATCCAGTAGGCAGGCCAACCAGTAATCATCATCATTTTGACAATGCGGGTGTCCCTTTTTAGGATACGCAAGGCATACTCAGCCATGTGGGCCAATGTTCCAGGTGTAAATTCACTGCTTCTGCTGGGTTGAGGAGCACTTTCTTGCAAATCTACATCACAAGTGTCCCGCAAGAAACCTGTACCAGACCTTGCAACGGCACCAGTTTCTATTGCCCCCTGAGAAGCTTCCTCCTCCCATACATATTCATCCCCATCATCCTCCTCCTCATCCTCTTCGTCCGCCACCTCGTCCTGGACAGTTCCCTGACCAGACAATGGCTTACTGTCATCAAGGCTTCCCTCCTCCTCGGCTGCAGACGCCTGCTCCTTAATGTGCGTCAAACTTTGCATCAGCAGAAGCATAAGTGGGATGCTCATGCTTATGATGGCGTCGTCTGCACTAACCAGCCGTGTGCATTCCTCAAAACACTGAAGGACTTGACAGAGGTCTTGTAGCTTCAACCACTGCACACCATACAACTCCATGTCTGCCATCCAACTGCCTGCCCGTGTATGCGTATCCTCTCACAAATAAATGACGGCACGCCTCTGTTCACACAGCCTCTGAACCATGTGCAGTGTGGAGTTCCACCTTATTGCAACATCTATAATTAGGCGTTGGTGTGGAAGATTTAGCGATCGCTGATGGTTCTGCATACGGCTGGAGTGTACGGGCGACCGGCGTATATGCGAATAAAGTTTTCGCACCTTCAGGAGCAGGGCTGGTAACTCCGGATAATTTTTCAGGAAGCACTGCACCACCAGGTTCAAAGTGTGAGCCAGGCAAGGTATGTGTTTCAGTTCTGAAAGGGCTATGGCAGCCATAAAATTCCTTCCGTCATCACTGACTACCTTGCCTGCCTCAAGATGTACACTTCCCAGCCATGACTCACTTTCTTGCTGCAAGAACTCGGCCAGTACTTCCGCGGTGTGTCTGTTGTCGCCCAAACACTTCATTTCCAACACAGCCTGCTGACGCTTACCACTAGCTGTTCCATAATGAGACACCTCGTGTGCAACACTGGCAGCTGCGGATGGAGTTGCCAGGCGACTGCGCTCTGTGGACGAGTTGTCGCTTCTGGAGGAGGAGGGGTGTCGAACGCCTACTGCCAACTGTTTCCTAGACCGTGGGCTAGGCAGAACTGTCCCACTATGGCTGTCCCCTGTGGACCCTGCATCCACCACATTAACCCAGTGCGCCGTGATGGACACGTAACGTCCCTGGCCATGCCTACTGGTCCATGCATCTGTGGTGAGGTGCATCTTTCCACTGACAGACTGCCTCAGTGCATAGACAATGCGGTCTTTGACATGCTGGTGGAGGGCTGGGATGGCTTTTCTCGCAAAGAAGTGGCGACTGGGTAGGTCATAGCGTGGTACTGTGTAGGCCATCAGGTCTTTGAAAGATTTGCTTTCAACCAACCGGTAGGGCATCATCTCTAACGAGATTAATCTGGCAATGTGGGCGTTCAAACCCTGTGTACGCGGATGAGAGGATGAGTACTTTCTTTTCCTCACGAGAGTCTCTTCTAGGGTGAGCTGGACAGGAGACCTGCAGATGGTGGAACTAGGGGTGGTGGTGGACATGGCGGTTTGAGAGACAGTTGGTGATGTTGGCCTACATACAGTGCTTCCTACCAATAACCTTCTGATTCCCTGCCTGCTTTGGCCTTGCGACGATCCCTCCACATTTGCTGCTGGTGGTGTCCGAACCGGTGGGCTTACAGTGAGGGAAGCAATGTGGCATTGCTGACTACCTTCATTCTGACCAGGTGCACCAACGGTACAGGACGTTTGGTAATTAGTCCAGGCTTGCAAGTGCATGCTGGTTAAATGTCTACGCATGCACGTTGTATTTAAATTTAGAAGATTCTTCCCTCTGCTAAAGGTCTTTGAGCATTTCTTACAGATCACTTTAGAGTGATCATTGGGATCTTGGTCAAAAAAATGCCTCGCTGCACTCTTCCTACTATGGAATTCCTTTTCAGGCATTGCACGCTGTGCAACTTTCAGCGGTTGGCCACGCTGTCCTAAAACTGTTTTTGTCACACGTTTTGGGCCTGATACGGGCCTGGCTGATGACAGCTGTTGCGATGTAGATTGGTGTTGCTGCGGATAACCCTCCTCCGCTTGTGAGCTAGTGCCAGCGGCACCCTCTTCCCCCAATGGCTGCCAATCTGGGTCAAGAACTGGGTCATCTATCACCTCCTCCTCCACAATGTCATGTGCACCTTCCTCAGTGTCACCGTGTAAGCCGGTGCTATAGCGTTCGGGACAGGGCACCATAGTCTCATCAGGGTCAGATTCTGGCTCAGGAAACTGCGAGGTCAATGTAGTGATCTGAGTCAATGGAACAGCATCATAATCTAGCTGTGGCTGTGCATCAGTGCATTCCATGTCCGATTCTTCTTGTAATGGGCAGTGTACAATTTCCCTTTCTAACCCTGGCACGGTATGGGTAAAGAGCTCCATGGAGTAACCTGTAGTGTCGCCTGACGCATCCTTCACTTTTGGTTTGGCAGAAGGAAACAAGGAAACGTCTTTTTCCGGACCGGAAGCATCCACTGACGACTGGCTGCTCTTAGATTTTGAACTTTGGGAAGAGGAGGCGAAAGAGCTAGAGGCTGAGTCAGCAAGGAAAAACAAAACTTTTTCCTGCTGCTCCGGCTTTAAAAGCTGTTTTCCTACTCCCAGGTAAGGGAGCCTTCGAGGCCTTGTGTAGCCAGACGATGACGCAGGCTCAACACCTCCAGCCTTAGGTGCTACTGTGCTTTTGCCACTACCACCAGATGTAGCACCACCACCACCATCAGTACTAGCTGGCAACCCCCGCCCACGGCCTCTTCCACCAGACTTCCTCATTTTTTGGGGGGAGACACTGAACCACAACTCTGTCCCAGTGGTATAACACAACACTATGAACGTGGCAGAAAGTGGCTGCCTGATATATGACACACTAGCAGTGCAGCAGAATATAAACTGTGTGAGAATTACTATCTCACTTTTGGGGGGAGACACTGAACCACAACTCTGGCCCAGTGCTATAACACAACACTATGAACGTGGCAGAAAGTGGCTGCCTGATATGACACACTAGCAGTACTGCAGAATATAAACTGTGTGAGAAATACTATCTCACTTTTGGGGGGAGACACTGAACCACAACTCTGGCCTAGTGGTATAACACAACACTATGAACATGGCAGAAAGTGGCTGCCTGATATATGACACACTAGCAGTACAGCAAAATATAAACTGTGTGAGAAATACTATCTCACTTTTGGGGGGAGACACTGAACCACAGCTCTGGCCCAGTGGTATAACACAACACTATAAACCTGGCAGAAAGTGGCTGCCTGATATACGACGCACTAGCAGTACTGCAGAATATAAACTGTGTGAAAAATACTATCTCACTTTTTGGGGGAGACACTGAACCACAACTCTGGCCCAGTGGTATAACACAACACTATGAACGTGGCAGAAAGTGGCTGCGTGATATACGACACACTAGCAGTACAGCAGGATATAAACTGTGTGAGAATTACTATCTCACTTTTGGGGGGAGACACTGAACCACAACTCTGGCCCAGTGGTATAACACAACACTATGAACGTGGCAGAAAGTGGCTGTAATTATTATAAAAAATAAAAAAAAATTACTGCAATAACACGCTCCCTAGTCCCTACAATGATCTCAGGACAAGTATGGCAGCAATAAAAAGGACTTCAGAACAAAAAAGTGTGGACAAATAAACAAGACAGGTAACTGTGCAGAAAGGAGCAACAGGATTTTTGCTTTGAAAAAAGCAGTTGGTTTGCACAGCACCGTGCACACAGCTATGCAGCTGCTGCACTAAAATACGACCTCCACTGTCCCTGCACAAAAAGGTGGTGTGGGACAGTGAAAATCGCTCCAGCACAAGCGGTTTGGGGGTTTATATTTCCTCCCTAACTCTGTCCCTGCTTCTGACTAACTGCAGCAAACTCTCCCTATGCTCAGATCGGCAGAAATAAGATGGCGGTCGGCGTGCACGCCCCTTTATAGCCCCTGTGATGCCGCAGACAGCAAGCCAATCACTGCCATGCCCTTGTCTAAGATGGTGGGAACAGAGACCTATGTCATCACGCTGCCCACACTCTGCGTCCTCCTTCACTGGATGAAAAACGGCGGTAACAGCGTCATACGAAACGCGACTTTGGCGCTCTGATCGTGTACCGCATGGCCGATCCCACACTACGATCGGTTCGGGTTTCATGAAACCCGACTTTGCCTAAAAGTCGGCGATTTCTGAAAATGACAGATCCGTTTCGCTCAACCCTAGTAATAAGTTATAGCAAAACTACAAAACAGAAGGGGGCTTCATCAGAGAAAAAAAAACTTGAAGGAAGTACAGGTACTGGACTGCAGAGGTCAGGGGGTAAAGTTGTTTTCTCTGATGAAGCCCCCTTCCGACTGTTTGGGACATCTGGAAGAATGATTGTCCGGAGAAGAAAAGATGAGCACTGCCATGAGTCTTGTGTCCTGACAACAGAAAAGAATCCTTAAACTATTTATGTCATGTGTGGGAGGGTTTAATCCATGTAGGGGGCTCAATCATAAATTTGCTTAAGAATACGGCCATGAATAAATAATGGGATCTAAACCTCCTCCAAGAGCAACTTGTCCCAAAGATCCAGGAGCAGTGTGGTGATGAACAGGGCTTTTCCAGCATGATGGGGACCATATCACAAGGCAAAAGTGATAACTAAGTGGCTTGGTGAACAAAACATTGACATTTTTGGCCCATTGTCAGGAAAATCCCCAGATCTCAATTCCATTGAGAACCCGTGATCAAGCCTCGAAAAGCAGGAGGACAACCAAAATAACAAAAAAATGTGATGAACTTCAAGCACTGATTAGGTAAAACTGGGTGGACTGATCCTCAGTCGGGATTTTTCCCAGAAGCAGAAATCCATTTGCCAAGAGCTCATAAATTTGGGTCAGTCTCAAAATTTTGGGCTTTGACCGTATAATATAGCAAACTCAAACATGACCAGACATATCAGTGATGCAACCTGTGCAGCCACAAAGGGGCCCAAGAGGTAAAGGGGCCACTACCACCTCCAAAGCAGGTGGAATTGTGCATTATGAGAAGTTTTTGGACTGTGTAGGACCCGTATACTGTTCTTGCCCAGAGGCCCTCAGTATCTGTCCCTGAACTCAAAGCCACCTGGTTTAGACCAGAATAGAATAGATTTGCTCTCACCTTTGATAGGACCACCACTCTGGAAGACCAATCTTGGGTGTCCTTCTTAAGAAGGTGTCAACAACGTTCCGTTTTACTCTAATTGTGTAATGACCTTACCTGAATTTTTTCTATGAGCACAACATCTTCGGGTACCTCCGGGTGTATGGCGATTACGATATCATCATATGCCCCAGCGTTACACTTCACCATAGAAGCTTCAGTTGTGAGGAAGAAGACTTGAAATCCCAGTAAAGCCAACACTCCCCATGTCGCCATCCTGTATAGGATCCTGTATAACCCAACTGTGTTTTTCCTTTATGGTGATATAGTGTTGTGTGATCGAAAAGTTTATAAGAACTTTACTGCTTTGTTTCTCAGATGATTGGGTGACATTACACTCGTGGGCAATCTCAGCTGAGTCAATAGCGTAATAATGCAACAGAAATAGAAAAGGAATTTTTCTGGGTGAAACTGGAATTTGCTGGTGTTAGAACAATCAAAAAAAAGTTTTTGGATATTGAGCTTTAGTAAAGTTTTGGAAATAAGTCATTAAGAGATTTAAAGGGTAGGTTGAGTTAGGGGTCCCCTCATGGTAAAGTCAGAATGGGGCCTGTTTGTGCGCCTGAAGAGTCTTATTCAGGATCAGCTTTGCTTCTAATATCTAGAAAAAAAGGGCAATGTTAATATGCCCACTGCCAATGGGTCTCACGCAAAATAGAAAGTCAGAGCATAAAACCGTAAAAGCTACCAGCCCTGTGGGTCCTATAGCAAAAACAAAGAAAATGATGCCCAATTGTATCAACATGTTCACAATAGTACAGTATCCCCCTTTTTTTGTGGGAAAGGGACGTGACAACCCTCAATACGACATCTGCCTTTTAACCTTTACAATGCATTTTGTGGAGTGTTTTCCCACAAATGACACATCCACAGGATAGCAAATTAATGTCTGATTGTTGGGGCCCCATTGTTAGGACCCTCATGATCATTAGAAGTCCTGAATAGTGGCATGGTGTTGCATGCACGTTGCCGCACCATTCAATGCCTATGGTATAGAGATGGCTGCATACATTACTTAGCTGGTTCCCTCAACCCCATA
Source organism: Ranitomeya variabilis (assembly GCF_051348905.1). NCBI lineage: Eukaryota > Metazoa > Chordata > Amphibia > Anura > Dendrobatidae > Ranitomeya > Ranitomeya variabilis. The sequence goes on from NC_135239.1 coordinate 28,833,244, forward strand.
GGTAAGTGGAGCATCGGTGCGCATGCGCCAGCAGGTTAATCTCAGCTAGTCTAAGATTTTTTGTGAAATCCATATAAATAATGATCAGGTTTCAGATTTTACAATCTGAAGTCATTATGTCATTATTTTTAGCCGCATGTTATAAAATATCACATTTACTTGGATTTTAAGAGGATTTGGGTGCAGGACAGGACTGTTCTTTTTATGCCCTCTGTTGACCTGATAGGATGCACTGTAAATTCTTGCTTTTTATGCAGTCTCTTCTGTATGCCTTTCGGTGGCAACGCCTTTGCAAACTATATTATGTGATCTATGAATCTGGGTGTGGGCACTATGTAGGTAAAGAGCAAAACATTGTACTGCCTAAAAACATATCTACTCAGAAAATGCATTATACTTTAACAAGAACCTGTCAGTACGATTTTGTAACGTAAAGACAAACTATGTAATGGCGCTGTAATACTGATTAAATTGACGCCTCTGGTGAACAAATGCACTTTATGGTTCTTCTTTAATCACCATTTGAAGTTTTCTGCTGATTTCGGTGCACAGGGGCCGGACTGTGCACTGGCTCTTCTCCTACCGGTTTTTGGTTCACCAGCCCCTCTGCTTGACTCCTCTATTTGAAGAGGAGGTTTCAAACACATGAAGCAGGTCACTGAAAAAGCAGTGCCCCTTTATTCAAAGGCTAGAGGCAGGCAGAGGAGGCAGGGATTCCCAGGCAGAGAAGAGAAGACCAAGTGCACAGTCCGGCCCCTGTGTACCGAAATCTAATTAACGGAAAACTTCAAATGGTGATTAAAGAAGAACCACAAAGTGTTTTTTTGTTTTTTTAATGGCTTTATTTTCAATGGGGTAAAAGGGCGATGAATTGAACTTACGGTATGTGTTTTTTTTTTTTCCTTTATTCAATAGTCCCCTTAGGAGACTTGAAGCTGTGACTGTCCGATATCCTGTGCACACATAGCAGGCTATGTGTAGCAAAAATCTTGATTTCCTATTTCACAGAAGAATCGTGATGACAGGCGAGAGAGTCTTTTGCGGACCCCGTCTGTCATGACAATCCATCGACGCCCCACAATCACATGACGGGGCGTCAATGGGCGGGTTCTGTGATATATTTCCGGTTGACGCATGTTAAATTCCGCTGTCCGTCGTTGACAGTGGCATTTAACTGGCTAACAGCAGTGGGTGCATCTCGGATCCATCCATGGCTGTTAGAGACACTTGATGGCTGATTAAATCAGCCATCAAGTGCGAGGAAAGATGGGGGCTCCAGCGCTAACACGACATGGAAACGACTGCTGAGATAAATATACGTCATTGGTCGTAAAGGGATCAAACTGCTGATTTGGGAGAGTAACTTCTTGTTACAGAAATTCCCCTTTATATAGCACCATAACATGCATATATAACCCTATATGGTTAAAACATCATATTATCATAGAATGGCCACAAAATACTGCCCTTCAATAATAGCACTAAGCTCTTTATAAACATGACAATGCTCGGGCACATGGTTTTTAAGTTTGTTGATGGGTCATGACTCAGGGAAAATATTTCTCTTTCACTCCCTCTGTTCCAGCGCTTCTGGATGAGTTCATGGAAGAATTCAGGAATGCCACAGCCCTTTTATTCTAATGATTGGCGAGCGTCTCAGCATTTGAGTTTTACGAAAACAAGTATTGGAGCAATGTACTGTTACTTGCTCATTGTCTTTTGATAAAGAGGAAGAGGATTTGAACTCTAGCGCCACCTAATGGAAGTGGCAATCCTAAAAGTCAATATCGACCCTGTAATGAGTCTTGCCACATGACTTAGGATAAAAGCCAAACCAGACACTATTTGCAGACACATATTTGGGGTTGTTTGCCCCTCCTTAGTGCAAAGCAAGAGGTCTGATAAGGCTGGATGAGAGATCTCTGACTGAAAATACTTAAAAGACTATTCCTATTCATTTCAGTGTGAATCCATTTTGCTATTCAACTGAGTTCTCTGAGCATTTATTTCTACTTCAGGTTTTGCAAAACACATGGTAGAAAAAAAGCGCATGTCACTTTCATATACTAACCCCCCCCCCCCCCCGAAAAAAAAACCAAATAGCTTTTCCTACTCATTACTATGTAAGAAACTGACAGGACAAGAATTGCACGTGGATACATGTGCTGTTCGTGAATTTCATGGACCCATAGACCTATACGGGTGATTTTGAGCAGTGACTTGAATCAAAATAGTATAAACATGAGGATGAATGACCTCGGGGAGCTCAAAACATCCAACACCGCGGAGACATCATCACGTGTTTCTCAACGCAGTGATCCAGAACACTGCCCCCATCCCTTAAGGGAAATATGCAAATGCATGTAGAAAAGCAGTGGAGACACCATCACGTGTTTCTCAACGCAAGCAATGAATAGCCAGGTCTTTCACCGGGAAGGAACAACCACGGGAAGGGCAGCATCCAATAAAGGAAAACCACCTATGCCAAAACATGGTATCCATCCACAGACAGCTGTTTCAGGGTATCTGCCCCTCATCAGTGTGGAGTAGGAAACTGGCTATTGGGAGCAGTGCCTAGTAAAAAGACTATAAACATGAGGATGAATGACCTCGGGGAGATCAAAACATCCAACACCGCGGAGACACCATCACGTCATTACCAGAGACCAGATCCAATTAAAGGAGTCGAAAGACCAGATCCGAGAAAGGAGTTGAGAGACAAGATCCGAGAAAGGAGTTGAGAGACCAGATCCGAGAAAGGAGTCGAGAGACCGGATCCGAGTAAAGGAGTCGAGAGACCAGATCCGAGAAAGGAGTCGAGAGACCAGATCCGAGAAAGGAGTTGAGAGACCAGATCTGAGAAAGGAGTCGAGAGACCAGATCTGAGAAAGGAGTCGAGAGACCGGATCCGAGTAAAGGAGTCGAGAGACCAGATCCGAGTGAAGGAGTTGAGAGACCAGATCCAAGTACAGGAGCCAAGAGACCAGATCCGAGTACAGGTGTCGAGAGACCAGATCTGTGTAAAGAAGTCAAGAGACCAGATTCGAATAAAGGAGCTGAGAGACCAGATCTAGGTGAAGGACTCGAGAGACCAGATCCGGATAAAGGAGATGCGAAACCAGATCTGGGTAAAAGAGTTGAGAGACCAGATCTGAGTAAAGGAGTCGAGAGACTAGATCCACTTAAAGAAATCGAGAGACCAGATCCGAGTAAAGTAGTCGAGAGACTAGATCAGAGTACAGAAGCCAGGAGATCATATCCGAATAAAGTAGTTGAGAGATTAGATCCGGGTAAAGGAGCCAAGAGACCAGACCCAGGTGAAGGGGTTGATAGACCAGATCTGTGTAAAGACTCGAGAGAGACCAGAGCTGGGAGAGCGGAGTCAAGTGAAACAGAAGCAGGGCAGAGAGCGATACAACTCGGCTGCAGCAGAGAGATGTTCATGTGAGCCATCGCTTCCAGTGTAGACGTATGATAATAAGTGGGGATCGGGGCTCTGCCTCAGGGAATGACTGCAGCCAGTGTGACGAGTGTGCCGAGTAACTGACCAGTCTGGGACTGTAGCCTAGTGAGTAGTATTGTTGACCCCCTAATAAGGCCTGTGTGACGTTCTGTGTTGCCTAGAGAATGACAACAGAAATGGGCTCAGTAGTGACAGTGATGCCCTTTAGGTTGAGGTGTTAAGACTAAGACGTCACTGACAATAGCAGTTATTTAATGTTATTAACAGAACAATAATGTGTAAATAGCATTGTGTCAATAGCTTGTTCATCGGAATTACTGTATTTTTCTTGTAACATAACTTGTTTAATTTTCACTGCTTACGCTATCCACTGATATTGTGCCCAAGGCACCTGTTTCATTGTGTCAATCAGGGTTGGACTGGCCCACCAGAGAACCGGAGAATCCTCCGGTGGGCCCTGGCTTCTCCTTCCGGAGAGTTCATAGTGCAAACCTTGCATTTGCTATGGGGCTCTTCAGTGGGGGAGAAAGGTGGGCCCTCAGAATCAAATCCTCTGGTGGGCCCAATGTTCTTCAGTATGACACTGGTGTCAATCGAATAAATAGTTGTTGGTTTAAGTACAACTGTCTTCTCATTGTCTGCGTTCTACCTGTTAACGCTAGTCTCAGTTTAACTTTCCATGCTTCACAATGTGTCTGTCTACGGCTCCTTCCCTCCCTCTGGCATGCTGCCCTCCTCCTCCTCCTCATCCTCCTCCTCCTTTGTACAATGTCCTATGAACCTGCCTCGTCAGAGCAGAATCTTCCACTTGTTTGTTGCTGCGACATAATCCAGCTAAATCTAGCAGAGCTCAGGCTGTGTCTCGGCCATGTCAGCCCCTGTATTCTTTGGACTGCTCCCTATGAGTCCCTCTAATCTGTGGTCCTGGGCCGCCTGGTTCTGCCTCCTGTTTGTGTTGGTAAAAGGCTGGAGTCTGTATCTAAAATGGAGCCAGCTTGTTAAAGCTTTTAGCCCATTTGAGGGTCCCAAGCGTCACTGGCTGTATGGCAACGCTCAAGAGGTAAGAGGCGAGCAATGTGATTAACTTTGTGGAAGATTTTATTAAATATTACCATACTGATTACATAGCAATTCCATAAGCAAAGCTGCTTATTTTATGAGCAAAAGTGCAGCAAAATTCATTAATCTGGCATCTAAGAATCCAGAAAGTCTGATGGGAGGTTCCAGTGGATAATAATTTTGGCACCATCTGTAGCCTGCACTTCAGCCCCTTAAGGACTGGGTGATTTTTCGTTTTTGCACCAATGTTTTTTTCCTCCATTTATTCCAAGAGCAAAAACTTTTTTATTTTTCCATTGACATAGCCAGGTCAGGGCTTGTTTGATTTTTTTTGCATGATAATCTGTAGTTTGTATAACACCATTCATTAACCATTTCATGTGCTCAAAATGGGAATGGAGTAAAAATGTTTAAAAAAATGTAGTTTTGTCAGTGTTATTTGGATTTTGATTTTCTGGTGTTCATTAACTGGTACTAATGGTGTGGCAACATGATTTTCCAGGACAGTGTGATAACAGTGATACCAAATTTGTATAGTGCTTTTTTTCATTTACGTGGTTAAAAAACTGCTGAACTTTGATTAAAAAATTGGTTTGTGTTGCCATTTTTTGAGACCCATACCTTTTTTTTACTTTTCTGTTGACAGAGCTGTAAATTTTGGTAAGCATGGGGGTAGTTTAGCGCCAAGTGTCTGAGTGCAATTGGTCCATGTGAAGTATCTGGGGACAGTTATACCAAGGCTTGTTCCTCTTGGGAGTGACAGTGGTCTTCTCTATTGTGACAGTGGGCTGAAGGCTGGGAAAAAAGTGACGAATAGTCTGGGGAAATGCTGTGTATTGGATTACCGGGAGTAATGTGGAGAACAAGAGGGGAGAGGTGCCATGGTGCTGTGGTTCAGCGCGAACTGGGAAGGTCATCGGGGAGCTGACTGGGAATCCTTCCTCGAACACTTTTTCTTACAAGTTTGATATATGTTCAGTCGGATATACACATTTCCCCCTTATGTCAGTTACCTTGTTCTTGATTTTGACTTTCTTGCCACAGTTCATTAGCCATCACATGTAAGTGCCCTTGGACGTTTTTTGGAGTTACCAACAAAATGAGAGCCCCCTACATACTGTATGCTGTCTTCTCTTCAAGATCAATGCTATTCCCAGTTGGATATTTATGACATCCTGACTGTAAATTCGGTGGCATGACTGACATGGAGACTGCACAAAGCATTGCTGTTTATTGTGACTGTCTTATTTATGACAACCTGTCTGTCTTTATCCCAACCATAGTTCCTTCAGGATGGCAATGACATGAAGATTATGGTTCGTTATGCCGAACAATACCCATACGCCTTTCCACTGTGGATGGGAAATTTCTTTGCAGTCCTGTCGATATGCCACCCCGATTATGCAAAGGCTATCCTGTCCAGACAAGGTAAGAGGATGCCTACTGACCATCTGTCTTGTACTAAAGCTCCATTTCGGTATCCGTAGATATCTCGTTGATAGATCATAACTTGCTAACTCAAGACAACCCTTCTATATTCTCGGAAAGAAACGTTATAGGCAAAGCTATGGGGCCTGCAGGATTGCTCGAGGGCACAAGTCACTTATGCTTAGATGTCCAATATGTGGCATCATGCAGGTTCCTTATAAAAATGATCCCCTAGTGTAAGCCGCAGGTTCCACCACACCTCGTGAAGCTCAACACAACCAGCCATAGAGTCACCATTCGGTGAGTTACTGTGCGAGCAGTGAGATTATGAAAAGAGATGAGCGAATATGTTCGGAAAACGATTGCCAAATCCGAATTCGCCATATTCGTGCTGATTTTATGTTTGACGATTGTTTCCAAACATATTCCCTCATCTCTACTCCCATTGAATCCAATGGCATACAGCTATGTTAAGTGATTATGGCAAATACGGTGATCGTAATCTGAACCGAATATTGAAATATTTGCTGATCTCTAATTATAAACTTCTCTGCCATGTGATTGTTGTAATGGTTGTTTCACTAAAAAAGTTCAAGGAGGATTACCTAATTTACAAGTTATGGGTACAAGACTCTGTGATAGGGGCGTTGATCCAGGGTACTAATCTGTTTGCCGGATGTGGAGTCGAGAAGGAATTTTTCCTCTAATATGGGGCAATTTGCATTTGCCCTAATGGACATTATTTTTTTTCCCCTGGATAATACCTTCAAGAGCTGGGAGCCTTCTTTGGGGTCAAAGGGCTGCACACGGTTTGGTCCTCTTAGAGTTTGTTCACACAGATTTTTTTTTTTTTTAATTTTGTGAGTAGAAACTGAATGGAAACTCTCCAAATCCTACTCAAATTCCTCAAGTACTCGGAGTTTCTGCTCAGTTTTTCGATCAACAAACACAGCAAACGCCTCAGTATGCACGTACTCTTAAATATTCTTTTCAGCTATAGTCTCTTGAAATATGTTCCCCTTTTTTACAGATCCTAAGGATAAATTTACCTTTGGCTTTCTGACTCCGTGGATCGGTATGTAATCCTAGCACTAGTTGATGTGCCTTTAGACATTAGATGCTTGATGGTGATTTCATCGAAATACAGTGATCAACTCTATGTCTATGGGCACCATCAAACACCTCCTTTCAAAAACTTAGACCACATCTTAAAGCCTCACAAGGCTCATTTTTAACTTTTGGCTTCACTCAGGGGAGGGACTGCTGGTGTTGTCAGGACAGAAGTGGTTTCAGCACCGCCGGCTGCTGACCCCGGGATTCCACTATGACGTACTGAAGCCGTATGTCAGTCTGATGTCCGACTGTGTCACCGTCATGCTGGTAACTATAGAAATATGTATTTAACAAAGAACATAGTATTCCATTCTGTAACTCATTCCTGTTCTTTTCCCATTTTTTTTTAGGACAAATGGGAACGTCTTACTGCCAAAGACAGCCCATTGGAGCTTTTCCATCATGTCAGCCTCATGACCCTGGACACCATCATGAAATGTGCCTTTAGCTATCACAGCAATTGCCAGATGGACAGGTTTGTCAAAACTTTGTAAAAAACCCTTTTTGGTAATAAGAATTTGCATTTGATAAAAGAAAGTTGTACAGAATTACAGAAACATAGGTGCTTTCATCAAATAACGGCACCACTTCTGGTCGCAAGGTGTGGACCAAATATCTTCCAAAAACAGTGAAACGCCAAACTTAACCCATGGACAGATGGAAAAAATCAGCCATGTTTTTCTAATCCTGTAAAACTTCAGGAGCCCACTCCATATGAAGCAGTTTCTGCGGTCAATAACGAACCTAGCAACTAAGCGGTTAGACAGAGGAAGCAGGCTCCCTCAGTCACCCCATATTCCTCTGCAGCACGATCATGGGTTGTTGTATCACCTACTGTCCTAATGATTGTCGCGGCTCCTATTAAGTGCTCCCAAAATCTGACAGGCAATGAAATAGTCTTATGACTCCCTAAATATATTAGATACAGGAAAGAAATATATCTGGGTACCGTGTTAGCCAGTAGATAGAAAAATATTTAGAATTGAGAGTCCTTCAAAAAGAGCCTGAAGACCCACCTCTTCCGACAAGCCTACAACCTGCAGTAACCACCGATGAACCAAACCGCTGCATGACCAGCTCTATCCTCACCTACTGTATCCTCACCCATCCCTTGTAGATTGTGAGCCTTCGTGGGCAGGGTCCTCTCTCCTCCCGTACCAGTTATGACTTGTATTGTTTAAGATTATTGTACTTGTTTTTATTATGTATACCCCTCCTCTCATGTAAAGCGCAATGGCATAAAAGGTATCAACCACTGAGGACTCTCAATTCTAAATATTTTTAAATATATTAGATTACCCTAAAATTGTGCACATTGATAACATTCCAATCTTTCATCTTATAGTGAGAGTGCTTACATCAAAGCTGTATATGATTTATCATATCTGGCGGACCACAGATTCTTCTTTCTCCCGTATCATAATGATGTGATCTTTCATCTGAGCCCCCATGGATTCCGATTTCGCAGAGCCTTAAAGATAGTGCATGGACACACAGGTGAGTGTAACATCTAGATTCAGGATAACCCTCCATGCTTCCCCCAATCTGTTGCAAGGGAGTTAAAGTATAGCAAAAGCTGATTTAATGAGAAATTGCTTTTTATTTTTGTTTTAAACTATGCTCATAATTTTTCTTTTTAATTATTTTATTATCCTACTTTATACATGTTGCCGAACGGTGAATGTTCTGGTCTTGAGTCCTTCAGCAATCGCTTAAAAAAAACAAACCCCCAAAACACTCTGAAACATGCAGCTCATTAGGCCTGAGAGTGCTTGGAGCGGAGCACAGGCTCATTAGAGAGTTTGTGATCCTGTACACGGCTCTGTCCATGGGCTCAGAGACTTTGTATTGAGCCCGTACATCGCTCCATGCAGGAGTTGAGTACAGTTCTTTGGCTTGATGAGTTGTTTTAGAACTTTTTGTTTTTGAGCAATTGGTGGTGGTCTCAGGACCTGAACCTTTACCGATTGACCGCAAGTGTACGGGTAAATATAATAATAAAAAAATAAAGATGATAAAGCACATAAAGTGAACCTTAGCTTATACCGGTAGCTATCACCAATTAATTGGCACAATATTTGTTTGCATTAGTCATGAACTTTGAGTTGTAGCTAATTCTAACAAACTGGACTTTGCCATAATTTCCAGATACAAATTAATATGATAGCCTTGATCTAATGATGACAGACTAGGGCAATAATCTCCATAAATTCTGTATGGTACTTAAATTTAGATAAAGTGATTCAAGAGAGAAAACTATCGCTAAAGCAAGATACAGAGCTGGAGAAGATCCAGAAGAAGAGGCACCTGGACTTCCTTGATATTCTGCTCTGTGCTAAGGTAAATTCTAGCACCCCATGTATTACCCAGACAGGAGAGATACTAAATAACAGCAGCTTGCACCCTCATTTGCTGTGTCCCTGTGTACTACATGACTGCCTTTTTATTTGAATGATTACTTGGTAATTTTTGGAAAGTTTTTAAAACCCTCCAGTGCTAAATAAGTACAGCATGGCATACGAAAAAAGTGCACAAAGATTTCTGTTTACTGCAAGCCCTCTCCCAAAAGAGAAGGCCCCCCACATTCTCAACCCATGGAGCAAGAATTGATCATAAAGTTAGGAATTGATGGCCTCCCTTCAGCCAACTTTAGGTAGAGCCCACCCTTCTCTAATCTTCCATCTTGCTTCCACCCCAGTGTCCACCGGGACCTAAAGTCAAGATGCCATATACGATCTTGTACATTTCTTGGTAACCAGTGAGGTGGCCAGGGTGCTAGTCATGGCAAGGGGCTGCTGTTCCGGCATACCTGGGCACCCGGCAAAGAAAACACAATGTCCCATCAGTTGTGTGTTTTGTGAGAAATGCAAGTCACTCTCTTTTAGATTGGAGTTCACCTCAGGTTGCACGGTTCCAGTTTCAGATGTTATCACACACTGATTACTGGAGTACAAGTCCATTTTTAACAAATCAACTTTACTCAGCAAGTTCAGTTCAGTCACACTCTCCACATGTAGACACAATACCCACCCTTTAGGCAT